>NC_080744.1:5000-309215 GCF_020826845.1 Diceros bicornis minor | reverse complement strand
CTGCCAGTCTCAAGGATGGGTTCTCGTGGAGGCTCTCGCCACCTCATCCTAGACCACTGCAGTGTTTTCCTAATTTCCTTCTCCATGCCAGATCCTCCTATAGATGCTGCATCACTATTTCTAAAGCTCCACTGATGCATAGAAACTTCTTTTTTTTGGTCTTTCCTAAATTTAAGCCCAAAACTCAAATTTTATAAAAGACTGTTAAGATTCTTTTACATTTAAACTATCTCTGAGGTTTTCCAGATGGACCCTGGGTAACCAAAAAGACTTATCCCCTCACCTTATGAAACGAGAGTACTGAAGGTCTGTTTCCTGCTCCTATACTTTAACCAGCTCTGTCAACCACGCGAGTGATGGAGTAATGATGTCAATGCCCACCTTGGGATCCAGCTGCCACATGAGCCTTGTCCTTTCTTAAGCAAAAACTCGATTAACACCCTGCTTTGGACATATCTACCTATGCTCACCCCTTCTCAAGATTTGTGCATAAAGGATGAAGTTATACTTTAAGGGCACTACTCAAAACGAGGAGCTTATCAAAAGCCCACTGTCTATGTCTCTCAGCCCCTCATCTAAGACTTACCCGCCCTGTGTATCTGCTCGAGGCAGCCCGACAGTAACTGACACTTTAGGCCATTTGGCCGTAACCTATGAAATTCTTGTGTTGTCTGCTTCTCACACATTGGTTAAACGCTGTTCTGCTCTGAACTCAGTGACCCTCCCTTCCCTCCCAACATAAGCAAGTCTCATGTCATCTAAGAGCTGCTCTAAGCGTGCCCTGCTCTGACTGACGGATGCTCCACCCTGACGACAAACCTAATATGATATTATTTGATGATTTCTCACATCTAAGAACAATCAATGTATATTTGTGCTGTCTGAATATAGATTCTACATATTCTGTCACCAACAACTTAATGTCCTCAGCTCTGCATGAGTATGACACAATTAAGACGGGTCTACGTTAACGTTGTTCATGATTTTGACATATTAAAAAGACAAGGGGTTTTTCTAACTTCTTTTGACGTGCCAATCAAAAATTTAAAAAAGAAATTCATTTAAAGAAAATCTCAGTAATTCAGACTGAAGCACATTCTACTATTATACAAAACAAACAGTCGTTACTGGTGTTACTACCATTAAAAGACAGTTGTTCAATCTGATTTCTGAATAAAATGGACTTACTCAAATATAAGGATTTACTCCACTAGAAAGAAAAGATAGTGACTATTTCAAAATTTTCTCACATCCCTTGATATCTTTCCAGACACATCTCCAGGCCTTGTACTTACCCACCAAAAAAGAACCCAGTGACAGTGGTAGGGTCAAATTGGTTCAGACTTTACAAAACTTTGGGTGGGAAAAAATTTACCTGAGATACTCAACAGGTGATCAAATCATGCCTTATCTATAATTATCATAATCCAGGAAAAACCAGATGATTTTTCAAAAAGTCTTACTTTGCAGTTAAAATCTTTAAAAAAGCATGTCATTCCTGAGCCTCTAAGAACATAAAATGAGCTAAGGGTATCTTATCATCAAAACCGTCCCAGTTTTCCACTTTAATGGGATCCATCACAATCCCCATAAGGTCTCACTGTATAAAATTATTACACACAGCCCTGTGAGACTCAACTCGAGTCCTCCTCTGACAGATTCCATTTGGAACAGGTGTGAGCTGCAAGTCTAAAAGGTCCACGGCTGAATCCACCACCACGTGATATCGATTTAGGAGACCAAATATATTCTGACAGACTCCAATGAAAGCCAGCCTTAAAACTACATGGAATAGGGCCTATCAGGGTCTCTCAACCACAGATACTGTTCTTAAGCTCCCAGACAGACATCGTAGACGTGTTTGCCAGCGAACATACTTGGATCCTCCAATCTAGACCACTGCATATCTGACCCTGGCTCCCTAGAAGGCCTCCAGACGCAGGCGCCTTCTGGAAGTATCAGCTTCCTTCCAATCCTCTGTGGGTGAAGAGGTGGCACCAGGGATGGACAGTTTCCTTCCAGCACCTTTAGACGAACATCTGTGGTTGGGTCACAGGACTTGTCGCTGGACTTAAGAGTTATTGTTTGTCTCTTTCTTTTTTACTTCTTTCCTTTTGTGTTAATCTCTTTTGCTCTCTTCTTAACTGCTTCCTTTCCTGTAAAACTAAATTTGCCTTTCTCAAAGAACTACAGTGACCACCAAACTTTCCAAATATGAAATTTGATATACGGCCTCAGGACTCACTAAAATATATATATTTCCGCCTCAACACATCTATACGCTTTGGTAGGATTCTAGGCCCTACTGATTAGCTGCTGTAACTGGTATGTCTTAGAGCCTCAAAGGGATCCAGGACATCAGAAAATGAGGAGACGTGTGACTAATTATGCAAACTGGTCCAATTATCTTCCCGTAAAGCTATGCAGGAATTGCTGCATGGTTTTGTGTAAGTCTCCCAGGGATTTTGTCCTCCACAATCAGACCAATCAAGATCAGACTGTTATTAGTACGTATTCCTACTAAACAGCACCTCAGTAGATCCTCTTCAGTCTATTCTTGAATAATGAAGTAGCCTCCTTGTCCTCACCATACCAAGACGTGATCCACTCTTTGGACATGGTCATCTAGTCTTTCCAAGTAGCCAAAGCCATTCCTTCATTTGCTCACATTTCATTGACAGCTTTACACCATAACTCACCAAGAGTTGTCCAATATAGTGGGTTTCATGGGTTTACACAAGGATTCCTGAACTACAATGTAAGATCTATCACTTATCTATGACAATGGCCCCAACAGCAAATAAAAAACCTCAAACCTGAGTTCCTCAAGAGGCTCTTATAAATTTGTTGGCTAAAATAGTCCTAAATATTAAAATTGCCCTAGACTGTTTACTGGCCAGCCAAGATGGAGTCTGATAATATTTAATGCATTTTATTGTGCTTGAGTAAATACATCAAAAAAGACAAAACAAGTAATCAATAAAGGAGATACAAGTCACCTGGTTAATTAAAACTGATCAAATCGATCCTTTGAGACTTCTACTGACTAGCTCTAGGATGACTGAAATTGAATGCAAATGCGTTCCAGTTTTTTAAATATTTGTAATTATCCTCATACATGTTTGTCCTTCTCTGCCCTTTACTGATGACACTGCATCAAAAAGTGACAGAGGGCCTCATGCTGAACTGCTTCCTTAGGAGTTTGTTTTGACAAAATTGTGTGTTTGTTCATCGTCTCTCTCCTCTAGAAACACAAGCCCCAGGAGAAGAGGGACTCCATCTTGTTCACTGCCACTCCCTGAGTGCCCAGACGTAATGGTGCCTGACGTTACAGACACCAGATGAGAATCTGCTGAAAGAACAGGTTTCCCTCCCTGCACAGATAGTGAACAACACAGAAGTCTTCTCAACACTTGGAGGGACGGCCCCACTGGCCTCTTGGTGGTGGCCACGTCCTGGCCGTGGCCATGCAGGGCAAGTAGTGCTCCCCAACCAGCAGAGACACCTCTCAGGGGCTGTCAGAACCAGGAGCTCAGAACCTGGGCTCTGTCACCCTCTGTTGCTTCAATAACCAAGACTGGGTCTTAGACACAAGTGCGCATCTCTGCGAATCCCAAGACTTATTTGGGGAGAAAGACTTTGGAAGAGAGTGGACTTCATGCAGTCCGCTGCCATCAAGACTTGGATACAAGTGTCACTGGGACCACAGCGTGTTCACCAGCGTTAGACACTGGGATCACACATGTTCCATCTGAATATGTACACTCAGCCTCCCTGACTCAACTGTAAACGTCTCAAAGGCAAGTGTTTGGCATGAATGGGGAGTTTTATTGGTTGATGATAAAATGAAAATAACCCCTAGAATTTTAAATCTAGAGAAATGAAGAACAATTAAAAGTAGGTCAAGATCTTCCTATGCGATTCTACACTTTACTCATAAGGCCCCTGGAAATAATTTTTAAACCATGTGATATTAGAAAATGCAGCAGCAAGGAGATTAACCGAATTAATATAATTTAACAACCAATGTGATCTGGTGGTGGTGTCTGCTCATTTGTCTTTCAGAAAAGGCAAAAATAAGCTTCTTTTTTCTGCTCATTATTCAGAGAGTAGCCGGAAAAAAACCTGACCAAGAGCAATGAGTTGAATTTGGCTACTGACTTCTGTTGTGATCCTGCCTCTGACATTTAACTTCTTTTCAACTGCATTTTCTCATCTGTTACACAAGGACCATATTTGTCTGTGTCTCACAGAGTGGTTATGAAAGACCACATAATATAGAAAAGCCTTTATCACATAAACTATCCTATATTAAAAGTGTGTGAGCACCCCTTCAGTCACCGAGTGCATTTTAAGCAGTGTTTATGTTGTGGGCCATTTGTTGTCACTGAAAAAAGCAGATGGTCCTCTACGGTGCAAATTATTTATTTATTTATTTAATTTTCCCCCAAAGCCCCAGTAGATAGCTGTATGTCATAGCTGCACATCCTTCTAGTTGCTGTATGTGGGATGCGGCCTCAGCATGGCCGGAGAAGCAGTGCGTCAGTGCGCGCCTGGGATCCGAACCCGGGCCACCAGCAGCGGAGCGCGCGCGCTTAACTGCTAAGCCACCAGGCCGGCCCTACGGTGCAAATTTATAGATGATAAGGTCACTGCTTTGCAAAAATACATGGAAAGCAGAGTCCTCTGCATAAAGTAGTCCTGAGAGGGAAGGCATTGTTTCAGCCCAGAAATGTTCAGCTACAATTTCCGTCGGATCTGTGGAAGGAAACCAGCATGCTGGGTCACTGAAAGTGACATCTGGTTCAGGCCAACAGCTCTCCTGGTCGCTTTCCTTTCAATTCCTGGCTCGGAGCAGGAGTATGATGGCTGCTGATGCCTGCAGATGATCCTGCTCACTGCTAACCTCAGCTTCTTGTAATGCAGAGGGAGCACCACCACATGGGAAGCGGTTCTTACAGGCGAGGTTAAAAAGTTGAATGGATTAATCAATAAATGTCAGAAAAATTTTGTAAATAAGATATATGCACAGGACATAAGACATTTGTAAAGATGCCAAAAAGTTTCAAACATCTCCTGTCTGTGTTTCTTCTCACTTATTATCACTGTGTGGTACGGGGTTGGTGTTTGATAAACAAGAATCTAACTAAGAAAAAGACACAGTTTTATTTTCTGGTGAGTGAAGCACAGGGAGGCACGCGGCAGGCTCTGTGTCCTTTATCCTCACAAAAACGTGAGAATCAGAGGACCAGGAGCGTCAGGAGACGATTAGACGGCAGACAGAAGGTTTTCTACTGTCTTAAAGATTCTGTGCGGATGGATATTCTATCCCACCTCAGTGGTCTAACGTCTGAGTCTCGCAGATCAACAGACAGCTTCTCTCTGCCTCACGGAGCTCTTCTTCTCTTCAAGTTCAGCAAATATTCCATCTCCTCTGAGGAAATGGAAAACAACTCTCTAGCATGTTCCCCTCGACCACGTTGAGTATACAATGCTGCTGTGTATTGACACAGCAATATGCAAAACCTACACGCACCTTCATGAGGGTGAGGAGAGTCCCTCCTCCGTGTGGGTGCACGTCCTGGCAAGCAGCAGACGCCTTGCTGTGAGAAGGAGGTGCTCCTCTTCCTGATGACTTCAGCCTGAGCCAGAGCAGTCGGGCAAGCCCCCTCGACCTCCTGGGGTGCCACCGTTTGTGCAGTGCACAAATCCTACAACCGTACAGAATAAGTTTTCAGTACTTGAGGACCGTCATTTCACAGCCTGCCTCCTAGCAATGACACTGCCCACATCCGTCTGTTAGAATTTACAGACCTCTTTTAAGACTATCGCATTTAATTCCTTCAAGAATCACTTAAGGAGACATCACTTCTATTTCACAGATAAGAAGGCTTAGATAAAGAAGCTTAGGTAGGTTGAAGTACGTGGCTAGTAAGCGGAAGGCCGGGCACTGAAGACCAGGCCTCTGTCCCACATCCAGTCCTGGCTCCACAGCCTCACAGCTGCTCCTTCTTTATTCCCAGTTTAAACACAAACTTATTTGGCCACTTTTCATGCATCTATTTCTCTCCACTTACAATCACCTTTGCAGAACCCTCAGTCCACGTCTTTTCAGAGCTTGGAGCTCCACACTCGACACTCCAGCATACGGACCAACTCGCGTGCCAGCAGCCTTTGACCGAGTGCATCGTGAGGGGTCGGAAGAACCAGGGCACAGCTCCTGAGCTTGAGCGAGGCTCTGCGCACAAGCTGATGGGACGCTCCCTCTGTTAAAGCCCCCCGTGTCTGCTTCTCTCAAGGATGCGGAATTACCATTCGACACTACAGTTTGACAACATTCATTGGACTGCTAATGCCACACTTACCCTCAGCCTTTCTTATTTAGTACCTGCAGCATTTCATGTTAGACCCTAAATGCCACTTCAACTTAATCATTTATCACATTCACTTTTGATTCTTTTTCTGACATTCCATTAACAAGCTTCTCCTCGTCCTGCCTGGTGTGGCAGCATCAAGAGATGTAGCCGACATATGTTCAATTTCAGGTCAGGCAGGGCATCTCTCTTATGTCTTCTGCTGTTGATGGAACCCTCGGTACGGCATTACACCGTGAGAGGCTACGTCTGTAAATGCACACGTGAGAGCAGGGTCAGTGAACTTCTTCTGCAAAGGGCCTGAGAGTGAATGTTCTAAGTTTTGCAGGCCATGTGGTCTCTGTCGCAGCTACTGGACTCTGCCATTTGAGGACAAAAGCAGCTACAGACAATACACCAGCAAACAGGCATGGCTGTTCCAACACAGCTTGATTTACAGACACTAAACTTTGAATTTCATATAATTTTCACATCACAAAATATTATTCCCTTTTGATTTTTCCCGACCATTTAAACATCTAAAAACCATTCTCAGCTCACAGACTGTACAAAAGCAGGCTAGAATTTGGCAAGGTTTGCTAGCCCTGATGTGGAGATCAATACTTAGATTAACATATTGTGAGCTGGCTGTATATCTGATAAGGGTTTAATATCCAAAACATATAAAGAACTCATACAACTCAATTGCACAAAAACAAACAGCCAAATTAAAAAATGAGCAGAGGAACTGAATAGACATCTTTCTAAAGAAGACACGTAAATGGCCAACAGACATGAAAAAGTGCTCAACATCACTAATCCTCAGGGAAATGCAAATCCAAACCACAATATCACCTCACACCTGTTAGAATGGCCATCATCAAAAAGACAAGAGAGCCAGCCCTGATGGCCTAGAGGTTAAAGTTTGGTGCTCACTGCTTCAGTGGACCAGGTTCGTTTCCTGGTCGTGGAACCACGCCACCCGTCTGACAGTTGCCATGCTGTGGTGGCAGCTCACATAGAAGAACTAGAATGACTTACAACTAGGATATACAACCATGCACTGGGGCTTTGGGGAGGGAAAAAAAAAAGAGGGAGATTGGAACAGATGTTAGCTCAGGGTAAATCTTTCCCTGCAAAAAAAAATAAAAAGACAAGAAATAACAAGTGTTGGCAAGGATGTAGAGAAAACAAAACCCTTGTGCACTCTTGGTGAGAGTGTAAATTGGTGCAGCCACTGTGGAAAACAGTATGGAGAATCTTCAAAAAATTAAAAATAGAGGGGCCGGCCCCGTGGCTTAGCGGTTAAGTGCGCGCGCTCCGCTGCTGGCGGCCCGGGTTCGGATCCCGGGCGTGCACCGACGCACCGCTTCTTCGGCCATGCTGAGGCTGCGTCCCACATACAGCAACTAGAAGGATGTGCAGCTATGACATACAACTATCTACTGGGGCTTTGGGGAAAAAAATAAATAAATAAAAATCTTTAAAAGAATTAAAAATAGAACTACCATATGATCCAGCGGTCCCACTTCTGGGTATATATCCAAAGGAAATGAAATCACTATGTCGAAGAGATATCTGCACCCCCATATTTGAAGCAACATCGACATACGAGTGGATAAAGAAAATGTGGTGTGTATATGTACACACACACACACACACACACACACACACAGGAAACTTATTCAGCCATAAAAAAGAAGGAAATCCTGCCTCTGCAACAACACAGATGGACCTGAGAGCATTATGCTAAGTGAAATAAGTCAGGCAGAGAAAGACAAATACTGTATGATCTCACTTATGTGTGGGATCTAAAAAAACCAAACTCTGAGAAAAGAATAGATTGGTGGTTGCCGGAGGCGGAGGTGGTGGGGGAGGGAGGATTGGGTAAAAGCAGTCGAAACATACAAACATCATACAAACCTCCAGGATGAGACGGATAAGTCCTGGGGACGTAAAATACAGGATGGTGACTAGTTGACAAGACTGCATCATACGGTTGAAAGTGGCTAAGAAAGTACATCTTAAAGGTTCTGTCACAAAAATATTTGTAACTATGTGACGTGATGGATATTAGCTAAACTTACCGTGACCATTTCTCAATATATGAAGTCACCAGGTTGTACACCTAGAACTAACACGATGTTTCAATAAAACTGGGAAAAGAAAAAAAGTCTCCTCTCTTCCTCACATATTCCATTAATTTTACACACAGGTATATATTCTAGACATATATTCACATTCTTATGAAAAGCCATTAAAATATAAATAAATAAAACTATTTTGTAAATTTTAGACTCCCATGGTGACTGAGCCTGCTCTAAGCAGCATCATTTCCACACTGATAAATATCACATACAGAGCCAGTCAGCATTTACTGAGGAAGCATTTCTTAAGTGCCTACTGTGCCCTTAGATGAAGGACACGTGAAAAAGGAGGACACTCCTTTTAGAGAATTAACACTTTGGTGGAAGATTAGATTCAAAAATAAATAAAAGCAAAGCCATTCTCAGCTCACAGACTGTACACAAGCAGGCTGGGATTTGAAAGCTTTGCTACCCTGACGTGGAGATCAATCCTTATACTAACACATAATGAGCTCGGAACAACTGTGACCTCCGTGCTCCCTGTCTCCCAGGCAGTGGAACCATCAGAATCAAGTCCTAAAGCCCAGAGGGGAAAATTAATAAAAATGCCTTCAATGAAATACACTTCAAATTCAATCTAGAAACAAATGCTCCCTTCAAGTTTGACTACAGATTGCTGTAGCTAAGAGTATTCATTTATCATACAAGGTTTCAGCTTTTTATCTTTTCCTCTTCCCTTCAAAGCTCAGCTTTATGAAGTGTTCACAGGAAAAACCCATGAGAAGACTTTCAACTCCACGTTAATAGAAAGCCGCTCCAGGTGGGGAGCAGCGGTCGCTGCCCTTGCTGCCCTTGGTCTGAGGTCTGACCGGCCACCCTGACGTTTGCCTCCGTCTCAGTGACTTGCATTCAGGCCCCACAGTCCAGGTCCCTGGTACTTGGTTTCTAGTTTGCTCACATGCTTCTGTGAGTTAAATAAATGTTTCGGAATCAGGGCAGTAGGTTCTGGACAAATCCCTTTTCAAGAGGAATTTCAAGGTGGCAGGATGACTTGGGGAGAAGGATGCAGGAATGGTGAGATTACTTGTGGTGGAAAATATAAAGTCGCCTCCCAGACTACTGGCCTCATTAGGACTTTTGACCTGAAAACACTCCACAGCAGAAGATGAAAAGTCTGTATCCAGTAGATTTAGCTATTTTGGGGTTTAGCTGTAGGTCTGGGTCACAGACCGATGTCTAAGCCCTCCTGCAGCTCCCAGGGCCGACTCCCGTGGCCTTCACTCCTTTGCCTCATCCAGTCCTCGGGAGCCTCTGCTCCTGGCCGCTTCTGCCTCGACGGGATTTCTCGGTTTCTGCCCCTAACCCTTGCCTCCACCTTCATTGCTGTGGCTGTCCGTAGCTGTGTGTGTGAATTAGGGAGTCCCTCTCCTCAGCGTTCTGCTCTTTTCAAAGGGCAAAGTTGGGTTCTTGGGGAGGAGAAGAATACAAAGAAGGCACTGTTTCTGTATGAAATCAATAATGAATATATGATATAATATACATATATAATATATACATTTAATGCTGTTACAGGCATCAGGAAACATATTTTCACATATTGCAGGGGCACGGGTATATCAGAGCACCAGACAGCCCTGTTGGGGTACAATTAGCACATACATCAAGAGCCCTAAAATTGTTTGTATTCTTTAACTGCATAGCCCATTTCTAGGAATATATCCTAGCAGAAGAATCCTCAATATAGAAAAAAGCTTTCAGCACAAAGACATTCATTATAACATAATTATGGCAGAGAAAGGAAAGCCTAAATATCCAACCACAGGGGCAGACTCAGTTGATCAAGCTGCATACAGTTGAGGAGCAGTGTAAGGATTTATAACACCACAAGGAAAAGTGAAAACAGCTGGACACACAATTGTATGTACAGTACAATTCCCACTTTTAAAAAGGATATTTTCATAGAAAAAAATTGGAAGAAAATATTCCAACAACAGTAAACTTCCTCTTCATACTTCACGCACTTGTGCATATGACTGAGTGCGCGCTGGCCTGGTCAGGCAGGAGGCAGTACAGCAGCACGTGCCGTGGTATATTAAGAGATTAGTGACATGTAGCCTAGAGAAGAGAGCTGAACGTAAAACTGCATAAACAAGATGAACGCAATGATTAAAAAAACTCCACATCAAGGGCCTCAAACGTAAACACCTACAGGGGCCAAACAGGCAGCACAAACAAACAGAAGCAGCAGGGTTGGGACAGCGGGAAGTTGGCAGGCACTGCCCTTCCGAGAGTGACTCCCTCCCCTCAGCTCTACCATTTGGATACGCAGATTCAATTTTTCAAGAAAAATCCTAAATCTAGATTTAATGCAAAATCTCTTCATTTTTGCATGTTAAAATCTAACTTAAATTATGAATATCATGCATGGGCCAAATAAAACACGCCAGATGTTTTTCTGGCCCAGAGGCTGCCCGTCTGCATCTTCTGCTCTGCATTTGAGTAAATACACACGTGCGCACGTGCACAGACCTTAGAGAGACTCTGGCCCAAGTGGAGACAGTCATGGTACCAGGCTGGATGGCGGGACTCTGGGGAGTCCTATTATTCTCTATGCTCCCATGTATCACAAATTTTCTTTAATATGCACATGCTTTTATACTGAAAACTTTAAAGCATTATTTTTTCACCAGAGTACAGACAGACTTTATCTTTTTTGAAGATTTCTCAGGATCTGGAGCTTCTTTTTCTTATTCTTCTCTACGTATGACAGCCATTAAATTAAGCTTTTAATTGTTCTTAAAGGGACGTTACAGACGCCACTGACAGATCATACACAGATACAAGCTTTAAAGCCACCAGCACACAACACGACAACCGTGTAGAGTGGACATTAAAATGGGTGTCATTTCCACACTGCTGCCTAGTCACTCTCTCTCCCCAGCCCCTTGCCTCCATCCCACCAAAACCCAATCAGAAGAAATCGTGTCCCTTGAGCCTACTTTATTACAAGAGTGCAGCTGAGGAGGAGAGGGGAGGGCAGCAGCTAAGCTTATGAGAAGTTAGGATAATTCAGGAAGAGTCGATGGCTTGGAAAAAGCGAAAGATTTTCCATCTTACCCAGAATTATTTTAATAATACTTTGAAAGCTGAGCTGTTTCTCCAGACATTAAAAACAAAAAGGAACAAAAGACCATCTGCAATTCTACTCAAGACAGAGCTGCAGATGTTGGAGAAAAAGTGTAAGGATGTTGGATATGCTCTTCTCCAGTTCAAGTGACATTAAGGGCCCTTTTAATTTCCTTTACATTTTCCTTGTAAGTTCAAAGGGACAGTTCAAGTTTCACTTTGTGCTTAGAGGTGGCAGGAGTCATATTCTCAATCAACCTTCTGCTTCTCCTTGAGAATGGATCCTCTTTTCAGGCCTGCTTCAGAGCCCTGGGGGACTTCCTGCCTCGGTGTAACAGGAGAGTGTTTGAGGAGGTGGGTTTCCGGGAGTCCTGGGGCACCGTGGGGGGCAGGGGTCGAGAGGTGAGGTGGCTGGGGGAAGGGTTTGTGCACCTTGGAACTTCTGCCAGGACTGCCTGATGTTCCCTGGATTAGTCCCTGAACAGTTACATGGTTTGTCTCAGTAACGTGCTGGTAAACATTTAACAACCCGCTCTCTGAAGAAAAGAACCTTGATTTACAGCATTTGTTGATTTTTGTGGTATAAATACTGATAAATTAATGGCAAGCAATAGGATATATCGGAGCATATGAGGAAGCCATTTGGTGTAAAACTAACTTTGCCTGAGCTCACTTTTCCAGAAGGGCCTGTGGCCTCTGAACATTCACTGTATATCTGCTTTAAGCAATTAACATGTCCCAAAGACAAGAACAAATGCCCTTAAGATAAGGATGCAACTTCCCCCACATTGGCATTTCCTTAAGGATAAGCATCTCTCCCTAGGCTAGGATTTGATTGCTATGCTCATCCTGTGACCACCCAACTCGAGACAATAGACCTGCTACTGGCTGTGTCCATCAATCACTATGCTGACAGGGCAATCTGGCAGGGCAATCTTGTGACTACTGTAAAAGGGACATTGCAATCATATGTGATACATGCTTTTTGACCGTGTATACCCGTTCTGTACACCCCACTTCTTTCGTGCCCCTCCCTCCTTGGGAAAGGAAGGCCCCAGGCTATATGGTCCTCAAATTTGGCTCATAATAAACTCACCCCAATTTTGATTTATAGATTGATTATGGATTGTTTGTGTTGACAATACCACCCCCTACAGCTGATTTCAAGCCATCAACCTGCCATCACTGAATGCAGAGCCAGGGAGAGATGCACACAGCGGGCTCCTCCAGCACACCTTCAGCTCCTCTGCCCCCACACGGTCAAGCCAAAGGGCCTGCTGCTTTCCAGCAGGGTGCTCAGCCCTGGAAGAAGCCCTTGTGCAAAGTCTGGCTCCACTCTACTGCTGCTTTACCCTCCTCTGTTAGACACAGTCTTACTCGGTGATCTTTTTTAGCTTATCAGATGGTTACATCTCTGTTCCTACCTTTTATCTTTTTCATTGCATTGATTTTATTTCTTTACCATTGTTTATTTCAGATGGGGAACATTGAATTACTGAATTTGAATCACCCTTTCCCTAAAAAAGATAGGGAGCTCACGCCACGGTTGGCAGTAAGAGGTCTTCGCGCGCTTACTTCACAGCATGTGTACTAAAAGTAGAATGACACACAGAAGATGGGCATGGCCTCTGCACAAGGACGACATGGAAATTCGTGAAGTGTTCCACACTTTTTCTAGGAACCGTCTATCTATATGGTGGTGCCAGACAACTCAGACAGATGCTTAGGCTTAGGATGGCTTTTTTCTCTTAACTCTGAGTTAACTCTGTCACCATGTCGCCACCATAAGTCTTCCCAAAAATTACTGAAATGACATGGGTGGAATATGTATTGGGCTGAAAGCCAAGGTCTGACTTCACCACTAGCTTCCTGTGTGACCTGCTACATGTCCCTCAAGTCTCTCAGGAACTTTATTTTCCCTAAATGGATCCTCAAGCAAGAAAAGGTTGCTCAATCTTGACTCTCACGGGCAAAATATAATGAACTGAAAATTCTCAGTTGGATCTGCCTTTCCTCTCCAACCAGAACTCTACAGTAAGAGAACCTATGGGCCTCTTGGGATGAGGTCTATTGCTTCCATCTCGTGTTGATTTGTACTCCGTCAGGAAACCCAGATCCCAAGCTCATCAGAGATTGCTTAACTTCTACAGGAAAGGCACAGGAAGAAATTCATTTTTCACCTGTGCTGCCAACATCACTGCTGCAACCCTGCGTTTCACGCCCTTTCTCTACATACGCATGCCTGGACCTTTGCTGTCTTCTTTGTGAACAGAACACTTCCATCACAATCCTTATCATCTTCTTTGTGTTAAACCTCTTCATTTACCCCCGACCCCTAAGTATCTATGAAATGAAATTAAAAATTAGAAAGAGAAAAAAGAGGTCCTCTCCATTCATTTAAAACAGTTCTGAGGGTCTAAATAACAATACATTTGTTTAATTTTTACTACAGAATATTAGGAAATATGGTTAGCAAAAGAAAAAGAAAATAAGCAAAATGAAATAAAAAGCACCCTTGATTCTAACAACCAGATATAACCACAGTAAATAACTGGTATATATCTTTGCAGACATACACACACATTTATGTTCACAAAATGAGTTATACTGTACATTCCATTTGGCAACCCTCTCCTTTCTATGTCAATAAACACATTTTTACTGTACCACTTTTAATGGTTGCAGTGTGAGTACTCCATTATATTGATATACCTTATTTAACCAATCCCCTATAGTTGGGCATTTAGGTTGTCTCTTATATTTTGCATCCTTGTACATGTATTTTTATATATTTGTGTAACTATTCTTTTAGGCTAAATTTCTGAAAGTGTAACTGCTTGATGAAAGAGTCCCAGATTTTTTAGGCTTTTGATTGGGTTTCCAAATCGAAGCTATAGATTAGAGGGTTGGGGAAGTGAAGTGGGTTGCATCTGTAAGGAGTTTAACTGAAGTGACAAAATGCTATTATAGAGAGTGGAAACAGTGAAATAGCCTGTACTTAAAATGACAGCCTAGGGAGGGGAAAAGGAGACAGGAGCTTAACCCAGAAGTGGATTTCCTAGAAAGGTGGAAGCACGCGCAAGCAAGCAGGAACCTGGGAAGGTGGTGTATCGGGATCTGCTGCCAGAGGCCTTAGAACTTCTAACTTTGAGACCAAACCCAGCTGCCTCCTGAGAGATCAACGACATTAGCTCTGCTGTCCAGACTGGCAACGCGCCCCTGGATTATCGGCTCCTGCGGCAACTCTACTGTTCAGACAACCCGACTCCAGGCTCCCAATAACCAGTGTCTGTTTCTCACGCGCGGTCAGCAGCTCCCCTTCAGGCTGAAGGTCGGATTCGGGACGCCGGGCTCTTTGCGCATGCTCCGGCAGGGCCCCCTGCGCATCCTCCGGCAGGACCAGGGGAGTGACGGCGGCTTCCGGGCGGGACTAAGGTAGACGCAGCCCTGAAGATGGCGCCCTGACTGTCACGTGGACTTTTCTCTCCACACCCATTGGCCTAAGTGTGTCACGTGGCCAAGCCCACCCTAAGGGGAGGCGTAGACTCCGCCCCCAATGGAAGGGGTGGGGAGGGGAGCGTTTGCTGAAGGAAGTCGAGGGGTCCCAGCCGCTCTGCGAGGTTTCGAGTTTGGCGAGGGGGCCCGTCGTTCCTGGCAGTGCTCTAAGCCAAGGAAGACAAGGATGGGCGAGGAAAGGGTGGGAACTTGGAACTGAGCAGCTTGCTGTGTAATTCCCCAGGAGGAATCCCCCGCACCAGCTCTGACCAGCGCCAGGCGTCCGGCGAAGAAGGGGGTTCACAGTGCTTCGGGCGGGTGGGTCCTGGTTTCGGGGCTTGCAGTTTATATATACGATCTGGGGGTCTTTCTTTAAGAAATGCACAATTACAAATATAAAATTATATTAAAAAGTGTTTAAGACGAAAAAATAAACCACAAATCACACATTTTGAAAAAATTATTACAAAAAATATCCCCAAGTCCAGAAAAATAAGATATTTTAACTAACCAACTACTTGACACATCTCTAAAATCAGTTTTTCTACACTTTTTGGCTGCAAATCTTTTGGTAATCTCTTTATTTGACAGAAATTTTATAATATCATTTCTATAGGGAGAAGAGAGAGACTTAGCCATTCCTTTAGCACGGTGGTTTCTGACTCTGTATATTTCAAACTTGTTGCTGCACCACAACCCTCAGGCTCGCAGCATTGGGCACCCGGGGCCACGTTCACAGCGTTATACCACCACCGGCCACCACTAGCCCCGGACCTTCGCATTGCGTGAATTAATGCATTGGTCAGGAAGAGCATTCCTGGAAACAACCTGAATGTCTATCAACTGGTAAATGGATAAGCAAAATAGAATGTTTAGCTATAAAAAGGAATAAAGTGCTGATTCATGCTGTAACATAGATAAATCTTAAAAACATTATTCTAAGTGAAAAAAGCCAGACACAGAAGGCCACATATTGTATGATTCCATTTATATGAAATGTCCAGAATAAGCAAATTCATAGAGACAGAAAGTGGCTTAGGAGGGGATTAAGAGATTAGGAGCTGGCTGGCAGTGGGGGAAGGAGAGAATGAATGACTAGTGATGGGGTTTCTTTTGGGGTGGTGGTGAAAATCTTCTAGAATTAGTAGTGATAGTTGCACAGCCTTGTGAATATACTAAAATCACTGAATTTTATACTTTAAAAGCATAAATTTCATGGTATATGAGTTATGTCTCAATTAAAAAAAAAAGAGCATTCCTGAAAGCCATTCCTACATTCAAACAACTGGAAATAACTGCACCCAGAAGTGCCTGAAAACTATATAAATGTATCACACTGAACCCAAAATCAGTATATCTTTAATTTAACATCCCTTTAGCCAGATCCCGAAATACCATTGGCTGCCACACAAGATGAAATGATGCTGATGGGGGAAAGTCAACATGAAAGAGGACGTTAGTTTTACTTTTGCAAATATTATAAAAACATATGACCAAGTGGACACATTGTCAAGGCCTTGAAAGGGGCCCCTGCAGGTTAGGGCTGTGAAGTTTAAGCACCACAGTTAATCCTGTCATGCCCAGTCGCCCCCCCCCCGACCCCCACCTTGTTTGGGCCACAAACAAATTTAAAGTTTAGAAAATGGTCAAGCGGTCCTGAATCTTTTTATACAGCTACTTGAAAGGAAACAAAGCAATGATTTCTTAACTAAGTTATTAAATTCTGTTTACCTTGTACCTGAACAGACTGGCACACTTCCCCTGGGGGAAAAAAGACAAAAAAGCTTTTTTGCCTTGTCCAGGACTTTGCAACTTTTTCCCTTCTCCATGAAATAGAGAATAGCCTCTGACTGGAATCTCGCTCAACAGGGTCTGCCCTGGCCAGAGGATCAAAGCCCAAATTTCATTTCACCACCAAGGCCAGAGGAGAATTCCAGAGCCCTCCAAATCTCTCTACACTGATCACTTAGCCCCTCAGGCTGGGCCTCCCCCTCCCGGAAGCCCCGCTCCCCAGCTGTAGCCCTAATCACCTCATGGACCTGGCTGGCTCCTGCTCAAACCTGTCTCCTGCACAGTTGGATTGGACTCAAGTGTCCATAAATCCTCCAGCTGCCTGGAACCAAACTGCTTCTCAGCCTAGAGGAGGCAGCTCTGCCAGATCCAGGGGCTTGAAATTCACTCATTTTGGGATTATAGAATTCCAAACTCCAAAACGCAAATAAAGGTATTTTTCTGACTTTGTGTTTCTGACTTTGAGTGACCCGTTTCCCAGTGACCAAAAAATATTCTTTTGGATGCAAACTTCTGACTTCCTGCTCAGCTATTAACAAGAAATCAGCTTTAAGAAAATAAATTGTCCCTGCTTCCTAACCAAATTTCACACCCTCTTCTTATCTCACTTTCAGCAAAGATTGTGATGAACGTTAATCTCAATGCCATCAGAGGGCTGGCTTCTGGCAATACCTGACTAGTTTAGCCAAAATTGAGACTTTCATTTCAAAATGGTGGACCAAATACAAGTTGCACTTTCCTCCAGATTCCTAGAAATAGACCGTGCTTAAAAACTAGGTTAAGGGGCTGGCCCGGTGGCCTAGCGGTTGAGTTCGCACGCTCTGCTTTGGCAGCCCAGGGTTTGCTGGTTTGGATCCTGGGTGCGGACCTACGCATTGCTTATCAAGCCACGCAGTTGTCCCACATAGAGCAACTAAAAGGATGTACAAGTATGGCATACAACTATCTAATGGGGCTTTGGGGAGAAAAAAGGAAAAAAAAGGAGGAAGATTGGCAACAGATGTTAGCTCAGGGCCAATCTTCCTCAAGAAAAAAAAAACATTAAATGATTGTGGTAAATGTTAAAAAAAAGAAAAACTAGGTTAAGAATTTGGTCATAAAAAGCTTAAAGGATAAAAATTGATGTGGTTGGATTGAAAAGGAAATTTGTAGTGCAGACTCATCTGAGCTCTCCAAGAAGGTAGGAGCAGACTACAGGGTGTGTGCGCCTGGAGGCTGCATAAACTTGCAGCAGGAAGGGGTCCAAGGCAACAGACAGGGTGTAGATCCAATAGCAACAGCAGCTGGGCAGCAATGGTGGAGTGTGTGCCTCCAGGCTCCATCAGGTCAGAGGCGGGGCAGCAGGTGGCTGATGACCTTAGGAGGGAGTGGTGAGGACTGACATCTAGGAGACTAACCAGCACGGTGCCCTGACGTGGCCCTGAGAGCCGCCAGAATGCAAGTCACAAGGGCAACTCTTGTGTCTTTCCCAGGCAGGCTATGGCGACAGATGCGACAGAGAATCTAACAGGGAATCTCAACCACAAAGACAAGCCCGCAACCAAGAAACATGCAGTATTCAAGAAAATCAACCTCCGTGAATGGAGACAATGAACTAAAGAAATGGAAGGACTCATATATGATAAAATAAAATTAGTGGAACAATTGAACAGCACTTAAAGACTAGAACCCCATTTCGTCATTCTCAGACCACCAGCCTTTCCCTTTCTTCACATTGCAATCTATTCCTAAATTGGGCACTCCCTATATAGTAGGAATATTTTAAAGACATTTGTATTTTCCCAAATAAAAGCTATTTGGGGAAAAAACTTGCATTTGAGTGAGGAAGGTTTGCACAAATACCTGTTTCATTTGCTCATAAATATTTTGAAGAAGGGCCTCCCCGTCCATCCTAGGCTGTCTGCATCCCCCCTCTATCCACAGGTGAGGCACCATCGTCTCTTTCCAAAGCAATTGCTTGAGCTTTCTAACTCTTTCTGCTGTCTTCAGGCTCCACTCCCCCCACCCTCTTACTCATTCTCTTATTTCATTCATTCATTCAATGAATGAAATCTGTTCTCTAAAATGTGAAATCTGATTACACCACTCTGGCTGCTCAAAAACTTTTCAATGTCTCCTCTTAGCTCTTTGTATCGAATTTACATTCCTTAAAATGGCCTATAAGACCCTGCAGATGTGGCTTCTGCCCTTTTGTCCAGTCTTATCTGTTGACACTTCACAGCCACTCCCCCCATCCCCTTTGTTCCATGACCCACCCAGAGCAAACTCCTCTCATGTGTTCATCTCTTCTCCAAGCTGTTTTCTCTGCTAGAAACAGTTTTCCCTTCCCTGTTCACAAGGCCAGCTCTTATTTATTTTCGTGTTTCAGCTCTGGGAAGCCTTCCTGGGCCCCAGAGTCAGTGGTGCCTCTGCTATGCTCCCGTGGTACTGTGTGCCTTACTCCGCATTTACCTCTCTGGACCATGTGTCTTCTTGTCTGTGTCTCCTCTACCAGATAAGCCCCAGAGAGCAGAGACCTATTTGTCCTCTGTTTTATCTGCACATGGAGCACGGGAAGCACACAATAGCAACCTTTTGAATAGATGAGCTGTTTGATACCTATGTCTGTGCTTTTGCGGTACACTGTGAACAGATTGAGAGCCCAAGAGAAGCATGGCCATTTTCTTCTTCTTTTACAGAATGATTTGCAGGCTGTTCTCAGACCTACCTTTACTTGTAGATAATCTATTCATTCAACAAATGCTATGGAGGGCCAGGAATATTCCATATGTTGGATACAGCAGTAAATGGAATAGACCCAAATCCTCACCCTTGTGGAGTCTAATTTTACAGGAAATTATGTGGCCACCACTCTCCTCTTCCCCGCCAATGCTCTCCAAGACCCACTTGCCATTCTGCTGGAGTCCTCCCCACTTGCTGGCTGGTAAGTCCTGCTGGTATAAGACACGATGCTTTATAGCCATACTTCTGGCTTCTATTTCATTTTTCATTTTAAACTTTTCATTGTGGAAGGTTTCAAATACATACAAAAGTAGAGGGAATAGGATAATGAACCCCCACATACCTAACGCATCAACGCGTGGCCAGCTCATCTCATTTATACCTCCCACACACTTTTCCACTGCCCATGGGTTATTTTAAAGCAAAACTAGGGGCCAGCCCCTTGGCTTGGTGGTTGAGTGCACGCGCTCCGCTGCTGGCGGCCCCGGTTTGGGCCCCGGGCGCGCGCTGACGCACAGCTTCTCCGGCCGTGCTGGGGCCGCATCCCACGTGCAGCAGCTAGAGGGATGTGCAGCTATGACAGGCAACTGTCTACTGGGGCTTTGGGGGGGGGGTGGAATAAACCAAAACTAAACATACAGTCGTTTCATCCATAAATCCCTTCTGAAGGAAGAGGTTTTCACAGGAACTTGGAGAATGGGTAGGTCACAGATAGGTGGAGGGAAGCAGTGTGGCCTCCTAGGTGGGAATGGAAGCACAAGGAAAGGTTTGGGCAGGAAATGAGCTTGTAGATACAGAATCAGGATGAAGCTATTCTGGATGGAGAGAAGATTGGACAGATCAGGTGAAAATGATTGCTAAAAGTTTCAAATGCCAGCCTGAGGATGTGGCTTCTTACAGAGAAGGTTTAGTTAGATATTCGTCTGAGGTTTTTTGGTGTGATGTGGGTCAAGCAGTGTTTGAGTGGGAATCATCTGGGTGGGCCCTAGGGACCCAAGGACAGAAATGAAAGAGGGCCCCTTATTGTAATCCAACCCTGCAGGGCCAGGCCAGGTGGTGGTGGTAGAAATGGAGAGGAGGGATGAGCTAGGATGCATTTTAAAGGTTGAAAGGATGGAATTCGTTGCCTGGCTCAGTTGAGTGTTTAAGGAAAGAACAAGAGATGGCTACAAGTCTCCGAATCTGGGCAGCTGGGAGACTGGAAGTGTCATTCACAAGGTCAAAGGAAATGGGAGCGAGAATCTTTTTGGGGGATTATAAACTCGATTTTGGATTTAATAATGGGATATCCAAATATAAAGATCTAGCAGTCTGTTGGAGATGCAGGATTGGACCTTGGGTGAAAATGATATACAGGGTTTCTGTTTATCCATCTCAAATTGATAGCTGAGGTCAGGTATCTTCACTAGTTTTATGCATGGAGAAGGAAAGGGAGAGAGGGAGAGAGGGTAGGAAGGGAGAGGGAGGAGAAGGGAGAGGGAGGAAAAGGGAGGGGAGGAGAGCAGAGGTGAAGGCGGGGAGAGGAAGAGAGGGGAGAGAAAAAGGAGCAAGTTATTAAGAAGAGGAGTCATGGCTAAGACAGAAAACCAGGCAAAAGGACCAGGATGGTGAAATAATTTCAGAAGTCAAAGAGGAGCACCTTTCTAAAAAGAGAAGTTTTGGTCGTTAGTGAGACTCTGGCGGTTGGAAAAGCCCACTGAATATGCATGAGGTCATGTACTGCACATTCAGGACACACACAAGGCCACATTCTCTCTGCTGACCCTGAGGGCAGAGCACAAGGCACCCTTGTTCCCCCCAGCCCTGGCCTCGGAAGAGAAGGAGCAGTCTGTGCTGGGAGGGTTTTAGTTCTTGAATCAGGCTAGTTGTTAGCTGCGTTGAGAAATAGGCTAGTTTTCAGAAACTGAAGAATGCATTTCTGCTTATAGTCACTATAGCAAGTAGATGGTGGGTCACAGGCTTGGGAGTAAAATGGGCCCCCAGTTTGGTGTCAGGGATGAAGTGGCAAAGCCAGGACCCACTAGTGGAAGAACCAACCTGGCGTAGAAGGAACGAGTTGTGCCTGTTCCTGTCCCCAATCTGGGGGCCTCTGTTAGTGACTTCAGGAAAGCAAACCCTGTACGTCACCAAGTAAGACAAACTGAAGTCCCATAAATCCCGTTAGCCATGGGAAATTTCACCATAGTATGGATTAGCTGGCATTACGAACACAAACAGAAGGGAGGCAGTTCTAAAATGAGAGGCAGAGAATTGGGATATCTGCATGTTTCCAGAATCATATGGAAGAGAGGTGGTCGGGTTCTAGAAAGTTGCTAGTGAGAATATAGAGAGAAATGGAACTACGTAGAGGAGATGATTGGTTCATCAGATTATTTTGTTCATTTAAGTTTTCTTTCCTTTTCTTTTCATTCTATGTTTACCCAGATTTACTTTTCCTATTGTTTTCTAAACTACGCTTATTTAGACATAAGTTAGATTTTAATTATTCACCAAGAATTTATCTTTTCTTTATTTTTAAAAACATTTAATGATAGAAATAGAAGTAGAAAGAATAGTATAATGAACTCCCATGTACCTATGACCAAATTTATCAGCAGTTTTTAAAAGCCTATTCTCCTTTCTTTCTCCCTCTGTCTTTTTTTTTCCCTGGAATATTTTAAAGCAAATCTCAGAAATCATATTAACTCACCTGGAAACACTTCAATATGCATCTATCTTTTATTGATAAGAGCTTTAAAAAATGGCAACGATGCCATTATGATAATTATACAACTAAAAATAATTCCTTTATATAAGTGAATACTAAGTCTATATTCAAATTTCCCTGATTATCTGAAAGATGTATGTTATAGTAACTTTGTTCAAATCAGAATCCAAACAACGTCCGTACATTGGATTTGGTTATTACAACTCTTCAGTATCTTTTATTCTCCAAAAGCCCATCCCTTCTATTTTTTATGCCATTATTTTTTAGAGAAATTAGCTAATTTGGCTTATAGAATATCTCATTCAGGATTTGGTTTATTGCATCTTAGCTGTCTTATTGCAAAGAAATTTTAACCTGTGTTAAATGTGTTGTAAACTGAAGCTAATAAGTAATTGTTGTTAGCACCATAGAAACCAAGCTATTCAGCAAAGAAGGAACAAGATGCAAATATAAAATCAAATAAGTAAAAATCCTGTAATCATAAATTTAAATTGGAAATATCAATAGGAACTTAGTTTTTCTCATTTTCAAAAGTATATATTTGTTCACTGTTTACTCTGAAAAATCCACAAAACAATGACAAAAGAACATCCCTCGTGCCCAGATGGTGGTCTCTAAATACCATTCCCCAATGAAAAGGATCTAGGGATCCTTGGAAAAATACCACAAGAATGTAATAAGCAGAATCTAGGATATGGGAAATTCTACAGAAACTTATGACCAACTTTCTACTACAAATAAAGGGCATAGAAAAAGAGAGAGGAACTAATGCAGGTTATGTATGGATCTTGTTTGGATCCTGTGGTAGGATAAGAAATATATTTGGTCTTTGTCCATGGTTATATGATATCAAAAATTACTAATTTTATTATATATGATAGTAGTATTGTTATGTTAAAAAAGTGCTTATCTGCTAGCAATACATTCTGAAGTTCTTACAGTTGAAATGATATGGTATTTGAGATTTGCTTTAATATACTCTAGGGAAAAAAGTGGAGGAGGCATAAGTGAAACAAATTTGGTAAAATAAACATTGAAGCTAGGCGGTGCGGGGTCAACACACTACCCTCTATTTTTTGTAAGTTTGAAAATGACCGTAATAAAAAAGGTTTTTTAAAAAAAGACTTTATTTAGAAACCCTAAAGAAGACTCAAGTAAATAGGGAAATATAAGGATGCTTAAAAAGTAATAAGCAAATTAGATTAACTAAAGGAGCATGAGACAGCAAGAGAGAATCCAGTCACAGTCCCACGTCTCAGGCTCCAGCGGGCTGCCGGGCAGCGGGGCGCCTGAAGTTCCCCCGGGGCCCCGGGTCGCGGCCTGGCCTGGCTCCAGGTGTCCCTGGACGCTGGGGCCCCCCTCGCCTGGGGCCCGCTGGATGGGGGCCCTTTTGCAGCAGGCTGCAAGTGCAGCCTCGTAACTCGCAGAGCCTTTGGGACACGCGTGAATAGCTGGTCACATTCTCCAGATTTTTATGCAGATGACAGTGCTCAGGGTGGAGACTGGGGGCTGGGACAGCTGATTAGGAAATCACCAGGGGCAGCTCAGGAAAAAAGCCTCCCTGAGGAGCCCCACAGGAAACCAGCACAAACTCACGTCCCTTTTGGTTTGTTCCTTTGCCATGGTTTCCATCCCAGTCTCACAGCAGGATCCCCTTCTCCAGCTGCGGGGTCCCCTTCTGCTGTCTCCCCACAGCTGTTGTTCCTCTACTCGTCTGCCCCCACCCAAGGTACAGGGGGACTATTCCATTTAGAGAACTCCTGGTGTTTCCTGGTGGCTGGCGGTGATTCATTTTTATTCCCTTGAATCTTCTCCGTGGCCAGAGCATTGTTTTCCATATCCTTCCCACCCCCCAGGAAAGAACAAAAGGCTGGAGTCTACACTAGACCACCACAGCCCATACATGGCTTGGGCTGAGGGTTCCTCCAGGTCCCTTAGATTTCACAGAGCATTTTGAGATAAACTCTAGCAGTAGGATACATTCGCTTTCCAGCTGAAGTGGTGTGTTATATGACTCATCTGTTCCCTGAGATTTCCAGTTATAGTCATGAAATCCGGCTCTACCCTGATGCAAACGCTTGTGTTTATAAGAAGTAACCTAAGTAATCTACCACATTTTCAGAGTTAAAAACATACTTCCTGTCCCATGAGTTTGTAAACTCAGCAAAATAAAATTTTCTGTTGCAAATCAAAGATGCTTGGAAAGTTGGAATAGTTGAAATAAGTTCTAATAAGTCAGGTTTGAATAAGTTCTAACTCAAGAATTTCATCTTCTCACTTCTATCCCAAACTATGACCAGCTCTGTGGGACTTTTAATAGGATTTTATTTTACTTTGTGATCTCAAACAGAGCCACACTCATTTTTTTAGCAAATTTGAAGGATGAAAAAGAGACCTAAGCCATCCAGAATTAGATTTGCAGCAGAGGGCAAACATGATTCGCAGAATCACGAATGTTAGGGGTAGACAGACTCTAGCCAGCAATTCCCCTCTCCTTTCCCAGGTGAGAAAA
Organism: Diceros bicornis minor; assembly: GCF_020826845.1. Classification (NCBI taxonomy): domain Eukaryota; kingdom Metazoa; phylum Chordata; class Mammalia; order Perissodactyla; family Rhinocerotidae; genus Diceros; species Diceros bicornis. The sequence goes on along the minus strand of NC_080744.1, from coordinate 284,423 downwards.
TTAAAGTCCAAAGAGAGTCTTATTTTGCCTAAGGTCACAGAGACAGTTAAGTGAAACCAGGCTCAGAACCAGGTTTGCCACAAAAGACCCCAAACTCACTTTCTCACTCAAGTCAACTTCTGAAGTGTCCTCCTTTCTGGTCTCCACCTCCTCGCTGGTCTCTTCTTGTCCCTTCCACTGTCCTCCATACTGCCACCTGCCACAGCCACCTTCTCTGCCGCACACCTCTGCTCGTGCCTGTCCTGGCTCAGACTGTTCAGTAGTCGTGGCTGTTCCCAATGGCATTCCAGTGGCATCACAGTGCGCTCATGCCCCCTTCCCAGATACATGGAAAAGTAGCTGCTCCCCAAGCAAGCGCTGTGCTACCTGTGTCTTCACCCGTGCGTTTTCTCTGCCCAGAAGATTATTCCTCTTTATCTTTCCCAGGCAAGATCCTCTTACATTTTAGAGGCCCGGCTCAGATGCCACTTCCTCCACAAATCCTTCATCAACTCTAAGTGAAACCCGTTTCTCCTCTCTTGGTCTCCCTGCAGCGTTTACTGTGGATCTCTATTTTAGCAGATATCACATTCCATCTCATGTAATTATGAACATTCTGCTTCTTCCTGCTAGATTATAAATTCCTTTAAGTCAAAGACCAGATCTCGTTTATAGCCCCAGCAGAGTTATTTGCTCAGAGTAAACACCAAAAAAATTTTTTTAATTGGGTTGAAATCCATTATCTTTGGAAACCCAACAGCATTTAGACATGCAATTCTAAAGAGTTGAAATTAAGTATTTTATATGTTTCTACCCTTGATGTTCTTAGGTATACTGAGGGACATTTCTGTCTCCTACAACGTGTCATGGATAAAAATAGGGAGGATTATTTTTCATTTGCTATTTCCTTAGATCGTGCTCAGCAAAAAGTTCAACTAAACATATATTTATTGAACACTCAATAACTGTTGCTAATCACCCCGTCTGCTGTTAAAGAAAGTTACAAAAGACTGATAACATTAGGAAGTAGCCCTGATTGGCAATCAGGAGACTGTGGGTCTAATTCAGGCTATACCAAATTTCTGTCAGAGCGACCTTGGACAAATCACTTAGTCCCTATTCATCTTCCTCATCAGTAAAAAGGACTATTGGTGAAAGGTAGGCTCCTTCATGGACATGTATGCCACCCACGTCCAATGAGGTTGTAGACCAATTCTGTAAACATGTATGTATGAGATAAGCAGTGGTTCTCAAAGTGTAGCCCCCAGACTATAGCTTCTACTGGGAACTTGATAGAAATGCTCATTCTTGGGCTCCACCCTAAAATGACTGAATCAGAAACACTGGTTCCTTGGTCTGGGGAAGGCTGGGTTCTGGTGCTTCCTGGTCTCCAAGTGCAAGGAGGTACTGGTCCTGTGGGAGGCTGCCTAGGGGTAGTTCCTCTCCATCCTACCAGCTCACTGTCCAGGCAGCCTGGAGTGATCATGCACATCACTTTTAAGCAATTCTGCCTCCGACGGCATCACAAGCCAATAACTCCCAGCCAGCTTTCCTCACAGAGGTAAGGTCTGAGGCTCCATGGACATTGTGATTGTGGAAATACTTTGACAATTGAAAGGGGTCGTACGAATGTAAATACTGTTGAAGGTGCCACGTCTTTAGGGGAGGAGTTTTATAAATGAGAAATGGAGTAAAGGGAAGAGGCAGTGACGACAGATGATGGAAACTCCTCAGCCTCTGAAGAAATCGCCATTTGACTGTACACATAGCTTCCCTCCTTTGATTTTATCCTCTTGTCTGTTTATACTTGAAACAAAGATACAACAAATGGTGAGAGTGAAGACTCGGCAGCTTAAAAGGAAGCCCAGTACCCTTGGCCAGTTTGCGGCTGCTTCACTAGTTCTGGCAGAGACTAAAAACTCGAGTGCCCTCTGAAGGTTCAACTGGAAGGAGCACTGCTCTGACTTGAAGCAAACACGAGTCTCCCAACTCCCGCCACTTGAATAAAGAATCTGAATTGTCGGCATGTAGTTCAGACCCATCACCCACCGCACATGAGAATCCCACCCTCTGCAGTCCTCCCTAAGTGGGACAGATGTGGTGTTTACCAAATGCAGAATTGACTGGCTTCTTCCCTCCCTCCTCTAACAGACCGCCTATCGAGAACTACTTTCCAGAAGGAGCATTTAGTGGTGCAGCAATGACCTTGAATCATAAAGCCAGAGTTTTACTTGGGCTTCTTCTGTTTACTATCTGACTGTGGGTAAATTCCTTCTTCACCTCATTCCTTAGAGTATTTGAGTGGACTCCATGGTATTTGTAAACTATAAAACAATTACAATATGAGGTGATATTATCATACCACTGTTAGCAAAGCATAGATAGCCAAGTAAAATTATCTTGGTCAAGATCTTTTGTTTTCTAAAGAAGAGAGTTTGCAGATAAGAGGAACTTGTGTTTATCTGTAGTAATTAAAGGACAGGGAACCAATTAAGACATCCACTTCCTTGAACGTCTATTCAAAACACAGTAGAGCTAGTGGTTAGTGGTCATCGGAGTCTGGTATTTGCTCTGCTCTCAGTCTGTTGTCATACATCATTCAGGTTGAAGCATGTGAAGAAAATCCAGCCTCACACAGATAAGTGGTTAGAAAAGGGAGAGGTGTTTCAACAGCTTCTCAGATATGTTGGCTATTGATCTTTGATAGTACACCAAACTACCAACACTAGTGTCTTAAAGATTAGTGACATCATGGAATCTGAAACCAAGTCAATGACCTCTTTGTACTCTGTTACATAAAAGCCCATTGATCTATCTTGCTCTGTGAACAGATCATTTACTCAGGCGTAGGGTAAAATAGTGGTTCATTGAGTTATATAGATCTTCAAATGACATATTTCATTATACAACATCAAAAATATAAAATTCATTGATATCACCACCAAATTCATCAGAAAAGTGAAGTCTTCAAATGTAGAGAACTTGTGAAGCTCACCGTGATAGATACAGGTTTTCCAGATTTCTAATTTTCACTTGAAAGCTCAAATTTTATCGTTGGCACAAATACTGTTAGTTGTTTTCCTTAAAGAGAGGAACTTGCTTTATTTTTGAGAAAATATCTGCCAAATACTGAAGTCTGAAAAACCATAATTTTTTTTACCAGACTTTTTTTTTTTTAAAATAAAAATGATATTCCAAAAAAAGGGAATCTTGTTGAGGTCGCACAAATGTTTTCCTCGAGCTGACCATCCTTCATTGATATGAAGCAGAATTGCTTTATAGAGACACCCATTTTGTCACACTGAATATTAAAAAGACATGAATTCAAGGGTCGAGATTTAATAAAATTAATAATTTTACCGCTTGATTAAGGACATTCTTAGGTGAAATGGCCATTTTTTTTTTTTATTGTAGATGTGTGATGGTGAAGAATACATCACCCACCAACAATAGTTTGGTGCCGATATCTTAATTCATACAAAGATGCCTGCAGTTTTAATCACCGTCACTTTTGTACCATTGGTGCCGATATCAACTCAGGGAAGAAGGCAAGTAAGATCTTGGTATCAGTGTGAAAATAATTTGATTTCATGGGCTGCGTGAAAGGGTCTTAGGGGGTCCCTGAGACCCCCGGGAATCTGGGAACCACATTCTGAGAATCATTGCTCTAGACAGCGTTCTTGCCTCAAAGATTGCACTGTAATTTCCTCTAAAGCCTCTCGGGAGAGAGTTAGCCTGAAACAGATCCTAGAGAGGCAGCTGAAAAAGAACTAGGGAGGCAAATGCTCCCTTGACAAGGATCCTTCTGAAGAAGACTTTGATCCTCTCCTGCTCCCTCGTGGTGGCCCATCCGTCCTACAGCTGGTTACACAGCAGGACTCTCTGTGAAGGGCTGGCAGGGTGGTCTCCTCGTGGATGTGGCGATGGCATTATTTTACAGCCACACTTCTGCAGTCACTTCTAAATTGAAGGGTGTTTGATTCTTTAGTGACTGAAACCCAGGAGAATAAACTGTCATCGTGAGAAAGGCTGAGCATAAGTCTAGGCGAAAATCGCTAGTGCCACTTACTTGTGGGGTGTTCCTGCCACTCTCTGTCCCTCAGTGGCCCCGGGACTTGGCTGCCTGTGTCTGTGGAAACCTCTACTACCTTTCCACTGAGGAACAAACTCTAATCCCAGAGTGTTTCTCTTACTTATCTATCCTCAAAGCAAGCTTTTTAAAAAGGGGCTCTAATGGTCTTCATGTATAGTAATAAAGAGGGCAGACTCGGGGTTAAAAGGCCTCCACTGCTCTGTGGGGTTCTCTCCACCACCCGTCAGGTCCCATCCGGACGTCTCTGACTGCCCAGGACAGGCCCCTGCACCTGCACTTGCTGAGGTTTGCCCTCATTGCTCTACGCTGCGTCCTTGGTTGCTCTGTCCACCAAGCTGTACGCCCGTGTTGTGCTGCTGGCTCCCAGGGCAGCGTCTGCAGACTGCAGGCAAACAGCGCAACTTCAGAGAGCTCTAGGACCCAGCTTTGACTGTGAACTCTTAGGTCACCTGAGTATACATTATTCTGAGGAATATTTCTCATGCTTCAAAACATGGCTCAACATCCCCCTTCTTGAAGTCTTCCACCCCTGATGCACCCATCCCAAGAGTGAGTGGTCCTGCCACTGTGGCTGTGGTCCATTGTTTGTACTGATGGTAGCACGCATCTAACTGGCTTTCAAGAGATTCGGTTCCTGGTATGTGCATCTTGCCCCCGTAGTTCACGCCGCTTGAAGGCACTCTCAGCCCTATTCCCTCATGGTTTACCCCGCATAGAAGGCACTGGAAAATACTCATGAATTCATGCTTCCCAGGAAAGAAAACCAAGTTTTTCTCTTGGAAAAAAGCACTTTAGTGTGACTGACAGAGGCACGAATTAGGCGGGAGTGTAATATAAAGCACCACTTCCAGTTGTAATTCTCAAAAAGGATTTGACTCAAAAAAGACATTTAAAGTGAATTTTCTAAATTTACTATATTAATCTATCTATTCACTGACTTTCATCATGATGTCAAAGAAGCACTCAGCTCAAGAGAAAGAGGCAGCTCAGAGCACTAGAAACACAGATTTCACAGTCAGACGGATTGAGTGTGAGTCTCACCTCTGTTCCTGATTCCTGGAACAAACTTCTTAACCTAACAATTATTGTCAGGTTGGCGGAGAGATCAGGCGTAAGTGGAATTACTGTTATTATTGTTTCATAAGCAGTGAATAGACAGAAATATTCTGTAAGTAATAAAATATGAAATGGGGGTATACCCAGAACATAGGGATATGTTCAAATAGCATTTACAACTATTATTATTTTTTTACGACCATTATTACTATTTACAACTCTTATTATTAATATTAAAACTCTTTCAATTGCAAAGGTGGAAAGTAAATTCAGACAGGTTAAGAAAAAAAGAGAACTATCAAGTCACAAGCCAAGGGCGTCTAGGAACATCCAGTTTTAAGCACATCTGGATGCAGAGGTTCAAGTGGTCTCTGAGCTCTGACTCGCTCTCCACGCCTATGGCAGACTCTCTCCTAGCAGGGGCAAGAGGACCATCAACAGCCCAACACCTCATCCCATGAGCTTAGCAAATCCAGAGGGAAATAGAAATGAGTCCCCGTGGCCTGGATGAGGAGGGACCAGGTCAGAATGCCAGGGGATGTGGAGGAGCCAGGTCAGAACCCCATGGGATGGGGAGGGACCAGGTCAGAACCCCAGGGGGTGAGGAGGACCAGATCAGAACCCCAGGGATGGGGAGGGACCAGGTCAGAACCCCAGAAATGGGGAGGGACCAGGTCAGAACACCAAGGATGAGGAGGGACCAGATCAGAACCTCAGGGGATGTGGAAGGAGTAGGTCAGAATCCCAGGGATGGGGAGGGACCAGGTAGGAGCCTCAGGGGATGGGGAGGGACCAGATCAGAACCCCAGGGATGAGGAGGGACCAGGTCAGAACACCAAGGATGAGGAGGGACCAGATCAGAACCTCAGGGGATGGGGAGGGACTAGGTCAGAATCCCAGGGATGGGGAGGGGCCAGGTAAGAACCTCATGGGATGGGAAGGGGCCAGGTCAGAACCCCAGGGGATGTGGAGGGACCAGGTCAGAACCCCAGGGTCGAGGAGGACCAAGGCAGAACCTCAGGGGATAGGGAGGGACCAGATCAGAACCCCAGGGATGGGGAGGGACCAGGTCAGAACCCCAGGGATGAGGAGGACCAGGTCAGAACCTGAGGGGATGGGGAGGGACCAGGCCAGAACCCCGGGGATGAGGAGGGACCAGGTCAGAACACCAAGGATGAGAAGGACCAGGTCAGAACCCCAGGGATGGGGAGGGACCAGGTCAGAATCCCAGGGATGTGGAGGGGCCAGATCAGAACCTCAGGGGATGGGGATGGACCAGGTCAGAACCCCAGGGATGAGGAGGGACCAGATCAGAACCTCAGGGGATGGGGAGGGACCAGGTCAGAACACCAGGGATGAGGAGGGACCAGATCAGAACCTCAGGGGATGGAGAGGGACCAGGTCACAACCCCAGGGATGAGGAGGGACCAGATCAGAACCTCAGGGGATGGGGAGGGACCAGGTCAGAACACCAGGGATGAGGAGGGACCAGATCAGAACCTCAGGGGATGGGGAGGGACCAGGTCACAACCCCAGGGATGAGGAGGGACCATATCAGAACCTCAGGGAATGGGGAGTGACCAGGTCAGAACCCCAGGGATGAGGAGGGACCAGATCAGAACCTCAGGGGATGGGGAGGGACCAGGTCACAACCCCAGGGATGAGGAGGGACCATATCAGAACCTCAGGGAATGGGGAGTGACCAGGTCAGAACCCCAGGGATGAGGAGGGACCAGATCAGAACCTCAGGGGATGGGGAGGGACCAGGTCACAACCCCAGGGATGAGGAGGGACCAGATCAGAACCTCAGGGAATGGGGAGTGACCAGGTCAGAACCCCAGGGATGAGGAGGGACCAGATCAGAACCTCAGGGGATGGGGAGGGACCAGGTCAGAACCCCATGGGATGGGGAGGGGCCAGGTCTGAACCCCAGCGATGTACTAGGGGCCAGGTTAGAATCCCATGGTATGTGGAGGGTCCAAAGTGAAGCTGGGTCATTTTTCAGAGGAAAAGAGAGCATATTCTGTCCAGGCAAAAACAAGACATGCACACTGCAAGCAGTCTGAATTAATTACGCTTCAGCTGTTCTTGTTTTCAAGGCATGCCCAGATTGCGCCACCTTCTCATCCCCCAAGACCTCGGAGATCACCAACTCCTTGATGCCTTTCCTAACAAACATGTAATTCATTTGAATTTCGGTGATAATAACTAACATATATTGAACTTACCATGTGCAAGTGCTGTGCTAAATGCTTCACGTAGATTGTTTCCTTTCACCCTCTCCACTCCTCTGTGAGGAAGGCGCTATCGTCCCCTTGATTCAGAAGGAAACAGAGAGGCACAGAAATGTCGTCAGTTCCCCAAGGGGGTACAGTCGGGCTTCTATCCAGGGAGTCCTACAAAAGAGCCTTCACTCTGAACCACGACAACGCCTGCCCCAACTGCATGCACGTTACACCCTGTATAACACACCGGGCATGCCTCTCTACACACTGTCTCCAGGATCCAGTAGGGTTACTGAGCAGAGCAGATGCTATGTTAACATAAGTTAACACATAGTTAATATAAGAGATGGCAAACTCCTTCTATCACTTCCCCTTCTATGACTGTAAAATGGGAATAATAATGCCACAGGTCTCACTGGTATGGAAAAATCAAATGAGGCAACATTTGTAAAGCAATTGGGATGGTGCCTGACATACAGCAAGTTGTTGTTGTTGTTATTATCAGGCTAATCAATTATGTTTGAGCCCAGCTGTCCTAGTGGGGACATGGATGAGATGGGGTCTCTCTCTGCAGACCCTTGGACGTGTGACAGAGGGACACCCAAACATCTGGTCTTCCTTTCTGTTCTCCACAGAGTGGGTGCTGCAGCAGACGTGGATGGGTGTTCCAGAAGGGCCAAACCCGAGGACTGGGGAGTCAGGTCTCCCTCGAGTAAACGGGTGAACAATGTTCTTTTCTCTACACCTTCCTGGAGCTGGTTGGCAGGGAGCCATAGGTGAGATTTAAGGGAAAATACCCCCACCACCGCCGCTCCTTCTCCGACATCTCCCTCACACTGTTTGAGATTCGGTCAACAGTGTCTTCTTTGAGTCGGCGAGGAGGACGGAGAGAGAAGCAGGAGTTTGTTACATCTTAGGAGTGTTGAGTCAACATCCCATCTAGTCTCAGGATTCTCACGTTTTTCGTGCCCTGGCCCCTCTGACAGTCTGATGAAGCCTATGGATGGACCCGTTCTCAGAATATTTTTAAACGCATTTTAAAAAACAGAGATTACAAAGGAAACCAATGATATTGAAATATAGTTAAAATAATTTTTAAAATTGTGATACAATATATGTGCTTCTCTATTAACCCATAGCTGCCATCATTTCAAGTTAGTGATAGGGGATTATGATCTTTCAAGATGTCTGCAACAACTGTAACGTGCTGTGAAGGTACTCGTGCTTCCTACGGTGAGGGAATCACAGGTCCTGCCATTATCATTGGAGGGTGTTGTCTGTGCTCATAACAGAAGGGAATATTTAATTTCAGTTTGAGGTTAGTGAAAGAAGTAATTTTTTTCTTATCCAAGTTCAAAGACCTCTGAAATTCTTCTCTCCAAGAGTCCAGCTCCCAAGGTTAAAAACAAACAAACAAAGAAACAAACAAAAATATTTGCTCTAAGATCTCAAATTAAGCACTTACTTAAAGAGCCTGATGTTAAGAAGATGGGAACTTGGATGGAGAGCAACAGAGGAAGGCAGAACCCTCCCTCAGACAGTAGTTCTCACGTTCTAGAATGCCTAAGAAACCTGGAAAGCTTACTGATGAAGCAGGCTCTGCTTCCAGAGATTCTGAGCCAGCAGCCCGGGGGTGGGGTCTGTGAGTCCTCCCTGCTCACTTAGCTAGTAAATGGCTCTGATAGCAACCAAACCCAGGTCTATCTGACCACAGAGCCTGGGATGCTATCCAGTACTCTCCCCCACCATCCGGAGATACGAGCAGGGCCAGGATACTACCAAGGAAAGCAGCATTCTGGGATGTTGAGAAAATTGTGCAAGACACAGCTAATGTCAGAGCCAGGCTTTGAAGCCAGGACCCCGACTCCTAAGCTCAGTGCTGCACCACCAGACAGGCGCAAAAGGGAGACCACAGACCAAGTGACAATTTTACAGCCTTGTCTGTGGCTGACCTGGCCTGTCTCCTACCACCACCTCCCCAAAGTTCAAACAGGTGTCCTCAGACCATTGGGCAAGTAGGCCCCGCTACTCCTGGCCCCTTTTGCCCTGCCTGCGGGAAAAATATGCATGAGTCTCCACCCGGAAAACTTCACTGCTGCTTGCACCGTTGCTGGCCCCTATCAGGATGGGCAGTGAAAGACAGCACATGTCAAACATCTGGAAACATCCCCTTCTCGTTTCTTCTAGTTTCCATCTGCTGAAATGAAAGATCAAATCTCAGGAGAGTGTTTTCGTGGGGAACATTCCAGCCTTGCTGGGAACACTTTAAGACACAATTAGTAGGCTGCAATGGAAACTGAGGCACATTCCTCGTGGAATTCCCATGGCAGGGAATTCAGAGGCCACTGCCAGTGGGGAGTTCAGAGGGTCCCATCAGGGATCTCCAGGCTCATTTCATCTCTAGGACCTGACAAGAACTGAGACACCAGCCCTCCACTCTCCCCTCGCCTCTTCTGCTCCATAATCTGGACATCAGTTATTGAGTGTCCCTTACACGATTTATATCAGGAGTTGATACTCTTTCAGAAATGCCACTCCACGTTTTTGTTCATTTATTCCCTTATGGAAATAAAAGAGCAGGTGCCAATCCCCTACTGAAGGGTAGACAAGCCTGAAATAGTAACTAGAGCCACCAAAAATTCCCCACTGTCTCCCAGATCCTCTGCAGCTTGTGAGGAGAGGAGCAGTCTAGGAAATGTGTCTCCTAACCCTCTGGGCCTTGAAAATAGAGCTACATCGATGGCCTGAAGGAAGAGGGGGAACTGAGCAGGGTTCAGTTCCCAGCACCCTGGATGAAGAACACAGCTGTCCTTCTCATAGCTCGGTGCTTTGGCCAAGGCTCAGATGTGGATATTCCTAGATAGCCTCTGCTTAAATGAATGCATCCTGGGTCCCGCCTTTTGTAATTAGACCAGCAGAGACTTTTTCGTTTCAATCTTGAAGATTTTTCTCCAAGCCCCTTCCTTGAAGGGACAAGCTTTCCCAGTCTTCATATCATACAAGTCTCAAACGTCACAGGTGGAACTGTTCTTGGTAAACACCAAGATCATCTGTTAACCCTTCTTAGATGTCTCTCTACCCTCTTTCAACACCAGGTTCTTCAAGTAGTAAATTCTTGCTGCCCCATCTCCTCACAACCCCCTCACTTCCTCCCTCATAATCTGGCTCTTCTCCCATCACAAACTACTTCTTTGAAGGAACCACCTTTTCCAATCCTCCACAGCCCTCACCTCTGATTTCTGCAGCATTTGGCCTGTTTGACTCTATTTCTTAGGTTCTTAGGTTCCCATAGTCAGCCTTCTTCTGGTTCAAATCCTACCTCTCTATGGCTGCTCCGTCTCCTTGCAGGCTCCTCCTCCCTCTCCTCCCTGCCAGGGAGGATGTCCTGTTTCAGTCCTGGCTCCTTTGGTTCATTGATCTCTGCGACTCTGAAGCCACAGCTCTGTTTGGGGGGTCCTGGCAGATGACAACAATGATCAAGAGGAAGCTCCAAAGCGAAGGTCACAGGCCCGAGAGAGACGGGCCCTCTGAATTGCCCTCCTTGCCCAGAAGTTTTGCCTGACCCTGGGAAATTGACAGTGGCCTGGACTGGTCAGGAAAGGCTGTGGCTCATGGGACAATCTGCAGACAGTTATCAGGCTCCTGGCGGTGCCTCTGTCAATTCCACGGCAGGAATCTGCCTGGTTACTCTAAGACCAGGGGCTCTGCAAGGTCCTTCTGGATTTGCTGCCCTCCTCATCCAGAATTGTGCCACTCTGTGGCCTTTAGGTCTGTCCCCTGCCTCCCCGACTCTCCTCCCACCCCTTTATCTTGTGGAGTGCAAAGAGTAATGAAACTGAGGCCAGAAATTCTGGGGTCTAGCTTTGGATCTACCATGAATGGACTGCCTCCCTAGGCCTCAGTTTCTTGTCAGTGATATAAGAGGTGGGTCTACGCCATCTTGAAGACCCCTTTATCTCATGGTAAGGAGGTCTCATCACCTATCTGCCTCAGGAATGGTGAGCGATCAGGGAGGACCTCCAGCAGCTCTCGGCCAAAGGGTGAGGGAATTTCATGGAGGTCCTCACTGGAGGAGACCATAAAGCTGGAAGAGCGTGCCTCTTGGGGGGCCTAACAGCTCTATAAGCACTTAAGAATCAAGAGTCTAAGGTTAGACAAGACATGAGGGATCCAGAGGAAAGCGTACCTTCAGCTCTGCCAGCAGTGGTACAGCTGAGCGAACATAATTACAATAACTTCTAAAGTCTGTGAGATAATCATTTCTGAGAAGGAAACAGCCCACACCCCTGGGGTCTCTGTGGGTAGAATCTGTGCCTAGAAAATTTATGCTGGATTATATTAAAGAACAACTGTAGTTTCAAAGTTTCTGCCAGTTCTTTGTATTTTTTCATGAGAAAGTCATAAAGCAAATAATTCCTTGAATAGCTGAGCCAAAAATGAATTCTTACACAAGCAAAGTCACAACAAAACCTCATTTGGAAAGGCAGGAGAGAGCTACGATGCTTCACATGACTGGAAATTGTCCTCAGATACTGGGTGGAAAGACAGGGGGAGCAGTTCAATTGACATCAGAAGAGGGTGGGTGGGGTCAAAGGGCAATTTTCTGGAGCAGGGATGGTAGATCAGTAAAAAATATCTTGCAATAGTGACGTCTGATGTTCAATTGTTGTTTCCTTCCTTGAGCTACAATTAAGCAACATTACCTCATTATTTTTGAAAATGGTTACAACAGACCACAGTCAAGGGAATTCTGGGGAAATGAAGAAAGGGTGCGCCCAGGGTGAAATAGAGTGGGCCTGCAAGAAAAGACGGTGGCTGGAGAAGGGATGGTTGTGAACAGGACGTGGTGGAGCTGTGGGAGTGAAGAGGAGGGTGAGGTTGAAGACACAGGAGAGAGAGAAAAACTAGTGGAAAAAGATCCCTGAGAGGCAGGGACTGGAACCCCTTGAGGAAGGATCCACCTTGACGAGGAGGAGGACCCTTTCTTCCTTTGTCCCTCTCTCAGCAACTGGAACCACCAGTCTGAGCCCATTCTCATTTCCACGCTGCCACACAGGGCACCCTATCTGGGCACACCATTCTTCAGACTTTCCCACTATTATCCGCCCCTCCCCTTAGTTAAAATATGCCTGTCTTGTGTCCTAGTCCCCAAAGACTTTATTTGCTATGCTTCCCATGGTGCCAACCAGCTGAAAAATAAAGTACACTGGGACACACTGTCCAGTCTGGTAGCCACCGGCTACAGGTGGCTACTGAGCACTTGAAATGTGCTAGTCTGAACTGAGCTGTGCTGTGCACGCAAAATGCACAGCAAATTGTGAGGATTTAGTATGAAAAAATGTAAAATATCTCAATGATATATGGATTAATGTTGAAATGATAATGTTTTGGGTATATATATTGGTTTCAATAAAGTATATTATTAAAATTAATTTCACTCATTTCTTTTTACTTTTTAAAATATAGCTACTAGAAAATTTAAATTGTGCATGTTGCTTGCATTAGATTTCCACTGGAAAGCAGCGGTCTAGACTAATGTATAGTGGACTGGACGCACAGTCCCAGTGCCTCCCAGACCACACCCTTCTGTGGGAAACTGCGAGGATATTCTCGAGCCTGTAACCTTACCCTCAAGCCCTGGCCACTTCCTCTAACAGCTTCCCGAGAAAGAACGCATGACAGGTGACACTTCTTAGGTTTTGCATATCCAAAAATACCTTTATTTTACCCTCACATTTGATTAGTATATAGAGAGTTAAATATAATTTTTCACTCAGAATTTTGAAAGCATTGCCACATTGTTGTTTACTTGCCAATGTTGGTACTTTGAAGGTCGATGCTGTTCTAATTCCCAACCCTGGGTGCGATTTGTTGTTTTCTCACCTCTAGAAGGTTCACCCCTGCTCTTCATCAGTGTCAGGTGTTAATTTTGCCGTAGGTTTCCTGTGTGTGTGTGTGTGTGGACATTTTATGGGCCATTTCGATCTAGCAACTCATGTCCTCTGTTCTCATATTCTTCATTAGATAGTTTCCTCCCCTTTCATTTTTTCTGTTCTTTTTTTCTCTAGAGTTGAAACTCCTTGATTGAGCTTTTATTTTTGTATTTTTTGATTCCTATTGTCCATTTCTTTAACATTTTATTTTACATTCTGAAAAAAGTTCTCAGCTTTATCTTTGAAGCTACTAAATGTTTAATATTCCCATTCTCTAATTGTTTCTTCTTATGGCATCTAGTTCTTGTTTCATGGATGCAATATCTTCTTTTGTCTTTCTGAAAAAAGGAACAAATGACAGATTGTTGTTTCTTTAGTTCTGTCTGCTCTCTGCATCACCGTGTTTCTCCTGAGTGCTGAGAGGTTCATTTCTCGCATCTCCGCAACTCATTTCCAGCTCCCATCCACTGTCTCTATTCTCTAAATCTCTTTAGCAGTATATTGAAGTTGATCTTCAGTTTTACTATTTATCAAAATCTGCCATTTGACTTTGGCTTTAGTCCTGGTCTTTGAAAAGCCAAAAGCCAAACATTTATTCCAGCATAATTTCTGTCATCTCTGAACCTGTGTATGATCAATGCTCAGGTGACTAAATTATCATCACATCTTGTGAGGTTAACAATGTTAGTGACATGAACAAGACAAGTCATTGAGACTTGTGGTTAATATCTGAATATTCACTTTAAAATATGTAGCTGTAACTTGAGGTGGAAAATTTCCTTATGTACTTTATATGTTTAAATTCTCTCAGTCTACTAAAGTATATACACATATTTCTTACTGCAAAAGCAAAATGCTGCAATAAGTAATGATTATGGAAGTTATTCATTTTATGTACAAGACAGTTAAGAATTTTCAAAAGTTAAAGAGGGAAATAGATTAACAGTTAATATGAATATAAAGAAAAGATGCATTAGTTGGAGAATTTTATGATGTAAAATATATCCTTTTGAAACAACAAATATTTATGAGAATTTAAAATAATAATGAAAGGCAGAATAATAGAAATTTACTTATAACTCTAATCTTTGTAGAATTGTTTGGTACACAGCTATTTGGAACAGACAAACTAACTTATAGGAATTGTATTTCATTTTTAGTTATTTAATTTCATTTAGGCCATGAGTCTTTCAAAAAAATGTTCTGTTTGTGAATTGCTCACATCTTGTGAAAATGAGTATGAAGCAGAATATCAACTTTACTACTTAAAAATTTTACAAGAAAGAAAAAAATATAAATTCTGAACTATAACACTCATAATGTCATCTTTTAACCAATCATAATAAAGAGTAAAAAGCACGTGAAGAAAAGGAGAAATGTTTCCAGTAATCAAGCATATTGTTTCTAGTAATCCAACTTCAAACAGTAGAATGTACAAGACTGCCTTAAGAAGACAATGCTTTATAATTTTGAGTCGATAGAGGCCAAAAATGTAAATGGAAACCTGTCAAAATTATTGCTATGTACTGAGTACGTTTTCAATAGTTGAACACAAAAGATTTTTTTGCAACTTGCCTAAGCTATGACTTCTAGGGACAAATTTCCTTCTAGAAAAACCAGGCACATCAGTTTGGTGAATTTTGGTCCTCCTGGGCTGGAAATGTTACGTACGAAGGTGGTGTGAAGACTTCATGTGTTCAAATAGTTCCTTTAACACTGAACAGCTTCCAATTCCATCTTAAATTGACAAGAGGATGAGTTCATGGCAAGGCAGCTCCCGATTCCCTTGTATTTAGGTAGACTTGACGAAGAGGATCGAGGGGAGTAGTCCGCTCTCTTTCTGTCCACTGCTGGGATGTCGGTGACCTTACCTTGTGCTGTAACTTCTTTCTGAAGGCTGTGAACAGAACATCATATGCCTGTGGTTGCTAAATCATTCATAGCCTCCATTGTGGTTGTAACGTTGTTAATGACAATTGTCTGACACTTTAATTCACTAATTATTCATTTTATAAATATTTGTTTCAGTCAGATTTCCTGTGGTTTTGGTCGTGTGAGACCCAGAACTCTCTTGGCAGCAAGTAAAGTAGAAGCAGGGGTCAATAGTAAACAGCCATCGTCTACCAAGTGGTCACACAGCACACGTCTGAGAGTCTGATACTGATGCGGAATTAGCACACTGTAAAATAACACAGAGCAGAATATAATTTAAGAACTGATTTTTTTTGGTAGCCTAGCGGGACCAAAATTCAATAGTTGCTTGCAGAGAAAGTAGTCAGCTTCCTAGAACATGCTGAAGAGGGCACCAAACTAACATGCCTTGAGAGGGCAATTATCTTTACATGACATCTGCAGTCAAGAGCCTTCCATGCTTCTAATCCAGGGTAGGAGCTGAAATTGGAGGGCGTGCAATGAAAGTTGAGATACAGGTGGCAATTGGAATACATATATATTTAACTTTCAGAGGCAACTGCATCAATCTATTGCCTCATTTCCAGATGAGGATTTAAGAACATATTTTTTTCAGGTGATAAACCGTTGGAAGCCTACCTCTCCCCTAGAAAAGAAAGAAAGAAAGAGAAAAATAAAGCCAGTGACATTAAGTCTGTTTCTGAAAACACTTGAGCATCTTTTTCAGGAAGTGGTTTGCTTCACCATCAATCACCATCCATCACATCATTCAAGTTTTGATGTACAGGAATCAAAGAGGGGACAGCTCTTCACTTCAGGCAGCTATTAGTAGAGAGGGAGAAGACTCGATAGCTTAGTGGTAACACCACAGGCAGCAATGTCTGACACTGGTAGAGCTAGTCAAAATACTACTGCTACTGCTGCTACCACTCCTGTTACTCTTACTGCTACCACAACTATATCTACCACTGCCACTATAACTACTACCACAACTATATCTACTACTACAACTATAACTACTACCACAACTATATCAACTATATCTACTACTACAACTATAACTACTACTACAACTATATCAACTATACTTCTACTACAACTGTAACTACTACTACTACCACCATGATAGCTACTACTACTACAACTACTACTCTTACTGCTACAACAACTACTACTAAAAGCTTGCCACCCTTCCACCTCAAACTCCTCAGAATCACCAGTGAGCAGTATGGTGACCTCATGAGCCATCTACAGCTGACAGTGCCCAGAAACTGTGTTTCTGCACAATAGTGTCCAACTTCTAATGTTTGACTAATGACATTTTTCATAATAAAATTGAAATAATAATTAAAATTTAATAAAGCTTCAAATTTATTTTCATATCCCAGAAATTCAATAAATGATGGTGACGTTTGGTGTTGGCTGTGGCTTTGGACAAATACTGGTTTCGACGTCCGTCCATTTAGCATCTGTGTGCTGCATCTCCATTTTCCTTTTGTCCTTGTGGGCTTTTACTTTTACTTTCCTGTCATCTTGCCAGGATGTTGAAAGGGAGCAAAAATAAAGACATGATTTTGGGGGGAACACTATGTTTTTAAGCCTCATCGATTTCCTTAAGAACATGATCATAATAAGACTTGACACATGCGTGTTCCAGAAGTTCTTCTGTGTGCTTTACATATGGTAACTCTTTCTTTTTTGTTTTAACGATTTCATTGTTTACCTGTCTTTTTATTTTTGGAGGAAGATTGGCCGTGAGCTAACATCCATGCCCATCTTCCTCCATTTTGTGTGTGGGACACTACCACAGCATGGCTTGATGAGTGGGGCGTAGGTCCACGCCCAGGATCCAAACCTCTGAACCCCAGGCTGTCTGGGGTGGAGCGTGCAAACTTAACCACTACACCACTGGGCTGGCCCTGCATATGGTAACTCTTTTCGTCTCTCAGATGGAACTTTCCAGGAAGCTCACCCAGCCTCGCTCAACCAGTGAGTGACAGAGCAGGACTCACACACACCAGCTCTGGCGTCTATTTTTGTGACTGTTGGGCTATGCTGCTTCCTGACTAGCCTTCCTGTCACTTTCTCTGCAACTTTTTTAGGTTCTGCAACTTCCTTTTTAAGTGCTGCTTAGCATTCTCTTGCATGGGTAAATAATAATTTGTTTAATACATCTCCTATAATTGAACACCTAGACCGTTCCTGTTTTTTCCCCTATTAAGCAATGTTGAGCTGAATCTAATTAGAGCCTGTCTTTGTGTCATCTGATGGCTTCCTTGAATTAAAGATGTGCGTTTTAACCATGGCCACTGAGAGCGGTTATAAAATAGGGCAGGCCTCACATACAGCTGCAGCTCCCTGTGCTGGGCGGCTCCCCCACCCTACGAGGTGTTACAGGCACCTACGAGGTGTTACATTCCATCCTGAGGTTTCACAACTCCCCTCGTTGGCTTGCACCCCACAGGGCTCCTGCCTGGCCGTGCTCACTCAACAACACATACATGCACACACAGCCGTTCGTCTCGGTTCAACAGACTTTTAGTTCAGCACTGAAGGAAGCCGGGGCAGTAAACTCGGTACGTTTCAGATCCAAAGCCTCAGGTGACTAACTGATGCTGTTTTGAGGCATTTCTCAGCTTTCTTGGCCCTTCTCAGTCCATCTCTTAGGTGCTTTCCATTTCCTGCCCTTGCTCTGACACTGTCCTTCCTGTGAGGTTGAACCACCAGGACCTGCTGATACCCAACCACTTTTGACCTACAAAAATGGAAATTTCTCCTGGTTCAACCTAACAAGGCTGAGATGTTCACCCATTGGAGAACATGGCAACCACTTGTCACACTGTGAGGTGGTTCAAAACCTGTGTAACCCCTTCCTATATTAGGAGAAATTTCCATCTTTTAAATCCTGGTGTAACACCAGAAACTCCCTTCCCAGACTTCCTACCAACTGGAACATGCGAATGTGACCCAGGTTCCTCCAATCAGATGCAAGAGCTTTGTCTCAGAAGAGAGTGAGAGGAAGAGCTATTGAGGAATGTGAGGAAATTCTAGGATGCTGTTAATGTTCTATTTCTTGAGCTGAGTGGTGCTCATATGGAAACCTGCTATGCAATAATTCTTTAACGTGTTGTGTATTTTTTGCATGTGCGTTAGTCACCATTAAAAAAAAAAGTTTTGGAAACTCAATTCCCGCAAAGATAGGGCAGAGATGCGGAGGTTCCAGAAGGAGAAGGACAGGGTCCTGGTAGTCCTCCTGAGCCAGCAGTGTGAGCTGCAGGCGTTGTGTTCAGCAGTCTCCATGGGAACAATCCTGCAGGCAATTTGGGCATAGTTCTTAGCATATAGCCTCCAAGACTGTTTCTCTGGCTCTCCTCATGTTCTGTAGACTACCAAATAACCTTCAATAAATACTCTTCCTGCTAGGGAAGGTTTTTTGTTGGCAACTAAGAAGAGCTATGGCTGATACAAGGGAATTCAGGTGCTTCTCAGACCAGACCTTAACTTGATGCTGAAAATGCTGTCCTTGGGGCCACCAGAATGCTGGCTTGGTGGCACCTCCAGACTCTAGGAATTCCTCTGTTCTGCAGTCAGAGCATGTAGGTTGAAATTATGCATAGCATGCTCTGCTGCTTTTAATTGAAGATTATCACCTTCTCTAAAAGTCATAAAATTTTCTACATTAATCTCCACTGCTTTTCCTTTCCCCATTGCTTCCCAGAAACAGAAAATACATGTCCACTCAAGCACACACACACACCACCACCACCACCACCACCCCACCCATGGCAACTGGGAGAGCCAGGAGTATGTGGAAGTCACGACGTACTAGCCCATCGCTAGCAGGTAAGCTTCACGGGCAGAGATATTTGTCCATTCTGTTCAGTGCTCCATCCTAGCATTGAGAATGGTGCCTGGCACATATCAGGCCCCCAGTACACATCTGTGAGATGAGGGAATGCCTGCCATGAATGCGTTCTTCCGTTAGTTGATCCAGCAGAGAACAAATGTTTATTCCCACTAACTGAAGGCACCACTCTGCCCATGAGCTATTCAGAATGAGCTGCTTACTCTGGAAACATTGCTATCAACCTCAGAACATATTTTGTCGCCTCTAGGAGCCCACTTGGAGCTTCTCTTTAGTGGAGAGGTGGGGCAGTGCAGGTAGGCGGTTGTTTATCAAGAAGCAATGCCTTCCCTCTATTGACATCAGTTCCAGGCCAAGCAGGTGCGGGGGGGACAGCCACAATACAGAATGGTAGGTGAGATATCAGGCATGTGCCCACGTCTTTTGTCCAGGCTAGTGCCCTGCTCAACGGTTGTGAACCAAATTTGACCCTGAATACGGCAACATTGGGGTGGCGGACAGCAATGAGACCCTATTACTCCCCAGTGGTTTTTCTTCAGACTTAGAATTAAGCCCACTATATGATCTGGCCCCTTTATGATGCTGGCCCCTATATGATCCTGGCCCCTATGTGATCCGGCCCCTGTATGATCCTTCCCGCTATATGATCCTGGCCCCTATGTGACCTGGCCCCTGTGTGGTCTGGCCCGTGTGTGTGATCTGGCTCCTGTCTATTCTGGCCCCTGTCTGATCTGGCCCCTGTCTGATCTGGCCTTGCCTGCCTCTGATGGCCCTGCAGTTACTTCCTCCTCTGGAGAGCCACTGGCCTCCAGCACAAGCTTGTCCCCACCTTCAATCCTTTCTCCAATCATTTCCTCTTCTAGGAATGTTCTCTCCACTGATCTTGTTCTCATTGGTTCCTTTTTTATCATTGAAATTCAATTTAAGTGTCACCTCCTCAAAAAGGCTTTTCTTGGCCACCCAAAGGGAGTCCTGCCACCATTTCTTCCACACAATCTTGTTCAGCATGTAGCAAGGTAGGATGTTCCACACCTGATGTTTACCTGTGTTTAATATTCTCCCTCCATCCTTCTTCCTCCTGCTTCTCTGCTTCCCTCTTCCCTTCTCTCCTTCCTTCTCTCTCTTTTTGTCTGCCTTCTCTGCTAGATCCTTAGCTCCACTGAAGCAGGAGCTTACCGATCTGATTCACCCATGTGTCCCCAGCGTCTGAAACAACGCTTCACATACAACACAATACACGTTTGCTTAAAGAATACACTAATATGGGGGCTGGCCCTGTGGCTTAGCGGTTAAGTGCGCTCGCTCTGCTACTGGCTGCCCGGGTTCGGATCCTGGGCGCGCACCAAGGCACCTCTTCTCCCGCCATGCTGAGGCAGCCTCCCACATACAGCAACTAGAGGGTTGTACAACTATGACATACAACTGTCTACTGGGGTTTTGAAGAGACAAGGGGGAAAAAGAAAAGGAGGAGGACTGGCAATAGATGTTAGCTCAGGGCCGGTCTTCCTCAGCAAAAAGAGGAGGATTAGCATGGATGTTAGCTCAGGGCTGATCTCCTCACAAAAAAAAAAAAAATAAAAAATAAAGAATACGCTAATCTAGACCTTCAAACGCTGAGGGTGATGTTGCGCCCTTCCAGGGCTAACTATTACATGCACCACGTTGAGCAATTTTGGAAGAATTTTCATAATTCCAGGAAACCATCTGTGATGTAAAAACAGCTTTCTGAGAAAATTCCCTATTGGCATCATGGTCTGGGATATGTGCAAACAGGAAGTGGCTGAGCAAGATGACCCTTAAAATTATAGTTATGTAACCAGATGACCAAGAAGGATGTCGGCATCGCATTGTCCAAGGCATCCAGTTTACCCCTTGTGAATGTGAAAATTAGAGAAGCTCAATGTCTTCCACAAGCAGCTCGGGGACAACTATCTGCACATCCACGCCCCCTTCCAAGGACAGCGCTGCATTACTGCGCTTAACCCCATCCACACATCCGTGCCCCCTTCCAAGGGCCAGCACGGCGTTACTGCACTTACCCCTCGTAGCAGCCCTCAGAGGACAGCCTGGTATCGTCCCCACTTTTCAGATGAAGAAACTGAGCTTAGTGAAATCAAGCAATTTGTTCAAAGATGTGGAACCAGGTCTGCCTTCAGAGCAACAGGCATTTTTACTAGGCTCAGAAATGAACCACAATAATAATGTATGTGGGATAAGATATCTTAGCGACTTTTTTTTAAATTGTTCTCTTTTTTTTGGTTCACAGCAGAACTCCAGAAAAAATTCCCGGCCACTCCAAGGCCGGAAGATGATGACTCTGTCCCCTACCCTGCACCCCCGTGTGACAGCAGACAAGTCACTCGAGATTATAGATGAGAAAGACTACACGCAATCTGGAAAGTCTATTTGGCTTGAGTTAATTTTCAGCAAGATGGTCAGAATATAAAAGCTCTTGGTACATTCCTGGTTGATTTTAAAAGATCAGCCTAATCGAACTGACAGTAGCTGAGGGAGGGAAAGAGGCTGAGACACTTACCTAATGATGTAAGAAACACTTAATGACAGCTGGCAGAAAAATAAGCCTGTAGCAGATTTTTAAGATACTCTCTGGAACACACAATCTGTTTTCCAGGCACCCGAGGTGGATTTGCTGTGACTCTAAAGAAGGTCATGCTACAGGGCCCCTTGCTTACACAGGCACCTTTCAAGGCTCTGTACCTAATTTTGTATAATTTTTTATATTTTGTCCTAAGGAAAGGCCCAAAGTTATATAAACTTCAAGCCCCACAAAATCCAGTCAGTTCGTGCATGCCCCACATGAAGAAGAACTAAAAATTAAGTAGCCCTGAGAAAGCTAACAGAAAACTAGTCCATCTGAGGGTCTGTCCCCCTATACCCCAAACCTGCTCAGTTGCCTTCGCTCATGTGTAGGTTTAGGCGAGGTTGGTGTTATTAATCAAGCATAACACAAAAATGAGAACTGAAGTAAATTTTTCTTAGTCATTTCATGTGTTTTAGAGGCTGACTTCTGAGGTTATCAAAATGGATTTCAATAGGACAAAAATGATGCTGCATTTTCATTTTAGATATGAAAACAATGAACTTGAGCATGCCGTCAGTCTCAGCTCATACCCCAGGATTTTGTGGTTTGAATTGGCTCTCACATAAGATAAATTCCATTCCTTCTTTATTTTTAGACTCGGCAATAAATAATAGAGAAGATCTAGAAGAAATACAGTTGTGTTGTTAACGTTATTCTAACTGAGCCTGTTTTGCATAGAATTTTTCAAACATTAACTAATGTTCACACCTGGTTGTAAAAGCAAGGATCAGGGAGCACTCACGTTCTAATTGTTCCCAAAATGATGTGTAACGTTGGATGGGACACAGAAAAAGTGGCGAGAACGTTTGCCTTGCAGGTCAGATTAGTAGGAACAAACATGGGAAATGGGACATCAAGAGGGTCATGAAATAATGTGCATTAATATCTTTAAAGTACATATTTTCTGAAGACTTTGCTAGGTCAGAGCTTTATTCCCTGAACAGTGGAACAGGAACAGGGAACTTTGTTTTCCTTCTGACCAGTCTAAACTGGGGGTTCTCAGGATCATAGGTTCACAGGTTACTGTTAAGAAAGACAAAAAAGTAGAAACATATCCTGTGCTCACAGTATCTTTTTTCATTTTTCCATTTTCTGTTACAACCTGAGTGTTGTGTGTGTGTGTGTGTGTGTGTGTGAGTGGAGGGTAGGTCTTTTCAAAACATAATTTTAACCCCAGATCTTGGTAAAAGTTGCCTTATCTCTATCTAATCATGGTCTACATCACACTGCTCCCCACCCTCCACTTCCCCACGAACTCAACACACCACCCACGCACATCTCACAGTGTCTGTGGTTTATCTCTTCTGACCAAAATAGGGTCCTGATGTGGGGGGGGGGTGGGGAGCAGGGAGAGAGAGAGATACACAAGAAATGCTTCCACCATGACCATTATCACCAACCAACCACAGATGCTCCTCTTAGCCCCCTCCACACTAGGAAGAAAGACACCCCCAGAGGCAGAGTCAGAGACCACTATCCCTCATGAATATAGATGCAGAAACCCATAAAAAATATTAGCAAATAGAATTTAGCAATGTATAAAAAGAATTTACTCCGTGACCAAGTGGGGTTTCTTCCAGGGATGCAAGCTGGTTCAACGTATGAAAACCAATCTCTGAAATCCACCATATCAAGAGGCTAAAGAAGAAAAAAATCACATGATGATACCAACTGATGAAAAATCGTCGACAAATTCAACACCCATTCATGATATTAAAAAAAAAACTCTCAGAAAAAATAGGAGTAGATAACTTCTTCAACTTGATAAAGAGCATCTACAAAAACCCTACAGCTAATGTCACACTTAACAGTGAAAAAAATGAGTTATTTCCCCTAAGATCAGGAACTAGGCAAGGATGTCCACTCTCACCACTCTTATTCAACACAATGCTGGAATTTCTATTTTGTGCATTAAGACAAGAAAAGGAGATGAGATGCATACAGAACAAAAAAGAAGACATAAAACTCTCCCTATTTGCAGATGACATATGCAGAAAATCCCAAGGAACCTACAATAAACCCTCCTAGAACTAATAAATGACTTCAGCAAGGTTGTAGGATACAAGAAAAACGTTCAAAAATCAATTGTGTTTCTATATACTAACAATGAACACATACACACCAACATTTATAATCATTCAAAAAAAAGAAAGAAATACTTAGGTGTAAATCTAACAAAACATGTACAGGAGTTTTATGCTGAAAACTACACAATGCTGATGAAGGAAATCAAGGGAGATCTGAATAAATGAAGAGACACTGTGTTCATGGATTGGAAGATTAACTTTAGTAAAGATGTCAATTCTCCCAAATGGATAGTGAGGTTTAATGCAATTCCTATCAAAATCTCAAGAAGGAGAGATGCTGTTCAAGGGTACAAACTTGTCACTAGTTGATAAATAAGTCCTAGAGAGCTAATGCACAGTATAGTGTTTACAGACAACAATACTGTATTATAAACATGAAACTTGCTAAGAGACTAAATTTAATTGTTCCCACCACAAAAAATGAAACAATAATCACGTGATGTGATAGAGGTGTTAGCTAATGCTACAATGGCAATCATATTACAATATAACTGTATCAAATCAACATGTTGTACACGTTAAACTTACACAATGTTACCTCTATAACAATTTAAAAATTTTTTAAATAAAAATGTTTTAAAGCAAAAAAAAAAATCTCAAGAAGATTTTTTATATATATAGGCGAGATTATTTTAAAATTTACATGTAAAGAAAAATCACTAGAATAGCTAAAACAACTTTGAAAAAGAATAATAAAGTGGGAGGAATCAGTCCACTTGATTTCAAGACTACCTATGTAGCTACAGTGACCATACTGTGTGGTATTAGTGGAGGGGTAGACACATGGATCGGTGGGACAGAGCAGGAAATCAGAAATCGACCCATACAAATATGCCCAAATGATTTTTTGATGAGGATGAATAAGTAATTCAGTGGAGAAAAGGTAGCCTTTTCAACAAACGGTACTTGCAGCAGTTCTGCAGACAAAAAAGGAACAGTGACCTAAACCTCACACCTTACACCAAAACTAACTCAAAGCGGGTCACGGAATTAAATGCTAACATGAAACATAAAACTTTTAGGGAAAAAATCTTTGGGCAAAGATTTCTTAGACTTGACACCAAAAACAAGACCGATGAAAGGAAATATTGATTAAATCAAACTTCACCAAAATTAAAAACTTTTACTCCATGAAAGTCCTGGTAAGAAGATGAAAAGAGGGCCGGCCCCCTGGCTTAGCGGTTAAGTGCACACGCTCCGCTGCTGGCGGCCCGGGTTCGGATCCCGGGTGCGCACCGATGCACGGCTTCTCCGGCCATGCTGAGGCCGCGTCCCACATGCTGCAACTAGGAGGATGTGCAGCTATGACATACAACTATCTACTGGGGCTTTGGGGAAAAAAAAAAGGAGGAGGACTGGCAACAGATGTTAGCTCAGAGCTGGTCTTCCTCAGCGAAAAATAAAAAAAAAAGAAGATGAAAAGAAAAGCCACACAGTGGGGAAAAAATATTTACAAACCACGTATCTGACAATGGACTAGTATCTAGAATAAATAAAGAATTCTGAAAACAACAGTAAAAAGGCAAACAATCCATGAGCAAAAGACATGAAGGACATTTCACGGAAGAAGATGCACAGATGGCAAGGAAGTCCATGAAAAGGTGTTGAACATCAGCCATGAGGGACATGCAAATGAAAACCACAATGAGATACCACTACACGCCCATCAAGAGGGCTAAAATAAAAAACAGTGACAATACCAAATACTAGAGAGCATGTAAAGAGACCCAATCATTTGTACATTGCTGTTAGGAATGCAAAACGGTACAACCACTTGGGGAAACAGTTTGACAGTTTCTCTAAAAACTAAATATGCAACAGTCATACAACCCAACAATCGCACTTTTGGGCATTTATCCCAGATAAATGAAGACTTAGTTCACACAAAAATCTGTACACTAATGTTTATAGCAGCTTTATTCGTAATTGCCAAAAAAATGGAAACCCAATGTCCTTCAATGGGTGAATGATTAAATAAACTGTGGTACTTCTACACCATGGAATATTATTCAGCAATGACAAGGAATGACTGATTGATACGTGGAGCACCCTGAATGAGCCTCCAGAGAATTATGCCGAGTGAAAAAATTCAATCTCAAGAGGCTTTTTTCATACATATGTAAATATATGATTCCATTTCTATTACATTCTCGAAATGACAAAATTAAGAAGTGGAGAACAGATTAGGGGTTGTCAGGGATTGAGGAAGAGGTGGGTGTGGGAGGAAAGTGGGTATGGTTATAAATGGGCAGCATGAGCAATCCTTGTGTGATGGACTGCACTGTATCTTGACTCCATTGATGTCAGTATCCTGGTTGTGATGTACTACAGTTTTGTAAGATGTCACCGTAGAGGGAAACTGGGTGAAAGGGACATAGGATCTCTCCGTAATATTTCTTACAACTGCATGTGAATCTACAATTACCCCAGAATAAAAAGTTTAATTTAAAAAATAAAAATTAAAATCATCATTTTAACCCCAGATCTCTGTAAGAACTGCCTTATCTCTGCATCCTGTTGTATATCATGCCTCTCCCCACACCACCTCATCCAACCCACACACCAACCACACAGTATCCGTGGTTTATTTTTCTTGATCAAATCAGATCCTAAGGGGATGAGGGGATGGAGAGAGAGAGAGATAGAGGCACATATAAAGTGCTACCACCAAGACCAGCCCACAATCACCCACTGGTGCTCCACATGGCTGACCACCCCCCCCCCAACTCTGGGAGGAATGATGCTCCCAGAGGTCGAGTCAAAGTTTAGGGATCCATCCAGGGTTGGATCATGGTCCAGTGACACGTCTTGGTTCTGGCCAACTCCCTAGCTGACGCTTCTCTGACGCTTCCCCTTGACCTGCCTTCCTGCTTCCCTTTCCACTGGCCACACCTGGTTCTCACCTTTGAATTTGGTTTTTCTGTTCTCTGTCCAAGAATTGTCTTCCCGTTTCTCTCCTCTCTTTTGGGAACATATAGGCCTTTTGAGATTTGATAAGAATTGCATTTCCTTTTTGTCTTAATAACAGAAGGAAAGTAGTCTGAGATGAAATGGTGACAGCGTTGTTTCCCTCATGCCTCAATCTACTCTCTTTGATTTAGACCAGGTAGAGGAAGACGGGGCTACATGTTTGACTCTCCAGCAGCTGCCCACTCTGGTCATGCATGATGACCTCCTGAAGGTGTGGGCTGCCCCCCCCAAAGGCTGGCCCCAATCCACATTCATTGACTCAGAACTCTGGGGCTGGGACCCACGCATGAGTATCTTCATAAATCTCCAAAGATTATTCTGATCCCCAGGCACTGTCAAGAACCGTAATTCTACAGAGAGCACTAAAATAGCATTCATCTCTAATTGAGAGGAAAAGCAGATGCTGTGTAAATTAATCCGAGGTCGACAGGCTGCTGGGTCAGCAGGACCCTGAGGTAGGACTTCTGGGATGGGGAGAGCTGGAGAGAGGAAGGGCAGCTGGGCTGACTCCGGGAAGGGCTGATCTTCATGAGGAATAAATGTCCCTGAATAAACCAGAACAAAGGCAAAAGTGCATTGCATCACAGGGTAAACACCACGGGACCTGCTTCAGTGGGGGTGGCGTCGCCTGCTCTCAAATAAACGGCAGTAAACATTTAGGACATTGATGTGAAGGAACCTGTGTTAGTTTGCCAGGGCTGCCGTGACAAAGCTCCACAAGCTGGGTGGCTTAAACAACAGAAATTTATTGTCTCACAGTCCTGGAGCCTGGGTGTGGGAAATGAAGAGGTCGGCAAGGGTGGTTCCTTCTGAGGGCTGTGAGGGGAGGATCTGTCCCAGACCTCTCCTAGCTTCTGGTAGCCTGTTCCTTGGCTTGTCAATGGCCATCTTCTCCTCGTATCTCTTCATGTGACCTTCTCCCTGTGTTCATGTCTGTCTCTGTGTCCAAATTTCTCCTTTTTATAAGGATATCAGCCATATTGGATTAGGGCCCATCCGACTCCAGTGTGACCTCATCTTAACTAATTACATCTACAGTGACCCTCTTTCCAAAAAAGATGACATTGTGAAGTATTGGGGTTAGGACTTCAGCATATGAATTTTGGGAAGACACAATTCAACCCATAAGAGGGTTCATGGTTTTAGCCAGCACAAGGGTGTCCACATGGGTGGGTATGGCTTTAGGATGAGGAGAAGGATAGGAATTTGGAGTTTCAGGGAAGGGGGATGGGAGAGTTCA
This sequence comes from Diceros bicornis minor, assembly GCF_020826845.1. Lineage (NCBI taxonomy): Eukaryota > Metazoa > Chordata > Mammalia > Perissodactyla > Rhinocerotidae > Diceros > Diceros bicornis. Next base: position 256,462 of record NC_080744.1, on the reverse strand, counting down.
AGAGGGTAAGGTGGGTGGAGATTCAGGGTGATGGAAGAGAATGAGGGGAAAAGCGGTGTTGGCGAGGGAATTATCCAGGAAGAGAGAGGGAGGCGAGTCGTATAGCTCCATCTGCTCCCCCCGTTCCCTGGACGTCACTAGCACTGACCAGGATGGCAGCAGGGACGTCTAAGCCCTGGAAGGGAAGAGAAGAGAGGCAGGCAATTCCCAGTCGCAACAAGGGGACAAGAGGGGAACAGGACAGCTGCTCCCAACCACCATTCCCCTCGGAGGGACAGCAGGAAACTCTCTGAATTTTGCTTTTAATATCATGATATTTGGATTATTTAAGTTTTTAAAAAGTCAAATAAATTTTAAAATACTAATGAAATAATAAGAAGCTAATTGCTTTTTAATATTCTTTTACTGTGGTAAATTTACTATTATAAGAAAAAAACAATAAACCCACTTTAATTAGCCTTTTTTTCTCTGGGATCTGGTTAAAAAGTGCATATTACATAATTACAGGCATGGCTGGTTTACCCAAGAAAGGGGGTAATATTCAATATTAGTTTTACTTTACTTTGTATTGAACTAGCACATTTTTTTTCTGAAAAGCTGAAATAACAGTCATGTGTTATCTCTTCTAGGCTGATCATACATAAAGATAAACAATATTAATGTCAAGTTTTGCAGGTCCCCAGAAAGATCAAGCTGCTTGCCTAACTCAGGCCCTAGCAGAGCTGTAATTCAAACCTGTCGGGCGTCTGTGTTACTTAAATGGAGCTTTTACTTCTTTGCTGCGTTTGTATAAGAGGATGGAAGACCCTGAGAGCCAGATTACAATTCTAATCAGTTTAGGTCTCAGTTTCTATAAGCAAATCAAGGCATCAGTATAACCCTAACTGCACAGAAAAACGGGAATATCATTATATAACAGACTGGATTAAAAATGTGCAGTTAGGAAAAACACTGACAAGTTATCAACAAACACATATAAGATGCTTGTGCTCAGCTGTTCTCCTCGTTCTCCGGCCTGCTCTCTGTGCTGCCGGATTCTCCTGCTCCTGGATGGTCCCCTCGGTCTGCCTGACTCATCATCACCGTGTTTCCGTGTTTATGTCTTTGAGCTAGGCAGAGCCCTGCTATACAAAATATTTCCCTTTTATGAACATGTATTTGATATGGTGTCGACCTTTATTAACCTTTATGTTTTTGCACATCTCATGATGTTTATTATAAGAAATATTTGGCTCTTAAAAAAACAACAACTATCTTCCTTAAAAGAAGAGTGAAGATGATTAATTTTGGACATTTTCTGTGAATTTTATTTGACCTTGTTAAGTCCCCAAATTCCTTGAAATAAATTAAACATTTTATGATAAAAATAACTTTTACATTGTAAAAGAATTGTTTACAAGTATCTCTGAAGCATTGACTCTGCTCAGGAGCCCATGTCTGGGGACATGATCTTGTGAAAATTCATTTTTTGGTGCTCTGACTGCTTTGAATTTGGTTGGTCCTAAGATTCTCTTTCAGTAGGTGAATTAATTCAGATCTGGATTTTGTAACCGTGTTTAAAAAATCCCCCCAAATTCTCTTTTTTAGGAAGTTTCTAACTTGAACATGAGGTTCATCTTTCTTCAGGCAACCTCTATCTAAAGGAAAATAATTTTTAGCAGAGAACTTGTGTTTTCAGTTTCAAAGTTGCTAAAATTGGTTCAATATCCAGTTTCCTGTGTCAAATGTCAGAGTAGGACAAAACTTTAATGTTGTGAGTAATCTCTAAACTGATGAAATAGTAGATTGAACGTTGAGTCAATAAGCAGCAAACTTTGGTTTCAACTATGACTTTCCCTCATTTGGAAGAAAAAAATAGCACTTTTAAATGAAAAAGTCTAACGTAAAATATGAGATGAATATAGATCATCAAAGATAAGATCTGTCCACATGCATATTTTCATTGAATGTGTTTGGTGTTTTGGTGGAAACAGCCTAAAGCTGTAATTTCTTAGGGTCTTAGGAAGGCTTTGCTTCTCGCACCATGCCTCTCAGACACTGCATACCAACACCAGGCGAGGGTCCACTTTCCTCCTGAAAACTCTGCAGAGAGTCAACATGTGAAAGAGTTCCAACCTAGATCTTGTTAACAAGAACAGCGGGGGAGAGTCCACAGCAGCTCACAAAGACAATATTTACTTGGAGAATGTCTCACTCTTAATTAATATGAGTTTCTCTAAAAAGTATTAAGTAGTGACTTAGTGGGTTAATATGTGGTAAGTGTCTGTTTGGTTTGCCTAATTTTCTTCTTTATTTTCCTCAATTATTTTATTGAGAACCTAATAGTTTACTACATTTTGTAATTTCAGGTGTACATTATTATTTATCAATAGACTTCATCGTGCTCACCACCAGTAGTCTAATTTTTATCCGTCACCACACATATGTGCCCCTTTACCGCTTTCACCCAGCCCCCAGCCCCCTTCGCTCTGGTAACCACTCATCTGTTCTCTTTATCCATGTGTTTGTTTATCTTCCACATATGAGTGAAATCATGGAGTATTTGTCTTTCTCTGTCTGGCTTATTTCACTTAACATTATTCCCTCGAGGTCCATCCATGGTTGCAAATGGGACAATTTTGTCTTTTTTATGGCTGAGTAGTATTCCACTATACATATATACCACATCTTCTTTATCCATTCATCCATTGACGGGCACTTGGGTAGCTTCCACGTCTTGGCTATAGTGAATAATGCTGCAGTGAACATAGGGATGCACAGATCTCTTTGTATTGTTGATCTCAAGTTCTTTGGATAAATACTCAGTAGTGGGATAGCTGGATCATATGGTATTTCTTTTTGTCTTTTTTTTTTTTTGGTGAGGAAGATTAGCCCTGAGCTAACATCTGTGCCCATCTTCCTCTACTTTATATGGGATGCCGCCACAGCACGGCTTGACAAGCGATGCGTAGGTGTGCGCCCAGGATCCAAACCTGTGAACCCCGGGCCCCCACAGTGGAGTGCGCGCACTTAACCACTACACCACCAGGCTGGCCCCTGGTATTTCTATTTTTAATTTTTGAGGAATCTCCATATTGTTTTCCATAGGGGCTGCACCAGTTTGCATTCCCACCAGCAGTGTATGAGGGTTCCATTTTCTCCACATCCTCTCCAATATTTGTTATTTTTGTATTGGTAATTATAGCCATTCTGATGGATGTGAGGGGATATCTCACTGTAGTTTTGATTTGCATTTCCATAATAATTAGTGATGTTGAACACCTTTTCATGTGTCTGTTGGTCATCTGTATATCTTCTTTAGGAAACTGTCTGTTCATATCCTCTGCCCATTTTTTGATTGGGTTGTTTGTTTTTTTGTTGTTGAGTTGTATGAGTTCTTTACATATTTGGGAAATTAACCCCTTGTTGGACACATGATTTACAAATATTTTCTCTCAGTTGGTGGGTCGTCTTTTTGTTTTGTTCATGGTTTCCTTTGCTTTGCAGAAGGTTTTTAGTCTGATGTAGTCCCATTTGTTTATTTTTTCTTTTGTTTCCCATGCCTGAGTAGACATGGTATTTGAAAAGAGCCTTCTAAGACCAATGTGAAATAGTATACTACCTGTATTTTCTTCTCAGAGTTTTATGGTTTCATGTCTTACATTCAAGTCTTTGATCCATTTTGAGTTAATTTTTGTGTATGATGCAAGATAATGGTCTACTTTCATTCTTTTGCATGTGGCTGTCCAGTTTTCTCAAGACCATTTGTTGAAGAGACTTTCCTTTCTCCATTATATGTTCTTGGCTCCTTTGTCGAAGATATTAGCTGTCCATAGATGTGTGGTTTCATTTCGGGACTTTCAATTCTGTTCCATTGATCTGTGTGTCTGTTTTTGTGCCAGTACCATGCTGTTTTGACTACTATCGCTTTGTAGTATGTAGATGCCCCCCGCTTTGTTCTTTTTTCTCAGGATTCCTTTGGCTATTCGGGGTCTTTCGTTGCCCCATATGAATTTTAGGATTCTTTGTTCTATTTCTGTGAAGAATGTTATTGGGATTCTGATTGTGATTGCATTGAATCTGTAGATTGCTTTAGGTAGTATGGACATTTTAACTATGTTTACTCTTCTGATCCATGTGCATGGAATATCTTTCCATTTATTTGTGTCACCATTGATTTCTTTCAATAATGTCTTACAGTTTTCAGTGTATAGGTATTTCACCTCTTTTGTTAAATTTATTCCTAGATATTTTATTCTTTTTATTGCTATTGTAAATGAGATTGTATTCTTGAGTTCTCTTTCTATTAGTTTGTTATTAGAGTATAGAAATGTGACTGATTTTTGTAAGTCGACTTTGTACCTTGCAACTTTGCTGTAGTTGCTGATTATTTCTAATAGTTTTCTGATGGATTGTTTAGGGTTTTCTATATAAAGTATCATATCATCTGCAAACAGCAAGAGTTTCATTTCTTCCTTTCCAATTTGGATACCTTTTATTTCTTTTTGTTGCATAATTGTTCTGGCCCAAACCTCCAGTACTATATCGAACAAGAGTGGTGAGAGCGGACACCCTTGTGTTGTTCCTGTTCTCAGAGGAATGGTTTTCTCAATTTTTCCCCATTGAGTATGATGTTGCCTGTGGGTTTGTCATATAGGCCTTTATTATGTTGAGGTACTGTCCTTCTATACCCATTTTATTGAGAGTTTTTATTATAAATGGATGTTGGATCTTGTCGAATGCTTTCTCTGCATCTATCGAGATGATCATGTGGTTTTTATTACTCATTTTGTTAATGTGATGTATCACATCGATTGATTTGCAGATGTTGAACCATGTCTGCCTCCCTGGAATAAATCCCACTTGATCATGGTGTATGATCCTTTTGATGTATTGCTGTATTCGGTTTGCCAATATTTTGTTAAGGATTTTTGCATCTATGTTCATCAGCGATATTGATGTGTAATTTTACTTCTTTGTGTTGTCCTTGCCTGGTTTTGGTCTCAGGGTAATATTGGCCTTATAGAATGAGTTAGGAACCGTTCCATCTTCTTCAATTTTTTGGAATAGTTTTAGAAGGATAGATATTAAATCTTCTTTGAAAGCTTGGTAGAATTGTCTAGAGAAGCCATCTGGTCCTAGACCCTTATTTTTTGGGAGGTTTTTTCATTACTGTTTCAATCTCTTCACTTGTGATTAGTCTATTCAGATTCTCTATTTCTTCTTGATTTGGTTTTGGGAGGTTGTATGAGTCTAAGAATTTATCCGTTTCTTCTAGGTTGTCCGATTTGTGGGCATATAGTTTTTCATAGTATTCTCTTATAATCCTTTGTATTTCTGCAGTATCTGTTGTAATTTCTCCTCTTTCATTTCTAATTTTATTTATTTGAGCCTTCTCTCTCTTTTTCTTACTGAGTCTGGCTAAGAGTTTGTCAGTTTTATCTTCTCAAAGAACCAGCTCTTAGTTCCATTGATCCTTTCTACTGTTTTTTTTTTAGTCTCTATTTCAGTTATCTCTGCTTTAATTTCCCTCCTTCTGCTGACTTTGGGCTTTATTTGTTCTTCTTTTTCTAGTTCTGTTATGTGTAGTTTAAGATTACTTATTTGAGATTTTTCTTATTTGTTGAGGTGGGCCTGTATTGCTATGAATTTCTCTCTTATATCTGCTTTTGCTGCATGCCATAAGAATTGGTATGTTGTATTTTCATTTGTCTCTAGGTATTTTTTTGATTTCTCCTTTGATTTCTTCATTGAGCCAATGGTTGTTTCTAATTTTCTACTTCTTGTTTTATTAATGGCTTATTCAGTACCACTAGCTTATCTGTACTTTATATTATGAGATCTCACTCCACTTATTCTGTGATTTTTTCTGGTCTCTGATTTTGTTCCAAATGCCCAAATGTATACTTTATTTATTTATTTATTTTAAACAGTTTGATTGATTGATTGATTTTTTTGTGAGAAAGATCAGCCCTGAGCTAACATCCATGCTAATCCTCCTCTTTTTGCTGAGGAAGACTGGCTCTGATCTAACATCTATTGCCAACCCTCCTCCTTTTTTTTGTTTCCCCAAAGCCCCAGTAGATAGTTGTATGTCACAGTTGCACATCCTTCTAGTTGCTGTATGTAGGATGCAGCCTCAGCATGGCCGGAGAAGCGGTGCGTTGGTGAGCGCCCAGGATCCAAACCCGGGCCGCCAGTAGTGGAGCACGCGCACTTAACCGCTAAGCCATGGGGCCGGCCCCCAAATGTATATTTTAGTGAGCACTTTATCTTAACCACTGCTTCCCTCCGGCAGCATATCAGGTCAATAAACTGGCCAAATCATGTTTTTTTATCATTTAAAAATGAGAAATGAAGCCATGATGTTTTTCCCATCTCTGTCCACTGATAAGGCCCAGAAGCAACAGTCAACTGCTGGAATGAGAACAACTAGCACCTCAATATCCACGGAAAGGAACCAGGGCCCCGGGGATTAATTAATGGCAGATTCCAGTTCTGAGGCAGGAAATGCACAAGATAAAACTGGAACATCTTGTCACATCAGGAAAAAAGGAAACAATTGAAAAATGTTAGAGATAAATTGAAAAGTTTCCTATTTTAAACACGGACCAATTTAAGTCTCAAAAATAATACAAGGTTTAAAATATACCATGTTAGCACCCACGAGTCCATAACAATATTTTTTTAAACAATCAGTGGTCACCTTTGGAGATTGCTAGAACACTAATTCATCAATGTGCAAAATGGTAAATGAACGACAGAAGCAAGCATTTATTCTGCCTTTCCTAAATAAACTGAATTCCAGCTAATACAGACAGAAGGAATGATATCATCAAAATGCTACCCATTTCTACCCCCTAATGAAATAGTGGATCTTCACTGCTCAAGTTATTAGGTCACAAGCTGATGGGGAACATTAGAAGGGATGAGCAGTCTACTGACACCTGAACACACAGATGGCGCTCAACCTCGCAGATGACAGCCAGGCACTGTTGCCCCCTGATGAGATGCAGCAGGGAGTACAGGCACACCTGTGAACCTGTATCTCAAATCCAGAGTGCGGGAAACCTACAGGACAAGTGACTGACAGGGGAACTGGTGTGAATTAAAAGAAATTTTAAGAAACTTATCAACAAAGTGCAATATGTGGACCTTGTTTGGATCCAACACTAGTGAGACAATTGGAAAATTTGAACACTGAGTGGATATTAGACAATATTAAGTATAATAGATATTAAAGAAATTAAAATGTTTTGATGTATTTACTTTTAGAGAAAATAGCATTGTGGTTATATTAAACAAAAGGGAGCCTTTGTCTTCATAGACAGACACCCTGATGTGTTGATGGAAAAAATGATGTAATATCTGAGATTTGCTTAAATTAACCTGTTGGGATGTGGAGAGTGTGAAGTCAGTTCTTGCATAACATGCGGGTTTATTAAATTGCTTTCTCTCTTTTCAGAATATGTTTGAAATTTTCCACGATAAAAAGTTTTGAAGCCAGACAAAATACCGATCCATTCCCTCCTTCTTTTGACAAATACTTAGGTGCGCCCCATATGTAGGGTTGTAAACCAGGAGCCAGGTATACCAATAAGACAAGGACTCTCGGCACATTCCTCTCTCCGATGTCACTCACATTTATTTCTGTCGGGGGAGAAGAATATTGCTAAATAAGGTGATAAATACAGAGATAAAAACGAAGTGCTAGAGAGACATAGACCAAGCAAGTAGTTATGATGGGGAATGGCTTTCTTGGGTGGGCAAAGTTTCATGCGAGAGACAGCAATTGAACTGGGCCACGAGGAGGAGCAGTATTTGACTGGTCAAATCCTGTTGTCAGACAGTTGGGGGCCTTTCCAGGGAGCTCCTCCTTAACTTTCTTTCTTTTATTTATTAACAGACAGTAAAATACATCATTTTTGGTGTTCAGTTCTGTGAATTTTGACAAATGCGTAAAATTATGTGACCACCATGACAATCAAGATACAGGACAGTTTTTATCACCTCAAAAAAATTGCCCTGGCTACCCCTTTGTGGTCAAATCCTCCCCAACATTTGACCACCGGATGGCATTGCTCTATTCACCCCTGCAGTAGCTTTGCCTTTTCCACAATGTCATACAAAAAGAGTCATACAGTATGCAGCCGTTGAGTCTGGCTTCTTTCACTGGATTCATCCATGTTGTTGAGAGTATCAGTAATTCGTTCCTTTTTATTGCTGAATAATATTCCACTGTATGGACGTACCACGGTTTGTTTATCCATTCCCCAGCTGATAGACATTTGGGCTGTTTGTAGTTTTTGGCCAATACGAATAAAGCGCTACAAATACTCACTTATAGCTTTTTGTGTGAACGTAGGTTTTCATTTCACTTGAGTAAATACCTAGTAGTGGAATTGCTAGGCTGTATTGTAAGTATGTTTCACTTTAAAAAAAAAACTGCCAAAGTTTTTTGGCAAAGTGGCTGTGCTACTTTGCAAACATCTGTGTGTCAGGGCGGCTCTACGTCCTTGCTGTATTTGCTGTAGCAGTTTTGCTTTGTTTTGCTTATTTTAGCCATTCTGACAGGCAAGTTGTGGGATCTCTTTGTGGTTTTGATCAGCATTTCCCTAGGGATTAGTAACATTGAGCCAGACGGGTGCTGAGATTGTCGCTTTTCCCTTGCTGGTTCCCTTTCTAAGGTCTGCACCGGCTGACCCACAGCCTCCAGCTCCACTCATCCTCCATCTTCTCACCTACTTCTCCAAGAATCGAGAGGTGGCTAAGCATGAAGTCCTTAGCTTTCCTCTACCTCCAAACTTAAAAAGCTTGTCACCAGATCTCCTTTTTCAGAGAGGGCGACATCTCTCCCTCCCAGGGCGTCTCTCCTCTCATGTGCCAGAACCCTTCCCACCCCATCTCTAGGGTCTCAATACTAAATACAAAAAAAGAAACTTCTTTCCCGCCAGTCTCTCTGCTGGCTCCTCCCTACGGCCCACGCCCCCTCTGGACGAGACATTTTCTTTCTTTAATCAGTGATTCTCCAACTTTTGCACATATCAGAATCACCTCGAGAACTTACTAAAACACAGATTATTGGGCTCCCGCCAGACTCGCTGAGGTAGTAGGTCTGGGGTGGGAGGAGAACGTGCATTTTTAGTCTGCAGGGGCTGCTGATGCTGCTGGGCGGGGACCAGCAGAGAAACCTGCTTCATGTAATCGGAGGGGGAGCGTCAGGACACCAGGAGACAAGTCCGAGGGCTCCCTACTGCCCCTTTCATCTCCACCTGAGACAGTGCCAAGGCCAGCTCTCTGCTAGCAAGATGAGAATGTTCGGGCTGTCCGGAAAGGAGGGATAGACACAGCGACTTTGCCTGCAACACAGTCAAACTCTAGGAGCGAAACCAAGTGGGGAGGCCTTCTGACCCTGTTTCCTCCACGGCCACGTTCAGTGCCAACTCCATCAACTCATCTGAGGCCATCTCAATGGGCAGGCTGTCTCTAAAGTACTTAAATCAGGAAAAAGTAACACATCTTAAATCAGGAAAAGAGTAACATGCTCTCCCAAGCATTCGGCTTTTCTCTCCTTGTTACAATATGTATAATTTGTCTTCTGGGAAAGGTGCATACAGATCTGTATGCAGTTTACTTAACAAAATCAAGGGCTGGCCCAGTGGTGTAGCGGTTAAGCTCGTGCTCTCCACTTTGGCGGCCCAGGGTTCCCAGGGTTCAGATCCCTGGTGCAGACCTACACACTGCTCTTCAAGCCATGTTGTCGTGGCATCCCATATATAAAATAGAGGAAGATGGGCACACATGTTAGCTCAGGGCCAATCTTCCTCACCAAAAAGAGGAGGATTGGCAATAGATGCTAGCTCAGGGCCAATCTCCCTCATCCCCCCTCCCCCCAAAAAATCAATGGTCACAATTTCCTCATCTCATTTGTTTTCCAAAAGAAAGGGGAAAATAATTCACTTCAATGTGACTATTAAGGGAACTTCCAGCCTATAAAGGGATATCTAGGTAAGGATCTGCCACAAAAAAAGTGCCCAAAATTTAGAACGTATTTTTTCCATTATTAAGGGAAAAAAGACATAACTATTTTATACCTAGATTGCTGTCTTTACTGACATTTACATTTGCAAATGCCACAGATGTTTTTCTAGAGGAAAAATATTATCCATTGCTTCCATAATTTGTTTAGATATAATGAGGCCCTGTCCTGGGAATAACGGGGTTTTCCCTTGACTTCAGTGGGAAATAAACAACATTGCCACATCTCTGCAGGACCAGCAGCTCAGAGGGCAATGGGCAGTCTCTGGGGTTTGAGATTAGGGCAGATCTTATGATTTGACTTCCTGATTTGGGAACTGTCAGTGAATTGTCTTTCTCATTGCTGACAGCAGTGTATACATATGTATATATTTTAAACCTATATTTAGTAAAGGCTGACCTCCCAATGGTCATTGCCCAGAGAGAAACACAACTGAGACTGACTTGGGGACTAAGACAGCTCTAATTACTGGAAAAGCAGGCCTTTATGAGATTGTCTGAGATTGACCCCACTGTGATGGGAGTGCAGTGTCCCATGAAGGCTGCTCTGCATCACGAACTTGGCAGGATTGGTGCAAGGAAGGCCTGGCAGTCAAATCTGGCTGACAGCCACCCTGCACTGGTGGGAGCATGAGGACATGAGGCCAGTGTTTACAGATCAAGATGCTGTGTTGTGGGATGGGAGAACATAGGATCATTCAAGGGCAGGTCAGGAGAGCATCTTCGAATCAGAGGAGAATGGAGAGTCCCTTAATTAGATCGCTCATTGAATCAGGACCTTCCCTTCCTGGATTCCTAAAATGTGGTTATCTAGTCTAAAGACCACCAAACCAATAGAGCACAAGTGATAAACAATGAATTCTCCTTAAGCTTTTAAAAACATGTATTTTGTGACACAGCGATAACAAACATCCAGTGTGCTGAGTGTGGCTGCAGACAACCGCCCACCGCACAGACTGGTGCCAGGAAGTCTTGTGTCTCTGCCCTTTGCTGGGCCCTCAGTCCTGCATGGCCAGCCTTCTCACAGCCTCTTAGCTCTCGCTCCTGTTCTCCACACAACGGATTTTAAACCTCATTACTCTTCTAAAATCTGCTCCCTGCACTGTTACTCTCAGCAGATGAACTCAGCTCCCCCCGTATGCTGTCAAACGGGATTTCCCCCACAGCCCCAAGCCCCGCACTCCAGCCTGCACATCTCTGTCTGGTTCTGCCTTCCAACAGTGTGGAAGAGAAATCTACTTCTGTCAAGCTGGTTTTTTCACCTCTGCTCTGTTTCCATCCCCGCTGCCTCCCTAGGAGCCTTCCTGTAGGCATCACACTTGCTTTTGTGTCTTTTCTGCTGGTGTCCCGTAGGCACTAAATGTGCACTTTGACTTTCCCACCTTTCAATAAAAGAAACCCTCCTACATTCCATTCTATTTGTCACCCTTCACAGCCCAGCCTCTCGAGAGCCTCACCCACACCTGTCTTCGCTTCCTCAGTCCCATTCCACTCTTCCGCCCACTGCAATCCCAGCTCAGTCGCTCCCTCCCTCCCTACCTGTTGAATCCCGCAGACCTGTTTCGGCCCTTCTCCTATCTGACCTCTGCAGCATCTGTCATTGCTGAATAATCCCTCCTTTTTGAAGCTCGATCCTCCCTGGCCTTTCATGATTCAACTCCTTCCTGATTTCGCCTGTATTTTTATTGTGCTTAGTAAATATTTGGATCTGGTTCAAACCAACTGTGAAAAAAATTATGACATTCTTGAGACAATTGGAAATTTGAACACTTACTCGTTTTTTTTTTTTTTTTTTAATAATGCAGGCTATTTGAAACCAAGATCATGACTTTTAATATGAGAATATAAGATTTTTAGTTGTAGGATAATGATGGGAGTAATGGGGCTAAGGGAACACCCAACCCAACTTCCTTCCATCAGACCTGTTTTACAAATTAGGAAAGGAGGCACCAGGAGGTTAACTGAATTACCCAAGTACATATAACAGTGTTTACTTCCTGTCTCTCTGAGCACTTACTCTTTATGTGATTATATTAAAGAATTATCATTAACTTATTAAGGTATGATAATAATATTGTGGCTACATTAAAAATCTTATTTATTAGAGATAAGTACTGAAATATTTGTCATTGCTATGGATGAAATGATACGATTGCTAATATAGGCTTCAAAATAAGACAGGAGTGGGCAAACGACTGAACAGGCGTAGATGCAGCAAGATTGGCCATGAGCCTAGGAGTCCATTTCACTCTTCTGTCTTCTGTATACGTTTGAAATTCTCCATAATAAATGTTTTTTAATGCAAAACTCTATGGTGGAAGTTTGTTTCTGACAACGACAGACTAGCTAGTACCTGTGGTAAATGACTATAAAACTGGACAAATGTATGAAGCAACTGTTTTTAAATGTGTGATGACAGGCAGTACCGGATGTTGATCTCTGATGGAAGGAAGCAAACGCAGCGAGTCCCACAGTTGTCTTGGTTTCCTGATGGGAGAGAATTTTCCCAGTCATGATGCAAGGAGAGAGCACCCAAGCAGAGGCTGGCAGTCTCCCTGAGCTGAGGAGGCACAGTTGAGAGTTCAAAGTCGTTGAGGTAAATGGAATTTTCTCAGAAAGGAGAGAGCATCACAGAGAAGATACTCCAGAAGTCTGCATGAAGATCCCCTTACATCTTTTGCTGGATTCTATGCTGTGTGTACACAGGGTGAGACCCCTCCAGGCTGGGCAGAAAACCTTACAGAGGTCCTGGAGCCTGCACAGGGTGGGATATACTGGGGTTCTATCCAGTTAGAGGGGAGAGACTGCACTGGCCGCTGGCACTCAGTTGACACCCAAGAAAGACCATGCCTTAGGACAATGGATATTCTAGCACTAAAATAAATCCAAGTTTAAAAATAAGATTCAGAGCGCATGTAAGACCTAAGATGGGCCAGTCAGCGTTCTCCTCCAGAATGGTCTCAACCTAGAATAGGGTGAAGTATACTCTTCTTTCTTGTGCTAAAGCAAGGATGTGGGTATGGAAACACTGGAAGGCACATCCCCCACCCTGTGTGGAGAAAGCTGCCCTCAACAAGTTTAAAAATATCCAAGGTTAAAAATAAGATTCAAAAGCATGTTCTCAATCCACAAGTAAATTAACTGCCACCAGAACAAAATTCAACACCGTCTAAAAGAAGATGACAAAATATAGAAACTCAACAATGTACTGTACACAATCCAGCATGAAGTAAAAAATTACCACTTAGAGAAAGAAGCAATAAAACATGACTCCAGAACAAGGAGAAAAATCAGACACTACAAACAGACAGAGATGACAAAATTAGCAGACAAGGACTTTAAAACTGCTTTCACAAATATGCTCAAGATTTAAAAGAAACAGTGAAGATAATGAAAGGAGAGTTGGAGGAATCTCAATAAAGAAATGGAACCAAAAATAGCCAAATGGAAATTATAGAGTTAAAAAATACAATTTTTGAAATTAAAAATTCACTGGTTAAGCTAACAGCAATGAAAACTGCTCACTGCTGATGAAAAGATCAGCGAACCAGAAAACATGGCGATGGAAACTATCCAAATTGCAAAACAAAGGGGAAAAATGTGAGAAATAGTGAACAAGGGCAAGAACTGTCATATATTGCTTGTGGAGATGCAAATGGTGCGCCTAATTGAGAAGACAGTGTGGTGGTTTCTTACAAAACTAAGCATACTCTTACCATATGACCTAGCAATTGTGCTCCCTGGTATTTACCAAGATGAGTTGAAATTTATGTTCAGACAAAAACCTGCACACAGATGTTTATAGCAGCTTTATTCATAATTGCCTGAACTTGGAAGCAACCAAGATGTCCTTGAGTAGGAGATAAACAAACTGTGGTACATCAAGACAGTGGAATATTATTCAGTGATAAAAATAAATGAGCTATCAAGCCATGAAAAGACATGGAAGAACCTTAAATGCATATTTCTAAGTGAAAGAAGCCAATCTGAAAAGGCTACATCCTGTGCAATTCCAACTCTATGACATTCTGGAAAAGGCAAAACTATGAAGACAGTAAAAAGATCAGTGGTTTTCAGGGGTTCAGGAAGAAGGAGGATGAATAGGCAGAGCACAGAGGATTTTTAGGACAGTGAAACTACTCTGCATGGAACTATAATGGTGGATACATGTCATCATACATTTGTCAAAACCCCTAGAACTTACAACACAAAAAGCGAACCCTAATGTAAACTACAGACTTCAGTTAATAATAATGCCTCACTAGTGACTCATTAATTGCAACAAATGTACCACACTAATGCAAGATGTCAATGATACTTGAAGCTGTATGCAGAGAAAGAGGAGAACTCTCTGTCCTTTCCATTCAATCTTTCTGTTAAGCTAAAACTGCTTTAAAAAATTGCCTATTAATTTAAAAAAATGGACAAAGGCTCAGTGACATTTGGGACAGTATTGAGTGGTGCAGCAAATGCGTAATTGGGATTCTAGGATAGGGTGAGGAAGAAAAAATATTTGGAGAAATAATGCTTGAAATTTTTTCAAATTTTATGGAAAATATATATACACAGGTCTAAGAAGTTCAACAAACACCAAGAAGAATAATGACAAAGGAAATCACACCAAGATTCATTGTAATTATGTTGCTGAAAATCTATGGTAAGAGAAAATCTTCAAAACAGCCAGAGAGAAAGACACTCTATACAGGAGAACCACGATAAGAATTAACAGCTGGCTTATCATCAAAACCAACGCATGGAACGCACTTCTAAACTAATGCAATGATGTTTTAAATTGCTGGAGGGGGAGGGGGCATCAGTCTCTGTCAACCTGTACTTGCACATCCAGCAAATATATTCTTCAAAAATGAAGGTGAAGGAAAGACATTTTCTTATCAGCGGACCTGCACTGCAGAAATGTTAAAGGAAGTTCAGGATGAAGGAAAATGATACCAGATGGAAACTGAGATTTATATAAAGGAGTAAAGAGTACATGAAATGGTGATATAAAATATGGAAAATCTATTTTTGATTCTGAAAACATAGTATATATCTGAAAAATCCGAATGTAGATGTTTTGGGCAGTCAATAGGTCAACGGCCGCTGTAGCTTTCCAACTTTGTGCTTTAGAAATTGCAGCATTCATCAGATTGTGTATGAAAAAACTGGTCACGAAATACTAATAGACAGCATTTAACTAACTCCATCTCTATCACCTCATGCTTCTCTTTCTCTGACTCCTTTGGCTAACTTAGAACATTGTATCAACACGAAGCAGAAGTATAGTAAGTTCATGTCAGCATTTAAATAATATTTTAATAGTAATTTCTTCTCTTTTTATAATCTTAGCCTTTTGATTCACCTGCTATATCATCTCTTCTCTCCTTAGCCAACCTCTTGATTTCACTTTTCTTCATATGGACTTTCAAACCCATCATTAAAAAGCGGGTGTAAAAACAGCATTAAAGAAAATCTGGAACGGAGAAGCTTGTGAGTTTCTTACTCAGTTCTTTCTGCAGTTTGGGTTACAAGCAAACATATTTTTATTGTTGTAATAACACTGTACATGTAATTTTGTACTTCACTGTTTTACTTGATACGTGTAAATAGTTTCCATTTTTGTATTTCTGTATAATATTCCATGCTATAGTTTCTATTCTTTTGTTCATTCTTCTCTTGCCTTTGATTAAGAGCTTTATTTCAGTTTGGACATTTTGGTTGAAGAGTAGGTGGTTTTAATGAATAATTCTGTGTTCCCGTGTTTTTGATTTAGTTATTCTTGTGTGAATTGTCTGTTTCTGATCTAAGGTGGGTTCTTGTAGTATCTCGTTTGCAGCTGAACGATCACTCACATCACAGAGGCTTATTTTTTCAACTTTCCTCCTTTTCTCCCTCTGGAATCCCACCCCCGTAATGTGTAATCTCATCCACCCTACAGGGTCTACTTCAAATCTTACCCTCTTTGTTTAACTTTGTCTGCACGTCTCTGATTCTCTGTAGGACAGGATATATAGTGATGTCCCACAAGTATGCAGGTGTGTTGACTTAAAATTGAACAACAAGAAGTGTATTGACTTAAAATTAAATTGAATCTGGTATTGGTCATTTATAACTCAATACAAATTAAGTTAATAACTGTTTTATTGGAAGTTGTGACGGTTTGGGAAAATCTGATTTAACTAATTTAACTAACTTTATTTTCCTTTTTAGGTATGCAAAAGAGTATTATGTGTAAAAAAATCTAAGTCTAATTCTAAATGATTTACATTTTCAAATGGTAAAACATCATGTGATATAATTTAATTGGCATCATTTTTTCACGGTAGTACAGAAAATTATGGTATAGTTAATAATCAATGACAGTTGGAATTCAATAAACACTTGAGGTCAGACCGGGTGGGAAGGAGAGGGTACAGCCTGAGTGCCTGAGAGGCTCGAGAGGAAGACCCTGGGTGAAGGAGACGAGCAGAGAAATAAGGACTTGAGGATGTCAAAGTCAGTCTCACAATTCTGTGTCGGGATGGTGCTGTATCTTCTGCAGAGCCGACACTGAATTGCATGATCCTTGTGTGCGTTTCTGTCTAGATCAGGAGAACTGGCAGAGCACCTGAGCTGCAAATGTCCTGTCGGTCGGTGTCTGGTGACTGTACTCTAGGCACACACCCGCCAGAAAGACATCTCTGTTTGCACTCTAACTGGAAAACCAAATTGTCCTTTCATATTTCTGGTCTTGTGAGTTAACATAAACCAGAATCTTGTTAGTATGTAAACAAGTCCTTCTTTTTTAACACCACTCTGCTAACTGGACATCCCCCTGACTGTGCTCTCCTGCCCATTTATGAATCCTGGAATATCACAAAAAGAAACCAACAAAAGTTTACTAATGACAACATGTAAACACGCTAAAAAAGAGGAACGGAAATCTTTAAGGTCACTCCTAATTGTCTTATGGTATACTATACAGATTTATTTTTTAATTTTTTCGAATATTTTAAAAGATTAAGGAAAGCCTCAACACACAAATCGAGAAAGATAAATAAACAGGAGCCTGATGGAAGAGACATCAGTACAGGTAAAGAAAGCAAAGAGAGGACGTGTGCTGAGATCTGGTAATGACGGATCAAGGTCACTTATGGATTTGCTGGCTGTTGGCAGTTGTAGCACACGGAAACATTTGCTCCATACAGAACGAGATTTTGGAGGAAAGGTCAGTCCCCAGATCCCTCACGCATTGGAAGTACCCTCATTTTCAATTAAAGCTTGCAGGCATATTCTGGAAATAACACTTTTCGTTACTCAATGTCCTTTAAACCGTGCGTGTGACTCAGGAAACAGATGTTATTAAAATTTTTATAGATATTTATGTTAAAAATGTCCATGCACTGCTGCAGCTCATTCTTAAGCCAATATTCTTTTCATAACAAAATATTTCCATCAATTTATAACTAACATTTTAATACAGCATTTGCTTTGGAAATTTTTCAAAAGGCTTTTGAAAAATCTAAATAAATTATATCAACTAGCTCCTTTTTGTCTACATTGGTAAGTAACCCTTCCCAGAAGGCTAACAAAATTTTACTAAAGCTTCAAAACATAAAAAATGAAATCTGAGGTTGTAGCAAGATAACAAAACAAAGTTCCAGCTAAGAGCTCAGAAGCCTCACTCAGTCACTGTCTTCCATTTACAACCACTACACCATCCCCGCCACTGCCCGTAGAGTCACAAGACAACTGTCATGACTTAGGTGGGGATATGGAGTGGGTGGGCAGAACTCTGCAATAATTATACCACAGGTTAATAACACATGTATGTTTTATAGATATATGTATGTAAGTAAAAAAGACGCAAACACGTATCTTACATAGGTACTAAAATGTATATGTACGTATACATGTATTTACAATACATGTGTATTTTCTCTGTGTTTGTGTATACATGTGATGAGGATGACGAGTTCACCATATGGGAAGGATGGGAGACAGAGTATCGGGGTGGGAAAGAGATCTGAGAGTATTCAGGGCAGAGGGGGAAATATGTGCAATGATATAGAGGGAAGACACGAGGCTTGTTCCCTGTGAACTTCAATTCAGAATGTCCACAATCTTATCATCCGCCGCTGCTCCAGTGGAAGGATGGAAAGAAGAGGGAACTTTGGAAAAATATTTAGAAAATGAAATCTCCAGGACTTAGAAGACAGTGTGGCACCGTCGAGAGAGGACGACCTGTGAAATCACGCCTGACCTTGAAGCCCAGCTCTGCCTGACCAGCTGTGTGACGCGGGCGACTTAACCTCTTGGGGCCTCTGTTTTCTCATCTGCAAAGTGTGGGCAATGGTAACGGCTCTCTCACTCAGCTCCTGGGAATACGAAGAGTCCTAACTAGACCCTACGGAGCATCCCTTTCCCATGGCTTCGGTTCATCATCTCTAGTCTATTAATGTGCCCAAGCTTCTCCTATTCTTTATTGAAAAAAAAAAAAAAGGCTCCCATGAGCTTTGATGTTTTTAAGCCTATGCCTCTCTTCATTTTAATGTCCATGACTTCATCTTGGATAACTTCATGCCAAGTGCCCATCAGCGCTTCCACAAATGATTTTCATGGAGCACAGATTCCATAAAATGTTAGTAGAATAGGATTACTTGAGAAAAAGTGCCCTCTATGGTTAAATAAATTTGGGTAATGCTGAGTTGGAGAAAATTAAACAAGATTCTTTTACTAGAGGATTTCTCAAGTCTTTAATGTGCTAATGTGCATTATAAGTCTACAAAAGAGGTGAATAGTGTGCAGTTCTTCACAAACTCAATTGACCTTATGACTCTTTTCATTGAAGAATCATATGACACTAGTACTCCCCCCAAAACATTTTTTGGGGGAGGGAGATGATGGCTCCAGCTCTGATTTAGGGTTACCACATCCTTTCTTTGCCTCACTCACAGTCTGGGGTTTCTGACTCTCCAACTGCCCACAACAGTCAACTGGGCCATAATTGGCTGAGTTAAAAGAGGTTTATTTTGTATAGGAAATCTTTAATTAATATAGGAAAGCGACATGAAGGTTGTAATGATCATTAACAAGGATGAAATGAAGAGGGTGCAACTAGATGGCAAAGGCTTTAAAAGATCAAACCTTGTTGATTCACAGTCTCAGAAAGCAGTAGAAAAACATGAGGACAAATGTACCCTGTGGTGGAGGATGTGGGCAATGGGGGAGGCTATGCGTGTTTGGGGTAAAGGGTTTATGGGAAACTTGTGTCTTCCATTCAATTTTGCTGTAAACCTAAAATTACTTTAAAAAATAAAGTCTATTTTTTTAAAGAAACTGAAAAAACACTAAACCAAACAAAATTCTCTAAAGAGAAGTCTGACTTTCCGAAAAACAAGGACCACGGGTGCTAGTAAATGTCGGATAAACAAAAACTTTTTTAAAAAATTTTATTTATTTTTTCCTCCAAAGCCCCAGTAGATAGTTGTATGTCATAGCTACACATCCTTCTAGTTGCTGTATGTGGGACGCGGCCTCAGCGAGGCCGGAGAAGCAGTGCGTCAGTGCGCGCCTGGGATCCGAACCTGGGCCGCCAGCAGCGGAGCCCGAGCACTTAACCGCTAAACCACGGGGCCGGCCCAACAAAAGCTTTTCTTTATGGATTATTTTAAAGCCATCTTAAGATGCCTGTAATAGCCAAGACTTTACATCATGTTCAGATCATGTATAATCAAGTTGTCTCATGACAACTTAATTATCCTAGCCACAGAACTATCAATTCCTAGTAGGTCATTAGTCAGAATTTTGCGTCTTGTGGTCTAAATCCTAGGGGACTTGAGAGATTGAGCCCGTAGAACTGTTCTAAGTCTTTAAAACATGATCCTGGGATAACATGAAGGAGTATTTTTTTTATATTTTAAGACTGATTTTGCCTATCTTGATGTGAGTCTATGATGAGTGATTTGTACACGTGAACATGTTTCACATGTTACAGCTCATTCACATCGCTAATGTTCAGACGGGAGAAGGGAGGAGTCGTTCAATGACTTCCCGCCCCTCTTAAGTAAACAGAGTTTAACTAAAACCCCAACTCCTGACATTCTTTACCTTTTCTCTCAATGTCCCTATTAGTATATTCTGTTTTCTCTGTCTCGTAGATTTCTGGGCTGGTTTGGGGTGAAAGATTTAACTCTACCGTGTGACAGGTGTCTTGGCTTGAGAAGAATCGGGGACTCACCAGACTTGGGATGGGCAGCACGTCTGTGTGCACCTGTCCAGGCAGGGCACCCTCACAAGGCTCCCCACTTCTCCTAGTTTCTCTCCCTTTTCTTTTGCACCACAGGGAGAAGGAGTACTGGTTCAGTTTGGTCAGCTGTCAGGGCACTGTTTTGACAGATTTTCTAATGGGTACAGTCCCAGGTTTTAAAAGCCATAGGGTATAGCTCTCTTTCTTTCAACTCCTCTTTCCTCTCAGCAGAGTCCTACGTCAGAGTCTACTCTCAAGTGGGAGAGAATCCACTTGTCACCCCTGCCCCATCCTTCCACACAGCTGGGCCAGCACTGGGCCCAGCTGTGGCCTTGGCACCGCCTTAGAACCTACAGTTCCACTGCCTCTGAAAGCAGGGTGCAGCCTCCTCATCCTTGCCAGAATGGACTCCTCCCTTTCCTTAGGACTCAAGCGTGGCATCTGATTGCTGGGTCCCAGTTCACACGCCTGTTCCCTGGCTTCAGCAGGGGAGGTGGGCACTCACCTGGGGATGCCCTTGCTCAGACACTGGAGGAAGGTATCGAAGGTCCTGGTGGCCACAGACTGACCTGAGTCCCCTCAGCTGACGCTAGAGGGAAGAGTGCTCCGATGGGCCAGTGAGCCTCAGTTATCTGGAGGCTGAGAGGAGATCTGAGCCCATGCAGTTTGGTTCTCAAGGCTGCCTTCTAACATCCTGGAGAATCCTGACAAGATGGGCAGTCTTACCCAGGCTCAGCAAACTGGTGAGTCCTGCGCACATTTAACTCATACCCTGATTTTAGCTGCATCCCAGCTCTTTATCAGAGAATGCACAAAAAAGATCAGAATTATAGTTGATTATTTCTTTTACTCTAGAAAATGCTGTTTCATTGCTAAAGAAGAAGTGGATATTAAGATGTTCATTGTAGCATTGCTTATAATGGTGAAAAGTTGGAAAACACTTAATACACATCATGAAGGGAATGAACAAATAAAATGTGGTGTGCTGCACGACGGAGCACTACACGGTAGTTAAAAGGAACAAACTCGATCAATATACATGAACATGGTTACAGCCAAAAAATACGTTCAGTGACAAAAGCAAGTTGCCCAACAATATGCATGTTATGGCATATATTTACTCTATTTAAAAACACACAAAACAATACATTATATTGTTCATGGGTAAATGTATGTACAGTAAAAAATATTTGTTTTGCTGAGGAAGATTGGCCCTGAGCTAACACCTGTGCCCATCTTCCTCTATTTTGTATGGGGGATGCCACCACAGCATGGCTTGATGAGCAGTGCGTAGGTCTGCACCCAAGATCCGAACCCTTGAACCCTGGGCCACCAAAGCAGAGCGTGCGAACTTAACTGCCAAGCCACTGGGCAGGCCTCAGTAAAACTGTTTTTAAATGCAGCCTAGAAGAATCTATGCCACATTCATGACAGTGGATGTGCTTGGGCAGAGAAGGGGAAGAATGGGACTGAGGAGAGGGACAACTTTATTGGTAATACTTTAGTTTTTGATTAAAAATATTTGAAGCAAATATGATAAAATATTAACATTTGTCTACTCTGGGTGGTGGAACATATATAAAGTTTTCTCCAAATGAAAGAAGACAGAAGACAGAAAGAAGGAGAGGAGAAAAAGGAGGACAGAAAGGAAGAGACGAGATGGATCTCAACTTCTCGACAAAAAGACAAGGGATTGTGTTGTTTGAGAGGAAATTCCTCCCAGATGTCCGGTCTGCAGCTCCTTTGAGCCCTCACACCCAGCTCAGCCACAGAGGCCCCACCTAAGCGGAACCCCAGCCCAAACTCCTCGTCAACAGCCTTGATTTTGAACAACCTAATTCATGTCTGGTTTGAGCCTTCAACCCTGTTCATCTCTGGCGTTGGCCTGGCTGCCGTGCCCTTACAGTCTGTCATTTTCCTGGCTTCAACCTGGGTCTTCTCGATGAAATCCTGTTTCCTCCCTGTCTCTGCCACTTCTGCCCAGCCCCCCTCCCTGCCAGCTTCCATCTGCCCAGGTAGGGGGTGCACGTTTCCCACCAGGCTCATCTTGGCCCTGAGGGTGAGGGGTGCAGGCGTTCTCCCAGAAGTGGGACTGACTGGGGCAGGGTTTTCCTGATGCTTCCCTTTGGACCCCCACAAATCAGTTGGGAGGTGCCGGCTTTGAATTAAGAATTTCTATCACTGAGGAAAAGCCATCTTAGAAAAATGTGATTATGGCATATTTGGAATTAGGATGAGTTGTATATTTGCAAACAGATGAGGTTATTAAATACTATGAGAAAAGGACATTTAGAACCCTAGCTAATTTAGTATTTTCCTTTTTTTTTTCCTGAGGGAGATTAGCCCTGAGCTAACATCTGTTGTCAATCTTCCCGTACTTTATATGTGGGTCACTGCCACAGCATGGCTGACGCCTGAGGTCCATGCCTGAGATCTGAACCTGGGAACCTTGGCCGCTGAAGCAGAATGTGCCAAACTTAACCACTACACCACAGGCTGGCCTCAGTATTTTCCTTTTTCAGTGAAAGTAGACCTCTGTTGAGGCTGATGTTATCTTAATAGTATTGAGCAAAAAAAAAAAAATTTATATATATATATATATATATATATACACACACACACACACATATACGTTTTCCTTTATTTGTTAGAATTGTCTCCAATTTAAGCAACAACATAGATTAAGTAGGATTAGGTTAGGTTGGGAAGTTAATCGTTGTCTTTAAAATATTTCACAGAAAATTTATTTTTGAATTCCAGACAAGTGAATCACCAACTGATCTGTATAACACACTTTAAATCCCAATCCTATGCAAGAGGATGAGGAAAACACAGCACAGCTTCACTTCCTGGGAAATTTACTGCTTTGCCAAAAAGGAAAAAATGGAATTTTTTTGGTAGGTATTTTTGAAATGAGATTTCAAAATCTCATTTTGCCTTGGGCATTTTAAACGAAGACTTCCTGGATTTAAATTAATCATGTTTCTCAGCAGCTGATGTTTAATGGGGGCAAGAATAACACATAGATGAGAAACAGTAAGTATGATTCCAGCCAAAGCAACACTTTTAAAAAGTTGTTGTTTTCAGGAGGACAAAAATGCAGATGGCAAATAAAATAAAAACCTAGTTTAAAAAATAAAATATCACAGATAGTACTGAAGCTTCTGGCCTCCCTCTTTAATCCCATTTCTCTCTCGCCATCTTCAGACGGCGCCACCCCCGGGAATTTGGTGTTCACCACTCCCACGTGTGTTCCCGCAGTTCCCTCACATACGTGTGTGTCCACACACATTACACGGTATTGCTTGAACGATTTTAAACTTCACACAAATGGTGCTGTACTGTGTATATTCTCCTGCTACTATCCTTTTCTCCTTCTCGTTTTTGTGCAATTTACCCGTGTGAGTACATTCACCACACTGCTGTACACTACCGTTGTTTTTGCACTACGACTACGTCATTACTGCCACTACTACTATTGCTATTACTACTATTACTGCTGCTGCTGCTATTAATAGATGTTTTTGTGCTTGACACTGATGTAAGGATTTTACAGTACAGACTCACTTTATCCTCACAAAAATCTTTTCTTATCAGATGGGTACTATTGTGATCCTCATCATCAGATAAAGAAACTGATAAATAAATGGTAAGCAATAGGACATATTGGAGCATATGAGGAAGCCATTTGGTGTAAAACTAATTCGGCCTGACCTTGTTTTTCCAAAAGGGCCTGTGGCCTTTGAACATGCATTGTATATCTGCTTTACTGTGTCCCAAAGACAAGAACAAATGCCCCTAAGATAAGGATACAACTTCCCCCACATTGGCATTTCCTCAAGGATAAGCATTTCTCCCTAGGCTAGGACTTGATTGCTGCGCTCATCCTGTGATGACCCAACTCGAGACAGCAGACCTGCTACCCACTGTGTCCATCAATCGCTATGCTGATATTGCAATCTGGCAGGGCAATCTCATGACTATTGTAAAAGGGACATTGCAATCATATGTGATACATGCTCTTTGACGGTATATAACCATTCTGTACACCTCACTTCTTTGGTGCCCTTCCTTCCTTGGGAAAGGAAGGCACCAGGCTATATGGTGCTCAAATTTGGCTCATAATAAACTCACCTCAATTTTGATTTCTAGATTGATTATGGATTATTTGTGTTGACAAAACAAAGACACAGAGGGTTAAGCTCTAGACCACATGGCCAACAAATTAGTGTGAGGACACCACCATCTATTTATCCATTCCTCTCTTCATGGACATCAGTGTGATTTCCAGTTACTTGCCATTACAAATAATGCTGCCGTGAGCATCCCGTAGGTGCCTCCGGGCGTGCCTGTGTAAGAGTTTCAGGGTACACATCTTGAAGTGGAATTGCAGCATCACGGGGAACACGCATTTCTCAACCTTACTAAATTTTCCCAAATTGTTCTAAGTGATGATTCCAATTTTCACTGCCCTGCCCCATCCCAGCAGTGTTGATCGTATTGTCTCCACCAACTGAAGTGATCAGACTCTTCACTTTTTACCAGTATGATAGGTGTGAATTCATACCTCACTGTGGTTTTCATTTGCATTTCCTTGACTGCTGTCAGGGTTAAACCCCCCTTCTCCATGAGTTGTCTGTCCATATCCTTTGCTGCTTTTATTGTGATATCTTTTTCCTTTTTTTCCTTTTACAGATCCTTTACATATTAACAGTAACCATTTTTCCGTCATCTGCACTGCGAAAACCTCCTTCCAGTCTGTGGCTTATCATTTCCTCCATGCTATCTTTTGTAATACAGATTTTTAAAAAAAATCTAGTCAAATTTACTAATCTTTCCTTTATAATTTGGGCTTATTTTGTTTTATTTCTCAAAAAAAATATTTTCAGAGCCAGCCCTGATGGCCTAGTGTTTAAAAGTTTGGCATTCTCCCCTTCAGCAGCCGAGGTTCGATTCCTGGGCACAGACCACACCGCTCGTCTGTCAGTAGCCATGCTGTGGCGGTGACTCACACGGAAGAACCAGAAGAACACACAACTATATGCAACTATCTACTGGAGCTTTAGAGGGGAAAAAGGAAGAAAAAAGGAGGAAGTTGGTAGCAGATGTTAGCTTAGGGCAAATCTTCCCCTGCAAAAAAAAAAAATATATATGTGTGTGTATATATATATATATATATATATATATATATATACATTTATGCCCTGACATA
This sequence comes from Diceros bicornis minor, assembly GCF_020826845.1. Lineage (NCBI taxonomy): Eukaryota > Metazoa > Chordata > Mammalia > Perissodactyla > Rhinocerotidae > Diceros > Diceros bicornis. The sequence continues at coordinate 231,008 of NC_080744.1, read as the reverse complement.
AAAAAATTCTCTTAAATTTTTCTCCAGGAGAGTTAAAGTTTTGCTTTGGATGTCAAAGTCTACTTCAGCTGGAGTCCACTTTTACGTGTGTTGAGATGCGGACTTCTGGTTTTATTTTCCTCCAAATGGTTAACCATTTTCCCCAGGATCATTTTTCTCATCTTCCACCCTTCTGCTGACCTGCATTTCCATCTCTCATTTATTTAGCAAGTTGTCTTACATGCTTGGGCCTGTTCCTGGACTCTCTAATCTGTTCCACTCTTCCATTTGCCTCTCTCTGTACTTACATCATGCTGTTTTAATTACTCAACTTCATGATAATTTTTATATCTGATAAGGCATGTCTCTCTGGTTGTTCATCTTTAAAATTTCTCTTGGCTCTTCTTGGTCCTTTGCTACTTTATATGAATTTTAGAGTCAGCTTATTAAGTTCTACAAAAATGGAATTTTTATTGTATTAATATTTATTAATTCAAGATTTATTGTATTAACATTATTGATTAATTTGGCAAAAATCCACCTTTTTATATTGAGTCTACCTCGCCACAAAAGATAGAAATTTTTCCATTTACTTAGGTCTTCTTTAATATCTTTTGATAAAATTTCAAAACACTTCAAAGATTTTCTACATATTTGGTTAGATTTGTTGCTCAGTGCTTTATGTTTTGTATTGCTCTTAAAAATGATGTTTGTTAAAAAATTACATTGTTGGGCCGGCCCCGTGGCTTAGTGGTTAAGTGTGCGTGCTCCACTACTGGTGGCCCGGGTTCGGATCCCAGGCATGCACCCACTCACCGCTTCTCCGGCCATGCTGAGGCCGCATCCCACATACAGCAACTAGAAGGATGTGCAACTATGACATACAACTATCTACTGGGGCTTTGGGGAAGAAAAAAAATGAGGAGGATTGGCAATAGATGTTAGCTCAGAGCCGGTCTTCCTCAGCAAAAGAGGAGGATTAACACGGATGTTAGCTCAGGGCTGATCTTCCTCACACACACACACACAAAATTACATTGACCTAATATTGTAATAACTTTGTACGGTGACAGATGGTAACTAGACTTATGGTGGCAATCCTTTCTTAATGTATATAAATATTGAATCATTGTGATGTACACCTGAATATAATAGGATATTCTATGTCAATTATACTTAAGAAAAATAAAGAATTGGAAGAAGAAGGGAGAGTATTAGCTGTTTCTCTGTGTGGACATCAATAAAAAAAAAATCCAAAGAAAATTACATTGGCCTAACTTATTAGTGTAAAGACATGTAACTGATTTTTGTCTAAGGATCTTTTGTCAAGTATCCAGGTGAATTCCACTATTAATTCCAATAATGTGTTTGTCAGTTATCCTGGATCCTTTTTGTACAGAATTGTTTAATCTCTGTCAACAACTTTTCCTATCATCTTTCTCATTCTTATATATTTCGTTTGATCAATTGATCAATTGGTTGATTGATTGACTTACTGCAGTGGCCTGAACATCTATTACTATGGCAACAAAATAATGATAAAGTGATAATCCCTATTTTTTGTTTCTTGGTCTAAAAAAGGAATGTGTCTAATTTTTCTCCCTTTGGAAAGATAATTATCATTTGTTTTTGATATACAGACGTCATGAAATTCAGGAAGCTCTCATCTCCTAGTTTCCTTAGAGTTTGTTTGTTTGTTTTTTTTTTTTTGAGGAAGATCGGCCCTGAACTAACATCTGCCAATCCTCCTCTTTTTGCTGAGGAAGACTGGCCCTGGGCTAACATCCGTGCCCTTCTTCCTCTACTTTATATGGGACGCCTGCCACAGCATGGCCTGGAAAGTGGTGCATTGGTGCACACCCGGGATCCGAACCGGCAAACCCCAGGCTGCCACAGTGGAGCTCATGCACTTAACCGGTTGTGCCACTGGGCCGGGCCCAGTTTGTTTGTTTTTTTAGGTGTTTAACTTGATCAAATGCTTTTTCTGCATCTATTGAAACAGTCATGTGATTTTTCTCTTTTATTCCATTGAAGTGATGAATTACATTAATAGATTCCTCAGATGTTAGAACATCCTTGCATTCTTGGAAGAAACTGCTTGATTATAATGTATTTAAATCTGTTGGGTTTGATTATCTAATGGTTTTCTTATGATTTTTGCATCTATGTTAATAAATGAAAATGGGCCTATAACTTTCTTTGCTTTTCCTTTCCTTATTAAATTTTGGAAACAAGGTTAAACTAGCCTCATGAAAAGAGTTAGGACATCTTTTTCTCCTACCTTTTGAAACAACTTGCATTAAACAGGTATTATCTATTCTCTGAAAGTTTAGTGGAATTCACCTATAAAACTGCCTGAGCCTGGAGCTTTTGGGGTGATTGGGGGAGATCTCTGATATGACTGTTTTAATTGCTTTAATGATTATTGGCCCCTTCAAGTTATCTTTTTGTGACAATATTAGTATTTTACATTTTTCTGAGAAATTCACTTTTAGAGATTTCAAATGTATTAGCATATAGTTGTTAAAAATGTTCTTTGTCATATGGATGCATTTAGCTGCAAAGGAGGCTGGGAAATATAGTTTTTATTCTGGGTCATCATGTATCTAGCTAAAAATTGTTTTCAACTTAGAAAAAATTGAGAATGGGTATCAGCAGACAGTCTGCAGTCGTTTACACGCTGCCTTGATTGGCAACACGCTCCAGGAGATGGGCTGACGCCAGGGTCTTCACATACGCCCTCCTGGCAGGTTTTAGAGGCAAGAGGCGGGGCAGACCTCAGAGCCTTTGGGGCCACAGAGGGAATTACCATTCCATGTTCCCTTCACCAGGTCGTTGGGCCCCTCAGGAACACCCATTTACCTCTTCTACCCCAAGGCTGTTCTATTTAAAAGTTTATTTTTAAATAGTCTCACCTGTGGACATTGCTTTTTTTTTTTTTTTTTTGTGAGGAAGATCAGCCCTGAGCTAACATCCATGCTAATCCTCCTCTTTTTGCTGAGGAAGACCGGCTGTGAGCTAACATCTATTGCCAATCCTCCTCCTTTTTCTTCCCCAAAACCCCAGTAGATAGTTGTATGTCATAGTTGCACGTCCTTCTAGTTGTTGTATGTGAGACGTGGCCTCTGCATGGCCGGAGAAGTGGTGCGTTGGTGCGCGCCCGGGATCTGAACCTGGGCCGCCAGTAGCAGAGCACGCGCACTTAACCGCTAAGCCATGGGGCCGGCCCCGGCTGTTCTATTTAAAGTTTTCCCCCCTGACGTAGGCTCTTGGGTCTCTGGTGGAGGAGGTGAAGGGACAGGCGAGCTGGACATCTGCCTGCATCCAACCTCGGCCCCTCATACCAATACATCCCCACAGAGCACTCTGACAGTTTTACCCAGATTTTCCGTTTATGTGGTTATTTGTGTCAGCTCCACAACTTCCCTCTCCCTCTGAGTCCCTCCAGAGACGGGTTTGGAAGAGGGAGCCAGCAGCCCAAGCTCCTCTCCTACTTGTCAAAAACCAGAAGTGCCTTGCTTGTGTTTTAATTTGAGGCCTAGAGAAAGCTATTTATGTCTCTGTGGGAAGAGGTGCATGATAATATCAGAGCTGTTTCCCCTCCCAAAAGGAGATGAGGATTCAACCAGAGGCTGAAAAGGGAGATGTAAAAAGGATGTGAGCTAAGATGCCCAGCTTCTGAGAAAAGCCTGGAGCAAGCTGCTTCCCCTTCAGGCTGAGCCTGAACGTTGTAGGGTTGATGAAACGTTCTGATGAGTTGGGGGGCCTCCAGAGCAGAAGAGAACGGCACCTCCTTCCCAGCTGTGGCCTGAGGAAGCTGAGAGAAAGGCCCTAGGGAAGCTTGATGCACGGCCAAGCCCAGAGGGAGGAGGCCAGCGAGGGCAGAGGCCGCCCCCCCACAGGCATCCTCCCCAGGGTCAGGACACAGACTGTCCCTGGAGTCTCAGGCGCCTCAGGAAGAAGGAAGGAAAGAGAGAGAGGGAGAAGGCCGAATAACAGAGCAATTAGACAGAAGTGATTATGTTTTAAACCAGAAGGCCCTGAAATGAATTGACTTGGCAGATTTAAGTTTTCTACCATTAGCAAAGCTTGAATTGAGCCTAGATACAGAGATATAAAGAACCTCCCCGTTTTTTGGAACACTCAAACCGAAACAGTGAATTTCATATCTGCAATAACCTTCACTTTGATTTTTATCTTATTGGTGTAAACATTTTTTTACCATTTTAACTTTCTCATTCTGTTTTGTGCATGTGTGTGTGTGAGGAAGATCAGCCCTGTCTTGACATGAGTGTGGCCATTTTTGGCAGTTTTATTAACCTACAGCCACCAGCACACAAGGCAATATAAAGCTGCTTTCTGTGTGGTGGGAACTGGCCTTTTTCCTGAGAACTGGCCTTTCTCCCACGGAGATAGTAGCAATTTGTAAGAATGTCAAGGTCCTTTGGGCATTGTATCGCGGGACGGACTGGCCATCTATGCCAGACTGGGACGATAACCAGAGAAAACAATGCACATACACAACTACTGGGCTGGGATGATAGCCAGGAGGCTCAATGCACGTATGCCACTGATAACCATTTGTGCATGGGAACACTGAATGCTTGCTCTGTAAACTCTGTAACTGCTTATATAAACTGCTGGAAACCGAGGCTTGGTGAGAGTTCCACCTGTGGAAGGGACACCTTGCCCAGGATGTGTGATTCCCGCCCAGCTGTATTGATTGACAGGACTCTTCTGGCAGTGGGGCCTGGATGTTGTGAGTAGTTGATTTATTGTGAAGTAATTGATCTGATGTGTTCTCTTTTCGGTCAACCTGGTGTTTCTCTTTCCAGTTGATTTGTGTCATTTCCCTTCAGTTGATCTGGTGTTTCCCTTTCCGATCGAGCTGGTGTTTTTCCCTCTTATTATTTGACCTATTCAGATCTGTTTGCGGACTATCACCTTTACTATCCTCTATATAATAAAATATACCTTCAGTCCATTTGTTTGGAGTTGAACTTTTCTTTTACGTCTCCGATCGAATCCTCGAACCACTCATAACAAGCCCTGAGCTAACAACTGTTGCCAATCCTCCTCTTTTTGCCAAGGAAGCTTGGCCCTGGGCTAACATCATGCCAATCTTCCTCTACTTTATATGGGACGCCACCATGGCATGGCTTGACAAGTGGTGCATCGGTGCATGCCCGGGATTCGAACCTGTGGACGCCAGGCCACCGCAGCAGAGTGTCCGCACTTAGCCACTAAGCCACCCGGCTGCCCCACATTCTACCTGTTTTGTTGTTCAGTTTATCCGTCACTAAATTATTTCCTCTTTAAGCTTTTCTGCCTTTTCCACTGTGTCTTCTATTTTATTATTGATTCATCTTTACCTTCTCTTTTATTAAATGTTTATTAAAATCTCATCTTCCTATGTTTTTAGAGTTAATAGTCTGCAATGAGTAGCAAATACTACATAGATCTGTAAGGTAGTGTCTTCAACCCATCAATTCAACACGTCTAAAAAGATAATAGCGTAAAAATATTTAAAATGGAAGACAAGTCAGGCAATTCAAGCTAGATCTCTATAGCCAGACTGGCAAATAAACAGCTTGAACCTTTATTTTTTGTAGCTAAACTTAAATATCCAATATAAAGTTTAATGTACAGCAGTAACACTTGATATTTGAAAGTTAATATATAGAGATATATATTGCATTTTATAGAAAAGAGAGGATTTGTTATGATGTAAAATGTATATATTAGAGCCATTTTTTATTTTATTTGCAAAATACCAGATCTGTGAGGTCACAGTCGGCTGGTTAGTTTGTCATCACATATCGGTGAGTGAGACTAACATCCTATGGAAGCATAGTTCTCAGCCTTGTGTGAACACACCCAGTTTTCCACAGCTCCTTCCCAACAGCTGTGTTGTCCAATATTCATCTCTCAACAGTCCTGCAGTTATCAACACAAGCTTTCAGTCATAAAGGGAGCTCTGTGCCCTTTTAGTAAACAGACTTAGGTGAAGATGCACGTTTATGATAAGAAGCAGAGTAATTTTAGACTTAACTTACATTTTATGGCGAGTCATTCTGTAAATATTCACTCACCATCTTCCTTTTCTGTCTAAATAAAGGCTAATTGTTTGTCTGGTGCTTTCGATGCTTTCTATTTACAAAAGCACTTATATCAACGGCTTCTTCAAGTTTTCCTGTGAGTTCCTGTTTCAAAACAATCTCCCCTCTGATGTTAACTTTAATTTTATATCAAAGCTGAATCAAAAACATTGAAGTGGATAATAATTTATTTCTATATATATATGCACAGTCTTAAAATAGTTTACCAGCACAATATTAATTTCATTAGTTGTGTCTGTACATCAAAGAGTAGGTTACACGAGATTGTGTATATTTTACGCTGTCCCTGCTGTTACACACACATAATGTTAGCAGCACTCAAACATTGCTATTGTAATTCTATCATCTCTCCTGTCCTTGAGAATGAGGAATTTGGGTGTAGACAAAAGGAGATACAGGGGCCGGCCTGGTGGCGCAAGCAGTTAAGTGCGCACGCTCTGCTGCGGCGGCCTGGGGTTCGCAGGTTCAGATCCCGGGTGCCCAAAGACGCATCGCTTGGCAAGCCATGCTGTGGCGGCGTCCCATATAGAGTGGAGGGAGATGGGCACGGATGTTAGCCCAGGGCCAGTCTTCCTCAGCAAAAAAAAAGAGGAGGATTGGCAGATGTTAGCACAAGGCTGATCTCCCCACAAAAGGAGATACAGATGCAACAAAATGAAGAGATTAAGTAAAACCCCCTGCGTCTGACTTAGATTCAGAAGTATCATTATAAACACAGGAGGTATTTTTTCTCTATATTATATATTGGATGTCCCAAAAGTTTTAGGACAATTGTAAGGCTTAAAATTTCAGAAGTATGCATATCATTTAAAAGTTGACTGGTGTAAATGTATTTTAGACGTATTTAGTCCTGTGAATTTGGATTAATCGATTTGCCATCTCCGGTGCGAGGAGCTGCTGAGGAAAGAACAAAGCACCCCCGTGGCCTTGTCGAGGGGTTTGGACCTGAGTCGCATCAACCTCTGGATATGGCTGCCAGTTTGCCGGACACACGGGAAGCTCTGCTGAGAGCACGCAGTCAGTAAAGCCCAGGCTGGAAAACTGCACGTCAGACGGCCCAGGCTCTACAAGGAATAAATTGTTGGGAAAAGAATGGGACAGAAGGAGACTTACAAGAGACTTAGAAGAAATAAATGTCAGAAATGAACAAGTCCAAATTATGGTGGCTAGGGATGCACACTTGAGTGATAAAGCCACAAAGAAAGACAAGGAAGTAATGACCACACAGTCAGGGTGGCGGCACCAGTGTCAGGGGAGGGCTGGCCGTCGGATGGGCACACAAGGGCTCCTTGGGAGGCTGGGACGTTCTGTCCTGACCCGCCTGCTGGTTACAAGGATATTCATCTCAGAATAACTCATTAAGCCGTGCATTTGCTCTGTGTGGCTTTATGTATCTGTGTTTTATTTTATAGTAAAAATGGTATAGTAAATGCTGAAATAATTTTAAAATAACATTAAAAAAGAAAAGAATTCCCACGTATAGCATCTGTCTTATAGGTTGTTTTCTCACGGGTTTCTAATTTTACTCATTTTTCAGCCTTGGGTTTTTCTTTTTTAAAATTTACATTGGAATTTACATACAGTCAAATTTATTCTTTTCAGTTTAGAATTCTATGAGTTTTGACAAATGCCTCGAGTTGCGTAACCATGGCCGGAATCTAGCTCAGGTCACTCCCACCACCGAAGTTCCCTTGTGTCGCCCTTAGGGGTCGACCGCCCTCCCTCCACTTCCTGGCAACCACTGGTCTTTCTGTGGTCTTTCTGTTCCCATCATTCTGGCTGTTCCAGAGTGTGGTATAAATGTAAGAGCACAGCGGATAGCCTTTTGACCCTGGCTCTCTTGGCTAGCACGATGTGTTTGAGAAGCGTCCCTGTTGGCATATGTGCCGTTCCTCTCACCGCTGAGTAGAATGCTAACCCCCCGACCAGCTGCGAGTCTTCAGCTTGTTTCCAGTTTCTGGTGATGATTAATAAAGTTACTCCGAATATTCACAGACAGGCTTTCATGTGAACGTATACTTTCATTTCTCTGGAGTAAATTATAGTAATTTTAAAAAAATTGTGTTATTCCTAAGTTTTCGTCATTTAGTTTACCAAGTGACATGTAGAACCCTCAGACATAAAGGGGACAGTTGTGAGGAGAGCTCAGGCCCTACAGAGGGAAAGTTGATTAATTTTCCCTTCCATCTATTCTGTGGCAAGCTTTTTAAGCCCCCTGTAATTGACCTCCAATTTCCTTTAGGGTTAAATCCACTGTCTCTTTTGGAAATAGAGAATTATAAGATACACATTTTAAAATTCAGCCTTGGCTAGAAATTATAGCTGAAGCCAGAGGACGTGAGCCTCTATGAGCAGTTTATTGAGGAATCTGAGACAGCTGACCCCGAGGACAGCTGCTCTGAGGAGACGAGACTGAGCCCATTGTTTTGTCTTATTCAATAAGGGAAAAAACCGGAGAATATTTAGAAGACTTTCACCCTGAAAACATTATAAATATAAATATTAAACCACACTGGAGTAATGATCCCATCTTGTCAGATATGTACATATTCTGTAGTTTGTGTTCATATATTTTTTCTATTTAGTTGTGATTGCAAGATTTCCCTTTCAAGCTTGACTTCTAAGTAATTAGTGTTGTCTTACATAACTCTTAGTCTTGTCGCTCAGTTACATTCAGTTATCTGTTATGGAAACATTGTTTACCCATTATATGTTTGTTATGGGAAATTAAATTTGTTAAAACATTATTTTTGTAGCATATTAAATTCCTATACGCTGCTGTAAGAAAGTGGCCCAGCTGTGCAGTGGCTCAAACAAGAGAGAAGTTTACTTTGCTCTTGGGCCACAGCCCAGGATAGGCAGACACTCAAGGCAAACACGAGTGTCCATTCCACTGGGTCCTTCAGGGAACATGCTCTTCTCTCTTGTTCCACGATCACCTAGAACAGGGGTCAGCAAAGTTATCTGTAAAGGGCCAGACAGCAAATATTTTAGGCTTTGTGGGCCATACATTCTCTGTCATAACTTCTCAAGTCTGCCGCTGTTGCACAAAAGCAGTCAAAGACAATATACTAATGAATGGGTGAGGCTTTATTCCAATGAAACTTTATTTACAAAAACAGGTGGCAGGCCAGATTTGGCCGTGAGTGACTTGATGACCTCTGTCCTCGAGTGTGGTCCTCATGGTTAAAGCTCAATTCATCTTCTGCTTTGTGGGAAGACATAAAGAGGCAGTGGAAGACAAGACATTACTCAGAAGTGGACACATCATTTCTGCCAACGTTCTATTGACCCAAACTTAGTCCCATGGTCACATCCGTCTAGTTCCAACAGAGGCTGGGAAATGTCTGGCTGGGTGATCACGTGCCTAGGTAAAAAGTCGGGGTTTGATTACCAAAAGAAAGAAGGAGGGAGTGGATATTGGGGAACAATTGTTAGCCCCCACCACTCGCTGTAAGTTGTAATACACAAACTAGCACTGTGATCTTTAACCTACGATTTATGGCTTCACGGAATTATTCTGGAACTTAAACTGGTGTTTGCCTTTACTTGTTAGCCAGAGGGTATTCAAGAACCTCCTCCGTGATCTTCTCCCTGTCAGCATCAGGATAGTCAGAATCCCAGTCAAGGCAGGGTCTGAAGAGAAACTGAAAGACTCACAGAAGCAGTCTCCATTGAGAGAAGAAAGGAGACGTGCAGAGGTGGGAGACCAGAGCCCCAGAAAGGGAAAGCGAAGGGTGGAGAAGGTTGTGGCCTGATGACTTTCCAGTTCCCATGAGGCCTGAAGGTGCTTCCTACTTCGCATTCTGTGCATTTTCCTTGAACTCCCTTTGTACTTGGGCATCCTCAGGTGTGTTTCCCTTCTTCACAACTGAAAAATCTTTAAAAAACACATGTCAACCTGTTCCAATGTATTTGATATCGAATAGAAACATTTTGATTTCTAGCAGGATTACAGGAGGATCGTCTAATTTTGTATGAAAGTCTTCCCAAATACCTCCCTCTATAATGAAAGCTAATTGGCTTAACTTTGGATTATACCAAATAGGGTTTTTTTAATGACTAAGTAAACAGCGTTTATTGTTGAGCTACTTACAGAACACAGTTACATTTCTGTTCTCGTACAACACTTTGCCTTTCCTAGAGTTAATTCATTGCCTAATTTTTCATTTTCTTTGTTTTCCGTATATCCATGAGTCAGTTCATGACTGAACCTCTGACAGAACCGGCTGTTACCCCATTGTCTTCTTGAGCCCTTTCCCCTGGAGCCTCTGTCTTCCTGCTCCTTCCAGGCATAGTTGCTCGGGAGAATTTCTGGTTGTTCCTTCTCCAAGATCCTGGGAGTCCCATGACATTTTCTTGTGTTGGATTGCCTCTATCCGTGTCCTGTGCCTTCTTCTTGCTTTCCTGCTTCGTGTCACTGACATACACCCTCCAATAAATTCTGAGAAAATGTGCGTGACAGGTAAAATTTTTGAAAAATTGCACGTCTAAAACTTTTTGTTCTACACTCATAGTTGATCGGTAGTTTGGGGATGAAATTCATTTTCACACTGAATGTTGAAGACATTGCTCCATTTTCATCTAATTTCCAATGTTGACGTCAACAAGTCAAAAACTACTGTAGTAAAGCTTTATCTTTATCCTTAGTGATCTAAAATTTCACAAGGATATGCCCTGGTGTGATCTTTTTTCAACCATTTTGCTGGGTTCTCAGGGGCTCTTTAAACTTGAAAACTTGTTTCCTTCAGCTGTGGAAAATTGTCTTGTATTTTTCTGTGATAGTTTCTTCCAGCCTATTTTCTCTGCTCTCTCACTTCAGTGCCTATTAGAGTGATCTTGGGCCTCCTGGTTGGGCTTTAATTTTGTTTTCTTTTCTCTCTTATTGTCCATTTCTTAGTCTTTTTGCTTCACTTTCAATTTAAAGTTGATGGCATCCTCAACTTTAAGTTCCAACTCTGTAAATTTTTATTTGCTATCTTATTTTTAATTTCTAAAAGCTCTTTTTTGCTGTTTCTGAATATTCCCACTTTATCTGACATCTTAATTATTTTATTATGGATAGCGTACCTTTTCTAATCTGAAGCGTTCTGCTGCATTGTCTCTGCTTCCTCTGGGAGGTTTCTCCTTGATTATTTTGTTTTCTGTCTTAAATGTTGGAGGATTTCCTCAAATATCTGTTTGTCCCGTGGTGGGTGTCCTCTTACACTTAAGAGTGAGGCAATAAAAACAGAGTGATTGGAGGCTGTGTGTGCACAGGCAGGGCTGTCTGGTGGGAGGGGCTGCTTCCCTGAAGGGTGACGGGGAGGCTGCTTTTATTACAAAGGATCACCACGTGTCAGTGTTTGTAGGTTTCTTCTCTTGAGTTTATGCAAGAATGAGATTTTCAGTTGTGCTTCAGAAATGAATATTGTATAAACTTCATTTTTTTTAATAGTAGATTTTTTGAAGAAGAAGAAGATTGGCCCTGAGCTAATATCTGTTTTCGGTCTTCCTGCTTTTTTCCTTTTTTCTCTCTAAAGCCCCAGTAGATAGTTGTACATCATAGTTGTACATCCTTCTAGTTGCTGTATGTGGGACTCGCCTCAGCATGGCTTGATGAGTGGTGCATAGGTCCGCGCCCAGGATCCGAACCAGTGAACCCCAGGTCCCCTAAGTGGAGCATGCCAACTTAACTGCTACGCTGCCAGGCTGACCTCTAAATTCCATCTTATTTTTCACTTACACAGCTACAAGGAGGAAATATCTAGGGCATTTGCATGGCTTTTATACCAGTAAAGTTAATTGTAACAGGACAAGCATGGTGATAATCGGTGGTTTAATTATAAGAAAAACAGGGCAGAGGGGCCAGCCCTGTGACTTAGTGGTTAAGTGCGCGCGCTCTGCTACTGGTGGCCTGGGTTTGGATCCTGGGCGCGCACCGACACACTGCTTGTCCAGCCTTGCTGAGGCGGCATCCCACATACAGCAAGTAGAAGGATGTGCAATTATGACATACAACTATCTACTGGGGCTTTGGGGAGAAAAAAGGGGGGAAAAAAAAAGGAGGAGGATTGGCAATAAATGTTAGCTCACGGCTGGTCTTCCTCAGCAAAAAAGAGGAGGATTGGTCTGGATGTTAGCTCAGGGCTGATCTTCCTCACGAAAAAAAAAAAAAAGAAAAAAGAAAACAGGGCAGAAAATTCAATTTTCCATGATGAATAACGTTTACAATTTAAGTTAACAAACACAATCACATCTCTCTACCAAAGAGAATTTCTTACGTGTACATAGCATCATGATTATAAACTACAACAACTGCTGTATTTAGAAGTTAAATGTGGAGACTCTGCCCTTAGTAAGCAGATATGTAAGAGGAAGTATAATTATATCTTAGAGAGTCAAAGCATGTGCAAACTAAAAAATAACTTAAAGAGAACTTCACCCCTTTGGCTCAAAAATTTCATCCACTTTGTCCCTGATACAATCAAATACAAGAATCTCTTATTTATCCACATCTCATTACCATAAACAAATAACTCCGTTCCAAATCTGAAATAGTCGTTTCAGCCAAGTTCTTTCTCTGTGTTTCTTACTACATATGTTTACACCTTGTAACCTATTCTTTTCCTTTAATTTTAAGCAGAACTAAATTAAAGTATTTTTAAGTTAATACATTTTCACAAGCTGGTCATTTTCTCCAGCAAGACTTCCAATCTCCTGCCTGGTGAGGGTGGGGATATGGGGAAGAAGGGACAAGAGGTAATAAATCTGACAGCCAACTCTTCCGAGCCAAGAGGAGAAAGAGACTAGGAAGAGATCTCACCATTCAGCGTGCAATCTTTCACAAAATCCCCTGATTTCAGTAAGGAACGTCATTTGCACCTGCTTTTTAACTTTATTCACGGTCATCCTAGTGGAATTTTGGGAGAGAGCAGAAGTAAGTCTGTGTTCAGTCTAGCATATTTAATTGGTAATCCTGATAGATTTCTTTGGAAATAGGAAGCAGCTCACTAATTATTTATGGGAATAAAAACTATATTTCTTGCTTAACTGTTCACGCCATCAAGAAAACGGAAGCATCACAATTATAGAGCACTGCCCTTACTCTCTCTGACAGAGACGCAGTCTGTCTCAATAGCTATTCCCCTTTTCCTTAAGAACTCTGATTTTCTTTTTCAGTTTTATTGAGACATAATTGATACAACATTGTATAAGTTTAAAGTGTAGAGCATAATTACTTGATATACATATATTGTGAAATTATTACTACCATAAGTTTAGTTAACATTCATTACTTTATATAGTTACAAAAATTTTTTTCTTGTGATGAGAACTTTTAGGATCTACTCTATTAGCAACTTTCAAATACACCACAGAGCAGGATTAACCATAGTCAACATGTTGGGTACATTACATCCCCAGTATTTATTTTATATCCAGAAGTTTGTACAAGGACTCTAATCTCTAATTGGGTGTCTTGCCATCTAGCTAAAAGATGGCATTTCCCAGCCTTCTTTAGACCCATGTGAATAAGTCTTGGCCGATGAAAAGTAAACAGAAGTGATATATGGAACATCTAGGATGTCTCCCTAAAGTGAAGAAAGCTGTCTGCTCTTCTTCCCTTCCCTCATCCTGCTTTCCCACCATCAGATGAGAGGCTGGACCACCAACAGCCATCGTGGATCCTGGAGACAGGAGCCACATCCTAAGATTGGTGGACCAGACATCTTGAAGGAAGCTAGGTCCACAGCATCTTCTTAGGTAAAGGGTATCATTGAGTGGCTGACTTATTTGGGTCCTGGCTAAATGAAATCCCCATCCATTGTCTAAAGCCCTTGCTTTATCTCTTCCAGACGTCCAGGCTGCATCTTACAGAGGTTTAACTCCCCTCCTCAGTCCTAGTTTGTCCTTTGTCCTAGTTGATTCTCTAAAGACCCCTGCCTCTGCAGGCTACTTGATCTAGTGATGTCGGATCCCAAGTACAAGCCCATCACACTGTGTTCAGGTCAGGTGAGTGAGGCCCAGCAGTGCTGTCATTCAAACATCGACCCCAGACCCGTCAACCCCTAAGCTGCATCTACTGGGTTTTTCTTCAGCCAAAACTCACTAGCCTGTGCCTTTCAGTGACTCGGATTCTTCTCCTGGAGTATGGAAAACGCTCTTAGCCACCTACCCATAGCTATTCTTTCTTCATTCTGGATCACAGAATCTCAATTTTGTTCGAAAGGTATACTAGTTTCCTATTGCTATCGTAACAAATCACCACAAACTTAGCGGCTTAAAACAACACAAATTTATTCTCTTATGATTCCGGAGGTCAGAAGTATAAGATGGGTCACCAGGCTGCGTTCCTTCTGGAGGTTCTAGGGGAGAATCCATTTTCTTGCCTTTTCTAGCTTCTAGAAGCTGCCTGCATTGCTTGGTTTGTGGCCCCACATGACTCCAACCTCTGCTTCCATCATCTCCTTCTCTGACTGTGACCCTCCTGTCTCCCTCTTATAAAGACGCTTGTGATTACATGGGGCCCACCTGGTAATCTAGGATCCTCTCCCCATCTCAAGATCTTTAACATAATCACATCTGCAAAGTCCCTTTTCCATGTAAGGTAACATGTCCACGGGTTCCAGAGCGGCTGTTATTTTGCCTATCGCTTGAGGCAATGAACCCAGTCCCAAAGGATGAATCACGGTTGGTCTAAGCCAGCTATGGCAATCCTGTTTGTTCCCTTTTGACAGTAAGGGGTCTGTGAGGGGGGCATGTGACCCATTCTGTCCAATGAGGTGTAAGGAGGAGCCTCGGGTGTCCAGACAGGATTTTCCTGCTGACTGGAGAGGTGCCAAAGGAGAGAGCCCCACTTTTTTGCCACCCCCTCCTTATTTTTTGGATGTTACCATGTGATGACATGATGGTTAAAGCTATTTCAACTACCTTGTGACCTTAAAGAAAAGGCCAAGACAGTTTAGAAATGCTGACTTGACAGCCTGACATGGTTGAGCCACCAGTCTAACTCTGGATCGCTTACCCTTAGACTTCTTACTAAATGGAATACTTAAATGTTTTTAGTTTAAGCAACTGTTAGCAGGGTGTTCTGTCACTTGCAGCTGAAGGCATTCCAACTCATACATAGTTCTAAATGAAGAGCTCTCAACTGAATATCCCTTGGACTCTGTTACTTGCTTGCAAGGATCCTGGCTCTTAGAAAATAATTTAATTTCCAGCCATACAGGAAAAAATCAACATAAACAAAGATGGGCATATTAGTGATTTTAATCTCGGAGGAATCATGTTTGGGCTTCCAGATTCCTGTACTAACAAGCTATCTTCTTTTTGTCTTATCTTTTATTCTTCCCACCAAAGTGCACACAGATGGTGTCAATGTCTGGTCTCAATTACACAATCAATTGGATGGTAAATAAAATAAGATAAGGCCTGTAAAGTGCCTAGAATAGAGCTATATATAGTGGGCTCAATAAATTGTAGCTATTATTATCATATATTCTCTGTGTTTGATGGCTAGTGTTTTATTTTGGGAGATTAAATCCCATGGTTAATAACAGTGTCACCAAAGCCACACCATGAGATGAACAGGACTGAGGAGACGCCTCTTGTATACTCTGATCCTCTCTTGGAGGATTGACAATCATACTCAATATTGAAGAAGTTGGTCTCTGAGAAAAGTCTGAGAATGCTTTATTTATTTTCCAATTAGAGGTCTATGTTATAAATTAATAATAGATATTTTGCTCAACGCTAGTTTAAAGATGGGTGTTTTCCGTAATGTTGAAGCCAGGCATCTCACGCTAATTCTGATCCTCAAACAGATCAGGGTGAGTATCTCCTTATACTCTTAGCCACGCTGTCCCCAGACTAAGATGGAACAAGAGGGCCCTCAACTCCATAAAAAGCTCTGCTATCTGATGACCTAATGCTCTTCTAAAAACACCTCTGAGAAAGGCTTTCCAAACATTTTGTGACTACAGACTATTGACAGACTGAAATCGGTCCTGTCTGTCCCTCCTTAGGCAAACATGGGCCCTGTCCTTATAACTCCTGGTTGAATAAAGACCGTTCAGGAGAATTCCTCATCCCACAATAACGGTTGGCAGGGATGCACGTAGACCAGCACCCAGAGGAATGGCTCTCCACGCTGTGCACGGAAGTCGAGTGGGCTCTGGTTCTACAGGAAAACAGAGAACATCTGGGTATCGTTCCACGAACAGTGACCAAGGAAAGAGGTCTCAGCCCATTTTAGAGAGCTACATCCGGTCAGTGATGCTGAATACCGAATGTCTCTCATGGCTGCCTCCCCCTTGCCTCGAATGGTGACTGGGCCACAACTGGAAGTAACATTTTTTGAATCAATTTCTTAAAACTTAGAGGAGGCAGGATGCTGCATTATGGTGGTGGCTCAGAGAAAGTGGGCTCTGAGTCTTATTCTGAGGCAAATAGAATTTTACCAACCTATTTCAGGCTAATTTGTTTAAAAGTTCTTCTCTGATGCTTAACTCCCTTGCTGAAGTATTCTCAATCCCTTAATTTCTATTACACTGCACTATCCCTTAAAGAAAAAGACTCATTTAACTTTATACGTGTATTTTATGTATTTTCATTTTCCGCAAATTGGTCATGTGTGGTCACTGGGAAAATGGACTTTACAATCCGTTTGCTGGTTGACTGTTTCACACAACATGAAAAAATCTCTCGAGGTAATCTTTCTACTGAATTGGCCTGCTCGAGGTACCATGCGGCAGCACCCTTTACTGAACTGTGTTTGGCATTTTAATTCCAAAGCACTTAAAAACCTCTCGACACCCTAGGAGAAGCGTGCGTGGAACAGATCAGCTGTGTTGAGAGATGATTGAGCGGAGGCCAGAGAAGAGGCTCCGTCCACACCCGTCTCCCAGGGCGCGGCCAGCAGAGGCCTCGTTTCCTCCGCAGGCTGCTGTCGGAATGCAGCTCCGCATCCTCTCGGACGCCGTCAGTCCCAGGTGGTAGGTGTACGACCCCCCACAGCGCAGGCTTCAAGGCTTACCTGCCGGGTTCCTGCTCCTCCTCCGCGATCCCCGGGGACAGGTGTGGACGCCCACTCACGGCCGGACGAGGAGCTGGCATGTGGTCGTATGGACACTGGTGGCGTGATGTGTTGGTCATACTAACAGCCCTTTACACGAACCCCAGCCCTTACTGATTGTGGCCCCTAACCGTGACGGGCATCTGTCCGGCTCGGGCTGCCCCAGGATGTGAAAAACTCCGCTTCTCCGTTTGCCGTGTCAGAAATCTCCGGGCTCATCCACAGGAGGATGAGTTCCTTCTCACCCCTGCGGGGAACTTAGATCTCCCAGGCTTCCAGGGATGATCGACCGGGTTTATGTGTGAAAACGGGGGCTCCTTCAAACCCGCTTTTCTGAGCGACACCAGGTGTTCCACTACCCCCTTTACTTCCTGACGCTTGAGGTCAGGCACCGCCAAGGACTGTGAGCAGACGGGTGTGTGACTTGCAGGAGGAAGCATTTCACCGCAGACGCTCAAGCTCAGAGGCTCTTCTCTGCCTGGGTCACCCCAGGAAGCCTCCCTCGGCCTCGGCCTGGGCCCTGTGAGTGTGGCAAGCAGAGCCCTCTCACCAACCCAGGCAGACATGTGGGGAGAGAGAAATACCCCTTTGTCATCTTAAGTCACTGAGTTGTTTTTTTAACTCCATCACAGCCCAGTTCATTCTAATAGAGGAACATTAAGGACTACTGTGTGTGAAAAAAGGCAAAATGAGGGCTTTTGTGGATGAAGGACTAAAGAGAAGCGGCAGCCCCAGGGAGAGGCTGCCAGGCAGGTTAAAGAACAAAAAAGAAAAGAGTTGGTCCTGGGCCCGATGGGTGTTTGGGCTCTGACCTGCCAGCGGCCCCACAGGCATTCAGTGGCCAGAGAGTGCTGGGGCCAAGGGCAGGACGCTTGTAAGGGGACTGTTCACCTGGGCAGAGCCAGAAGACTGACCTAGTCCAGGAAGCTCGAGCCTCGGGAGCGTCCAGGGCCCCAGGAACCGTCACTGCTAATTGCTCTAGGTGCTGTGGGCGTCCCACGAAGCTGAATTCACAGTCCGCTCAGTTCGAGTCTCTAAGAGGCGGATGCAAATGTGAGATTGAGACAGGCAACACCATCGGTGAAAGATGGGGAGGGAGGTGGAGGTGCAGGGAGGACAGTCGGCAGAGTGCTGACTCCTTGGAAGGAGGGAGGGAGGGAGGGAGTTGTGAGGTCTGAAACTGCTGTGTGGTTTCTAGGAAAGCTTCAGCCAGACTGATGAGGAGTCCTCAGCCAAAACCACTGTCAGAGGAGCCTGTGTGTCCCCTGTCTCAGAATCCCGGCCACACTTGCCATGGGCTGGGAGCAGTTCCTGGAGAGCAGGCCTGTGCTGAGGCTGTGCTGGGCTTCGGAGCACCGTGGCTGGGGCCTCAGGGAACGCTGCTCCTGCAGGAGGAGATGTGCAGGAGAATGCTCATGGCTGCCACACAGATGCCGGACCATACTTTATGCAGCTTATGAAAGTCTAACAGGGAGAAAGACCAGCGATGACACACAGCACACAGAACATGATTTCTTGGTGACGATGGCACTTCCTCACCTTGTTTCTAGGGTCACAGCTTCTACTCATCTCCTCTCATTTTAAACAGCCGGGGTGACATTGTCCACATTATAAGGATGGGAAGTCTGAAGCTCCCTAGGACACCCGACCATGCAGAGGAGGGGACACTGACCATGCAGTGGGGGGACACGGACCACAGGGGGGAGGACACTGACCAT
This sequence comes from Diceros bicornis minor, assembly GCF_020826845.1. NCBI lineage: Eukaryota > Metazoa > Chordata > Mammalia > Perissodactyla > Rhinocerotidae > Diceros > Diceros bicornis. Next base: position 212,139 of record NC_080744.1, on the reverse strand, counting down.
GCAGAGGGGTGGACACTGACCACACACAGGGGAGGACACAGACCACACTGGGGGGGGACACTGACCACACAGAGGGGGGGACACGAACCACACAGAGGGGAGGACACAGACCACCCGGGGCGGGGCACGGACCATGCAGGAGGGGGACACTGACCACACGGAGGGGAGGACACAGACCACACTGTGGGGGAGCCACTGACCACACAGAGGGGGGGACACGGACTACACAGAGGGGAGGACACAGACCACACTGGGGGGGGACACTGACCACGCAGAGGGGGGGACACTGACCACACGGAGGGGAGGACACAGACCACACGGGGTGGGGCACGGACCATGCAGGTGGGGACACAGGCCACGCAGAGGGGAGCTGGGCCCAGCACTCGACCCTCCTCCTCTTATTCCACTACTTGATGAAAGTTCCTGCTGAAACCTGGGGCCCAGAAATGTGTGTAAATCCTTAAGCGAGAATTAATCTTAGGCCACTTGCTTACATGCTGCCTCAGAAAGAAGATTCATTCCGAAGGGGCTCTTGCTGTGTTTATCCTTTCACTAGACGCAGCATTCTCGGGATGAGAACAGGCCTGTCTCTGGCAGAGAAACCCAGGGATGGGTCACAAGATGTCCTCCTTACCAGGAAACTCCTTCAGGGGTGACCTTAGGCTGGAGCCTCCATTTCCAGAGCAGCCAGCATGGCTTCAGGGCAGGGCGGAGAGGCCTTGGACTGAGACGTTTCACTGCGAGTAGAGAGGAGAAGTCTGGCTTCAGGACGCGGACACTGTAGGGAACACACTCCCAAACCTCCCTTAAGCTTACAACAGGCTTGTTCACGCAGGACAAAACGGTCATATACCTTTCCCTAATGCTAATGGAGATTTCCATCTCCCCAAAGAGAAGGAACCAAACGTGGTGAAGCAGGAAAAACCCCAACCGCAGGTCCATTCTCTGAGTCGCCACAGCTCAGCCGGGAGGGAGAGGGTGCAGACTTTGAGAAAAGTTTCAGTGCTTCACTGGAAATCAAAGACAACCCAATACCAGAGCCATGGCACGTGAGACAGAAATAGACACAGAAGCTTCAAGTCCTAAGAAGAAAGGATTACAACACGTCAATTTTAGGATTGCTGACTATATGGAAGCCACTGAAAAAGCATCAATATTTTCATTGGGTGTCAGAAAAACGACCCAGGAACAAAGAGGTTTTAGACTAGGAAATTTTCTCCCAGGGGAATATAAGGGAAACTTCTGTTTCCACAGTGTACTTCTCATGCAACCTCCTTTCCAAGCAGGATGCAAAGACATGCACACTGGACCTCTTTGGGCTTGCTCCCAGCGAGAGGAAAACGTTCTGGGTGGAACGGCACCCCATTAAACAGCTTGGGCCTGACTTCCACGTTATACTTAAGAATGGTTATTCAGGGGTTCGAAATGGATTTCCTTTCTTGGAGGAAGCAACTGCCTTGGGCTGCCAGTGGTGGGCTGAGAGGGGTCTCTAAGTTCCAGTCCTGCTGCGGTCACTAACTTGGTCTTGCTGGGCAGGTCTTGTAGGCGCTCACAACCTCTGTTTCCTTATTTATAAAATGAGATGCTTGTTAATGGTTTGAAGCCCTTTGGTACCTTCAGTAGACCTGGGAGCTTTGAGAAAATACAGATGCTGGGACCTCCCACAGACCTACTGAGTCAGAATCTCCAGGAATCCAGGTTTTTAAAGCTCCCTGGTGATTCAGATGCCGTCACTCCATAGGCCAATATTTTACAGGTAACTGGACAACATGTTCAAAATCCCTTCCAGTTCTAAGCTTTTCTGTTTAGAGGAGGGAGGAGGAGAGGGTCCGAGAGAGGCTGTCTGTGCATCAGCTGGAGCTTGTTGGAAACGCAGACTCTTGGACTGGTTCCAGAAGCCTCCTGAGTTAGAATCCGTATTTTAACAAGACCCCTAGCGGTTCACGGCTATATGAAAGTCAGACAGCCCCTCTACTCCACATAATCAGGAGAGAACCTGTGTGCCCAGATGTCAGTTGGTCATCTTCCTGCCCAGCGTCTGTGACTTGACCGAGAACACGCCACAAGGGAAACAGGCAGCCTCAGCTTTGGGCGCTACCTCTTACTGGCTGCCCTTCTCCTCGAAGATCGGGGATTTGGGACTGTGCACCTCTCTGTAAGTCCCCTTTCACGCGTAAGTGCCTGTGAAGGCAAAAGAGTGAGGCCACAGGGAGAGAGAGCTTGGCTGTGTGTGCACGTGTGTGGCTGTGTGTGCACGTGTGTGGCATTATTCTTCCACTTATTAAAGGCTAAATCTCCCAGATAAGTTTCCAGAGGTGAGGCTGACGGTCTTGGAGAGAAGGAAATTCTACCTTGTGTTTGGCTGCTGGTCCTGGATTGGGGCAGAGAAATGAAGTGCACCACAGCTCCCTGTCAGGTATTTGCTCTTCTCACCACATGCTGTCTTGAGAGCCGACCACCAAACGAAGAGAAAAAACACTTCCACACAGAAAAGACTTATTTCTGCCATTGGAGGAGGCATAGGATTCCAATTTACAAAATTCAGATAGAGCATGTACAATACAGAATTTAAAAACCAGGGGAGGGCCGGCCCCATGGCCTAGCAGTTAAGTTCGGCGCACTCCACTTCAGCAGCCCAGGTTCTGTTCCCGGGTGGGGGCCTACTACACTCGTCTGTCAGTGGCCACGCTGTGGTGGCAGCTCACATACAAAATAGAGGAAGATTGGCACAGATGTTAGCTCAGGGCAAGTCTTCCTCAGCAAAAAAAAACAAAAAACAAAACAAAACAAAAAAAACAGGTGAAAATATGATTTAAAAAAATTTTCCCAGAAGAAAGTCTATTGCTATTTTTTTCTCAAGAAAAACATCACCCCGTTTTATTCTTTCATGGCATTCCACTGACATAAAACTCTTAGAGAAACCCCGAGACCTCTGGGTGCGGTGCTGGCGAGTGTTCTTTACAAGAAGCAGACGATGCCCTTCTCTGAACACAAACATTGCTTCTGCTGTTTTGAAGAGGTGCCATTTTTACTTTCTCTTCCAAGCTAAAACTGAACTTTTATGGGATCATTTTCATAAATTTTGGTTTATTATTCAAAGGAATTCCTGATATAACACAGGGATAATGTGTACAACTTACTTAGGTTTGTAAAGGAAAGACATCCGTGGCTAAGAAGCATAGCACTTTTTTAACTGTATGCCCACAAGTCAAAATCTGGCCAGTTGCCCAGCCCTAGAACTGAGGATGAGAAAAAGGCTTTCCCCAGGCCTGCTCGCCACCCCCACCTCCCAACCCACCACACTCACCCAAACCTCCTCCCGTACTTTCTTGTTTCCTAAGTTAGGTGAGCCAACTGGTCATTCACAACACTGATAAATTGCTAAGCTTGCTATCTCTGGAGACTAAGCAGCCTGGAAGACTGGGAGGGAATCTGCTATAGAGGAGGGTGGAGAGGGGAAGGACAGAGTAACGGATGTAAGACAGGCGGCCTTCTGCAGCCGACACCCAGGAGGTGGGGATGAGGTTTGAACCGCAGAAAGGCAGCATGGTCATTGGGAGAATTGAGGTCAAGGAACAGGGTCCACGAGAGGCAGGAGGCAAGAGAGCTATAGAAAGGCTGGAGAACATCAAGGGTCTACACTGTGTTTTCCCTAGGTCTTTTGATGGTGGACCCAGGCTCCACCTCTGGACAGACGTGGTGGATCGCCCGTCCTGTCCCAGGCCGCTTTTCCTAAGTGACACTAAGCTGTCGGTGTAAGGAATGGAGATGTGAAGGAACGTTACCCATGTCCTGATGTTCACGGGAGCCAAGGCTGAAACTTGGCTGCGTTCTTTTTTCTCATTTCAGGTCTTTTTTTTTAAATGAAGACAAATCTCAGTTCTATTTTGTTTTAAAATACTGGTAAACGTGTTAAACATATGTACGTGTTTAAACATGAGTATTCACATCACATTGACTGTGAATGCCATGAGCTCTTCCTTCCCACCATCTCTCTAATGTATTCACGCCTCTCATATGCAGAAGAACCAATAAAGGATTTTGCAAACTTTGATTTAATATTTCCGGAGTCAAGAATCTCACTACCTCCTGGGGCTGCCCACTCCACTGCTGGGCAGCATTTTGAAAAGATAACCTCTCTCCTCCTTATATTGAATAAAAATATCCTTCCATGCAATGTTTCCCTTTTGATCCTCATTCTGCCCTCTGGCTCCAAAGGGTAAATCTAATTTTTGTTCCATGACACAGCCCTTCAGATATCTGAAGAAGACAATCATCTGTAGCTGTTCAGTAAATCAAGCATTAAACTATCCTTTGTTCATATGACCACATGAAGGAACTGACTAAATCGTAAACAATTCCTTATAAAACCCTGGGCAGGCGTTCTCTAAGAGCGTACTTTCCCTGATAGATCCAGCATGGTAATGCTTGTTTATAATCCTTCACCTTCCCTGAGGCCAGCTTTCTGCACTAACTGTCACAACCTGTCTTGGTCAGTTCAGGCTGCGATAACAAAAATACCATAGACTGGGTGGCTTAAACAACACACACTTATTTCCTGCAGTTCTGGTGGCTGGGGAGTCAGAGCCCAGGGGGCTAGCATGGTCGGATTCTGACGAGAGCCCTCTTCCAGGGGGCAGACTAGGAACTCGTGAGTATACAGAATCTGCTCTGGCCCCACGGGCGGTAGGTGGGATAATGTCTCCCACCCAAAACATGAGCAGCATGAAGACCACGAAGCCCAGGAGATGCTGATGCCTGAGATTCCAGGAAACAGGTATAGGGAGGTGTCCACATGCTTCCTGATGTCGTGTCTGGGTCCCAGTGTATCAGTTCACCCCGTTCAGCCTCAGGTGTGGGTGGTCTCAGTCAAACCATGGATCCCTCTCCCGCTGTGAACGGTCAGGGAGCTTTGCATAGTTGCCATACCCCGTGCCATCATCCAGGAACGACTCCTAGTCTTCCTCTGCGTATCATACTTCTTGGTGGCTGCGGCCGGCTCCTCTGGGGTCTTCGGATGGCCCTGGGAGCATGTCCTTGGTAATGTGCGAAGCTGTCCATGCACCAGCAGCAGGACGTTCCAGCTGCCCTTTGCAGCCATCTGTCTCCCAGGACCCCACCCCCGCCGCTGCTATCTTCACCTTCTTCCCTGGAAACTCTTTATTACAACAGTTCTAACCCTAATGTCTATTTAAGACTCTGAGATTCTAATTTAAGCTGAGATTTTTTTTCTTAACAAAGCAAAAGAAGAATGTGATTAGCAGTGCTCTCTTTCCTTTAGGGAGTGAGATGGTATACTGATCACACTTATTTTTTAGACTAATGAGTGTCAACCTTGTTAGTACATTAGAATTACCTGGGGAGCTTTTAAAAATCATGATGCCCAGGCCATACTTCAGACCATTTAAATCAGAATCTGGGGGTGGAAGTCAAGCATTAGTATTTTGTTACACTCCCCAGATAATTCCAATGTGTATCCAAGGTTGAAACCCTCCAGAAGGGGAAACATGGAAGGAGAGCTCTATGTGAAAGGCACGTCAGTGGGGGAAATGTGAGTTTCTAGCTGGTTGACTTGATGGCTGGTTGAATAAATGGTCGGTTGAGGGGAGGGAAGGCGTGGCCCTTGATATGATTTAGAGCTTAGACCAAAGTGGGAAAGGATATCAAAACTATCACTTTCAGAGCACGTGAGAAGAGCATGGCTACAGAGACTTGCTCTTGTCCCTCAGCTGGGCTGTTCAGAGCCTTCCCTGGCCAGGAGGATTTCTTCTCCGCTCCTTTTCCCTCCACCGTCCTCAACCACTCCTGTCCCCCTTGAAATGGCAGTCCATGCGACGTCTGGCTCTAATGGTGGCCGGCAGTAGGAAGACAGAGGGAAATTGTCTGCCGCTGCCTCCCTGGTGACCTTTGGCTCGGGCACCAGAGAGGCAACTGTTCACCTGTGTTTTAGCTGGCGCTCGACTCCTCTCACAGGCAGCCCTGCTGAGCCTGTTCCCAGTTTAGGTAACTTCAGTGCTTTGCACAAAGCAGGAGATGGTCAAGAAATGCGTGTTAAATAAATAAATTTGACACCTTTTCTTTTCCTCATAGCACTCATAACACTTAAGTCTGCCAACCCTGCCAGACTGGAAACTTCATGTCTAGTTTCTTTCCAGCACGTCCCCAGCACCTGTCAGGTGGCTCCCAGTAAATACTTGCTAAATGATGGATGAATAACTAAACGAATACTTCTTTTGAATATCATATAGCATCCACTATGATACTAACTCCAGAGACTATTGGGCTGATTGATGTTAACCCGAAGCAACGACGTTACTGGAAACTAAGACCTTTCTGGAAACTGCAATGCCCAGTCTCCATTATTTCTGTTTCCAGCTCACTGATGATAGTTTGCAATTTCCTGAAATGTAAAGCATCATCAGGAATGTGCATTAGGCTGGGAGTAGCACTAAGAGGTTAGTGTGAGTGTGAGCAAGAAACACACAACCGCAGAGCGCTAAATGGAAGTGGTCAGAGAAGATCATTTCCTGCTGCCCCACGACGTATGCGCAGAAAGTAAACAAGGGGAAAGCCTCATTTTAAGAGAGCGTGAAGAGATGATGACTTGGTAGAATGCTTGAAATACTAATGACAAAGCAAGAGAAATTGATTAAAACAAAGGGAAACGTGTTTTAGGAGATGTACATTATTGTACAGAACTATGTGCTTAAGTGAGACTCTGACGAGGGCGGGGTCTTTTGGCTCCTCACACACGTGGCAAGTCCCAAAATGCGGGTTGGCCTGCACTGAAGGTGAACGTCCTTGTCATCACAAAGTCAGAAAACCCCTCGAGCAGTCACCTGGGTTTCATTCTCTTTCCCCAGCAGGACAAGAGTCAAGTATGAGAGGGAGGGAGGGAGGAAGGGAGACAAAAGACCAGACTTAAAAAAAAAAAATCCCAGAATAGTATTTAACATTTTCTTTGGAAGTATGCTTCATTCCCTAGTCAGACTTATTAAAAAAAAGAAAAAAATTCTTTGTTTTCGGTTCACTGAAACACATGTGAGCATTTAAACATATTTCCTTATTTGGTTCTTGATAGAAATTGAAAATAACAAGTTAATTTCTTTTTCATGATACATCAAGCCAATCCAAATAACCCTAAACCATCCAGCTTTTCCTTATTAAATCCATGATCTGTAATCTTTTTTAAAAATTCTGAGTTAAGACTGCATTCTGAATACTAAAATCCTAAATACTAATTCCCATAATACTAAAAAACATTAAAATGTTTTGATAATAACTAATGACTTGGGAAAGAAGAATAATGAAAAGCATTATTATCTGTGCAATAAAAAAGATGTTTAAAATTATTTACAAAAAGTTAAAGTCCACACAGGGGATTTTGCCTATTCGATATTAAAACATTCTATCAAACCACAAGACATTAAAGACATTAGAGCAGTACAGCGCTCGCACATGTATAGAAGAACAGATCAGCAGAATAGAATAGAGTCCAAAAAATCCATTACCCCTGCTGCCACTGCTAAGTCATAATGAGGCCCAACACAGTGACATTAGTCAATGCCCTGTTGGTGCTTCTCCCACATAAACCGTCTCCAAAAGCCTCACAACAGCGAGGAAGACATAGAGCTGGCCCTCAGCACACAACCCGGGCCTCTCTGACCCCCAAATCTGCAGTGTTAGTGGAAGTATGCTAGCCTTCACTACAAGTCAGCAATAGTTAAAATTGGAGAAAGGACATTGGAGCAATTGGCTAAAAATGTCAGAAAAAGTAAATTTAATTAATTATTGCCTCACATCATTAAAAAAAGTTTTAGGTGGACTAAAATCTGAAATATAAAAAAAGTAAAATGTACTACATTAAATGTAGAACAGTTTTATAGAGTGAAGAAGGCCATTCTTAGAATGACACCAAAGTCGGAGGCTGGAAAGGAAAACTGACATGTTTGACCACTGGTACGGAAGAAGACACTATAAAGAAATTTAAACAAACCTAGAAAAACACTTGCAATGTATATGAGAAACAAAGGGTTAATATCCTTAGTTATAAAATACACTTACAAATAAATATGAAAAATATCAACATCCCAGTCAAAATTGGGAAAAGGATATGAACAGACATTTCACAGATGAAGAAAGATAAATTGCCAGTAAACATATACAAATATACCCAAATTCACTATCAAAGATGTAAGACACTGAAAATGCCCAGGCTGGTGAGAGTGCGTGCGCAGGAGCAGGCGGACGCAATCCTGGTGCAAAGAAAGACACATTTCCTCATCCAGGAAATAAAGGAGGCGGGTAAGTAATCTCTACGAGTTTTTCGAGATCTAAATTCTGAGTCTCTATTTCTCTGAGTTGTGCCAATAGTGTATTACAGTTGTAGCAATCATAAAATATATTTGTATGGAAACAAATTATTAAGATATGCTTCCCTCTCCAGTGATTTGGATCTATTTTGAGAACTCGTGTAACTCATGTTGAAGCCTTATTGCACCCAACACAGATGTTTTCCAGGGTGTTAGTTACGCCAAGCACGTGGCAGCCCCATGTGTACCAGAGGCAGCCAGAGCTGAGGGATGGGGCACCCAGGAGCAGGCAGATGATGAGGACGCAGGGTGGAAGCTCTCCCAGAGCCTAGCATCGGCTGTGGGGGCACATGAGACAGGCATTTAAACCAGACTTGGGGACAAGGGCAGCTGGAAGGATTCCTCCTAGGCAGCTACTCCTGTAATGTATCTGAAAGGATAAGCAGGCACCAGACAGATGAGGAGGAATGCCTTTCCAGGGAAGAGAGCAGAGCATGAAGACAAGGGGCACTGTAGTAGGGTGGGTCCTGCAAGGTCTTGGTGTTTGCTGAGGCCGCAGAGATGGACGCTAGGAGCCCGGAGAGGAAGGAACAGGTTTTATTTATCTAAGACTCCTGGAGCTTATTCTTACGGTAACTGTAAACCACCAAAGATTTTAAGTAGAAAAATAACCTAATCAGATCTGCACCTGATAAAAACCACTCTAGGAGATTCCCATTTCCAGTAAGAGTAGACTGCGATAGCCAGGAAAAAAAAAAAAAATGAAATTCCTAGATACCAAACACACATAGACAGAGCTGAGAATTGGAGTGGTGAGTGCCGGAGTTGCTGCAGCAACATTCTCTGGAATGTTGGAAGAATGGGAATGCTGCCCTTCTGTTTCAGAGACTTGAGTTTAACTGACCCCAGAGGAGGCTGGAGCCTGGAAGGAGGGAGCTGGGGTGAAGACTCTGAAGAACTGACCTTCCCCTTTCCCACCTACTCAAGGACAGCACTCCGCAAGTGCCCCACTCTGCTTACATCTTCAGTTTCTTATCTTTACTGGATCATTCCTTTCAGCATACTAACGTGCTGTTATCTCTCACGTCTTAAGAATCCTGTCTTGACTTCAGTTCCCAGCTACTGCCCCATTTCTAGGTTCCCCTTTGAGACAGATTTCCTCCAGAAATTTGCCTTTCCTGAGCATTTCCAATTCCTGTCCTCCCATTGTCTCTTCAACATTCTCCAGTCAGATGTCATCCACTCCCCTCTCTAAAACTGCTCCTGTCAAAGTCACCAATGAGCTTCACCTTGTTGAATCCCGTGACCCTAGTTTACATGATCTTGCAGCATCACCGACACAGTCAGTCATTCCTTTTCTTGGGCGCACTGTCTTTACTTGGTTTCAAGAACACCACGTTCTCTTGGTTTTCCTCCTACTTCACCAGCCACCCCTTCTCAGTCTCTGTTGTTAGTTTTTTCTCTTCTCTTTCACTCTGAATGCTAGAGAGCCCCAGCACTCAGTTCCCTTCTAATTTCTATCTGCACTCACAACCTTGATAATCTCACCCAGTCTTATGGCTGTGAATACCAACTGTTAGTTATGGTCCTTCGAGAAGTAGATGCCAAGATGGGATTAGATGTGCAAGAGATTTATATGCTGCGAAGCGTAAAGGAAGCAGGAGTAGGCTGAGAGAGACTTCAGATCATTATATCTACGAAAAGAGAGGAGGAAGGAAGGAGGTTTGGGTAGGAAGACTCAAACTGCAGCACAGTTCTAAGAAAGTTTGACCAAGCTGATGGTGAGTCCTTGAGCCAAAGTTTCCCCTTAGAGTTATTCCATGACCTACAGGAATGGGTCTGCACTAGTGTCCCAGCTGTGCTGTCATGTCTGGAACAGCCCCTGTTCCAGACAGGGGAGTCAAGGCCCCTGTGTGAGCATGCTGGTGGGTCTGGAGGGGTGGTCAGTTGATTGCAGTCCCCACAGCAGGAGATATGAGTGGTTTGTTTCCATGGCAGCCACAGTCCACCCCTTAAGCTGCATGACATCTACTTCTCCACGTAGGGTTAGGGAGCTGCCCTTCCATGGTTCCCCTGGCCTCTAGTCTTCAGGGAAAACTTAGAGGAGGGGAATTGTTGGAGTTGCTACCAGGGCATAAGCAGTACTCATCACCTCCCCGCCCCACCATCCATCCTAAATTTCCCTCACCGTCAGCTATCATCTCAGGAGGTCTCAGTGGCCTCCCTGGTGGTGTGAACCAAACCTTCACTCCTGAGGCATCTTCTCAGGTTGGGGTTGCTACATGTGTCTATGCACAGTTACAAGCGGCCAGGGAGCACCATGAGGCACCCAATGGACCATCTAGTTCCACTTGTATTCCTCCCACCCCCCTTGTGGATACAAGGAATCTAAAGTACTTTGATGGGGGCTGTAGTTTCTGGTTCAATAGCCCCAGACAAGGATGCTGTCTGAGGCTCACTCTATGGGCAGGAATGGCAAAGCACGCCCAGAATAAGCATCTATCCCCATGAAAACCAACCGCTGATCTTCCCAGGATGAAAGGATCCTAGCATAATTGACCAGCCGCTAGGTGGCTGTTTGGTCTTCTCGAGGAATAGTAGCACATCCCAGGTACTTAGCATCAGTCTGTATTGCTGACAGGTCAAATATTCAGAGGCAGCAGTAGCTCGATCTTCTCAGTAACCTCCACCTCGATCACTGTGGCCACTCCATTCATGTGCCCATCACGCCAGTTCTGGGGTGGCTGATGATGAAGGCCAGCGAATGTCACCTGGCTGAGTCAGCTTGTCTGCTTGCTTGTTCAGAGACTCTTCTATGGTGGATGCTTTCTGGTGGGCGTGACATGTGACACAAAGATCATCACACTTCATGCTTACTCTCCACCCATCCTCCTCTACACTAGACTTCCTTGTCTCTGATCTTTCAGTACATTTGCCATCCGGAGAACCGGGCCGTTGGCCACTGTCCAGGAATCTCTATGCATCCTCACCTCAGGCCTGAGATGAGTAGACGACCAGGTGCACCTCTCACAGTTCTGCACATCAGGAGGATATTCACTCTCCTCTGTCTTTCAAGGCCACTCCTGAATGTGGCTGTAATGCAGCCACTGTTCATTTCCAGCGTACACGAAACACCAAGCCAACTCATCTGTACACCACGCGTGGGATTATGCCTCCTTCTTCAGCTGGTCAGAAGGGTCTCGCCATATGACCGTAAGTGTGAGCTGGGCAGGGGCTCTGGTGCACGTGTGGAGGTGACGTGGGGTCTGGATTACCTGCTCACACGGCTGCCTCATGCCCCCTGGTTCGACCTGGCTCATCCCAGGTGTGCCATCACCCCTCTCACAACAGCTGCTGGGCTTGTCTGACTGCTGAGACCAGGTGGGTTTGACGACAGAAATCTTGGCCAGTTTTGTTCACTAATTTACTTCAAGTGCCTGCAATATAATAGGAGACGAACAAATATTTACTGAGGAAATCAAGAATAGAAATGAATGTAATAGAAAACAAAGAAAAAATTAAAAAAATTTTTTGTAGTTCCTTGAAAAGACTAATACAATTCATAAAACTTTAGCAAGATTTATCAATTTAAAAAGGGAGATGGTACAAATAAACAATATTAGAAATGGAAAAATGAGACAGAGGTACAGACATGGTAGTTTTAAAAATTAATAAGCCATTTCCCATCTTTACTCTTCCAAACCACCTTCCTGAGCTTCTGCTTGTCTTTCCTATATCCAGTCTGCCCCCACCCCCTCAGCTACCAGAATGATCTCTTTTTTTAACTTTTTACTTTAAACTAATTTTAGACTTACAGAAAAGTTGCAAAAAAAGAAGAGTTCCCAGACACCCTTCACCCACCTTCTCCTTGCGTTATATAACCACAGTACAATGATCAAACCAATGATTGGTATTAACGTTGGTACGATATCGTTAACTAAACTGAGAACTTATTCAAACCTCCCCTGTCTTCCCACCAATGTTCTTCTGTCTCAGGAGCCTCTCCAGGCCCCCACATTGCATTTAGTTGTTATTTTTCCTTAGTCTCCTCCAATCTGCGAAATTTCGTTAGTCCTTACTTGTCTATTATGACCTTGACCCTTTGAAGAGTACTGAGCAATTAAAGAAGTAAATTATATCACATTCAGAGAGAGAGAGAGAACCACTAACAAAAATTTTTTGTCAATAAATTTGAAAACTTGGATTCAGGAACAATTCCTACAAAAACAAACTAGTCAAAGCAGACTCAAGAAGAAACCCTGACTAGGTCTATAGCTCTTAGAGAAATTAAAATCTACCCTCCAAAAATCAAATACAATAAACAAACACTAGGTCTTATCGGTTTTATAGGTGCATTCTAGCAAACCGTGAAGAAACATGGAATCTCAATCTTTCACAAACTGTTCCAATGAAGGAAAAAGAGGGGGAGCTCCCTCACCTCATGTTATGAGGCAAGTATGTGCTTGATACTAAACCTAGATAAGAGCAACAACGCAAGAGAAGTAAAACGTAGACCGACCTCTTGAGTGGAGAAGCACAATTCTTGCCGATTTATGTGGGTCAAAAAAATATGATCATCTCAAGATATTTAGGAAAAACATTTGATGTATGACTTTAAAAACAAAATCTCTTAGCAGGCTAGAAATACACGGGAACTTCCTTAACTTGATAGAGTATCTCCCAAAAACCTAGAGCCAACATTATACTTAATGATTACTCATTAGAAATATTTCCTTTTGAGAGGGAAACAAGATAAAGTTGCCTGCCATCACTATTTCCGTTTAACATTTTACTGGAGGTCCAAGGAAAAGATAAAAAGGCATATTAACTGGAAGGAAAGAAACAAGACTGCCTTATGCACAGACGATATCATTCTCTGCACAAGAATTCAAGAGAATCTATGGATAGATTATTTAAAATAAGATCTTTCACTAATTTAAGGAATTAAGAAGCAGATCTGATCTGGTGATTGAGCAAGAGAAGGAAGATATAAGGCTGCTATCTGCTGTTCTGGCTTGGGAAAATATGTGATGTGGTACCATTTACTCAGATTGCTAATTCTACAGGAAAGTGACCTAGAGTCAGGGCAGAGCCACGCTAGGTGGGTAGCTTCCTGGAGAACTTATCTATGCCCTAAACATCACTGGAAATATAAGGAGATGGAGACAACTGTTCTCAAAACTTCTATAAAAGAGATTTCTACATGTAGTTGTAAGGGATACTCTGAAACCCCCTTGAGATGGGAGTAAGATTCCTCTCCCCCCAAAAAAAGGACATTCTGGTGAAGGTGGAAATTCACTTGACTGACTCTAAGGAGGGAGGTTCTGATGAGCCACATGGGTTTTGTTTTTCTGAATACAACGTCCAAGTTCTGGACCAAGCTGATTTGGTCAGGAATATAGAAGAGAAGCAGGGTTTTCTGGAAGAATAGCAATTCATTTTCTACCCTTCCTCTCAAAAGCTCTCAGCCCCTATTCCAAATAAAGGTTGAAAGGGGGGAGAGGAGAGGCAGATCCCAGCTAGCTAGGAGGCCCATGTATCTCAGTCTCATGCTGGGTGGTGGAAGCCAGTGAGTTCAGCTCAGGATGTGACAAGTGAGACGTGAAGATTTCAAGTCGGTTGGGTATGTGTGCCTGGAGCCTGGAAATGCACGTTAGAGAGTTACCAGCATACGAAGGAGCGTTGAAACCATGGGCACGGATGGGTGGATCAAGTAGAAAGGATACAGAGAGAAAAATGAGGAGAGACACACTCCAAGAAAGGAGTGCTGAGGGAGAGGAACTGAGAATGGGTGGCAGAGAAATGGGAATCACACCAGGGCAGTATTTTGGAAGAACCCAGGAGAAGAGAGAACACTGAGGAGAAATGTGCATCGGTGACAAATATTAGCAGAGTGAAAAGTGCTCACTGTCAAAGCCACTTGAGCAAATCAATCAAGTTCAATGTACTCTTGTTGATCATGGTGATCTTAAAGCAATAGGATTTTACCCAGAAAAATTCATTCCTTAATTCATTTATTCCCTCATAGTTAGTGAAGACCCACTGTGTGTGAGATCTGTACCACTCTCTCTCTTCCTTTCTCCTCTCCCATTGAGCTAAATTCAGAAATTTATGAGCTAAATTGCTTGGTTATTTCCTGAGCTTCTGAGAACAAGCATGGACTTGATATATAAACTTCTCTTTTTACTTGATTAATTCCTAAACCCCTTTGACTCAGCATTTCATTCCCATGTACGTTAGAATCAAATCATTTTTCTGAGGTTGTGACCTTCAGTTTCCTATGTATTTCTCCCAGTGTTTTGTGTTCATTAAAAACATACGAAGAATCCAAGTGCTCCTTCTTTCACTCTTCCTATGCAATCTTATTTCAGAAATCTCTAAGTGAACTCTGTCAACATTCTCTGGAGATCATCTGTATACTTTGTGAAGACATTTCCACGGAATGTAATGCTTTCTTCACTGCCTTAGGACACATGGTCCCATGTTAATCTACCCATGACCACACACTATTCAAGACTTACTGGGTGTTCTTTTGCTATCAAAGAACTTAAAATCTTGTAAGGAAGATAAATCATAGAAGTAAATAATTATAAGACAAGGCAGAATATGCCAGAAGAATGAGCAAAAGACTATGAGACTTCACTGGAGGAGAAATCAGCTTTGACTTGAGTGACGTGGGAGGGCTTCAAGGAAAAGGTGGCATTTAAGTGGGGTCTTAAAGAAGCAGAAGGATTACCGTAGGTGAAGATGGGAGGGGGTCCTCCAGGGAGGAGCAGTGTTGTTGAACCAAAGCAGCAGGGCAGGAAAACCCTGGAAATGAGGTGCAGGCATACTTGGTGGGAGAAGACACAGCAGAGACAAGAGGAGAGAGACAAACGTGGCCGCTGACCCTGAGCACCTACTACAAGCTGGGTCAGCCTGACACTGAATCCTCACACCACCCAGGGGCAGGTGCCACTCCCATCTCCCTTTAACAGAAAAGGAAACCAAGGTACGCCAGGGCCCAACGACTAGCCCGACGCTGCACAGATGGGAAGTGGCTGGGCCAGGGTGTGAACCCAGTAAGTCTGATTTCAGAGGCGCACCCTGCCCAACGCTGTCTGGGAAGGTGGAGGGGCTGTGTGAGAAGTGGGCAGAGATCCAGGAGACCGCTGAGTCGTGAACAAGAAGAGGAGAAAGAGTTTCAAGGAGGCAAGGGTCGTTTACAGTTGTAAATCTCTCACTGAACCCACCACCAGCCCTGGAAGGGACTCCAGCCCTGGAAGGAGAAAAAGCCTCTGAGGGCAAGACCAGTGGGTCCCTGGAGACTTCAGGAGTACCTATTCAGCAGAGCGGCGTCAAAGAAGCCAGAGCTCTGAGGGTTAAATAGGGAGTAGGCGGGCGACTGGGAGGCCGAGACCATAAACCACTTCAAGGATTTTGGTGCCGGGGTAAGGAGAGAGAGGGCAGTCACTGGAAAAGGTGATCGATTTGTGATTTTGTGTTTTCAGGCTGACTATACTTGTGCTTATTCATGTAGAGGACAGTTAGTGGAAAGTGCTAGAGAGAGAAGACGGCTGAGTGCCAAAGTCCTGTCGGGTGGGGGGAATGTAGAGATCAGGGATGCAGGGGAAGGCTCGGAGAGCACAGAGAGGAGGAAAGGCAACTTTTCCTTTGAGACAAGAGGAAGGGAAGACAGGAAGTGTGCCAATACACTCTGAGGTGGTGAGTAGAGGCCAAGCAAACCTACTTCTGATGCCCCAACCTTGCTGGTCAAGTAGGAGGCCAGGTCCTGTGCTGAAAGAGGTTTGCTGAGCTGGAGGCAGAGACTCAAGTCTTGTGGTCATGACTCGAAACAGTCAGTGGAAAGTCAACACGAGTTGTGCTGGGGCTGGCATAATTAACCTAGCAGGCTGGTACTCTCTTCTCCCTGCTGTGACGTCAGCCCTGCAAGAGCTCACCTGTAACAACCTCATCTCCTTTGTGCTCTCCTTCCTGAACCAGCCGCCTCCACCATGCCAGCCCTCTACATCATGCTGGTCCTGCTCTCCTTATTCTAACTCCCTGACCCATTCCTCTAACAGCCTCACTCCGTAGACTTTCACTTGGCATCACTTCTACAGCCAGCTCTGACTTCTAGCTGCCATACTCATTGCAATTCCAACTCATCCCTTTGAATTCCTTGCTTTGTAGCTAATCATCTTGCTCAGCCCAGCCTGAGCCCTGGAACCTTTGATAGCACATGCTTGAGAGGCATGCTCCCCTGAAGAGGAGCATGTAGAAGGCTGCAGAGCAGCTATGGTGGCCTGATTGGATGGTTCTGTGCTAGACAGTCTTGGTTTGCCCTCCAGACTCCCTCTCCATGCTTTTCCACCTCTTTCATGCCCCAGAAGGCTGACTTCTATGGATAATATCAAACAGGTTCCCTGGCCCACTGGTTTCCAGTTGGGTTAGACCAGTGGGAAGGAGTCGTAGGAGTTTGGGGGCAGGTGGGGGAAAGAGTGCAGGAAATCTATTCCTCCAGCTCCTGGCTCTGTGCTGCAGGCTGGCAGCAGCTGCATCTCGCCACCAAAGACCATACCTTCTCACCAGCAGCATCCGTCACAGCTACAACCATGGCTCCAGCTCCACTCTCGTGAATCCCAGTACCACTCCTTGCCCTCTCAGGACTAAAAAAGCTATTGCTAGTCCC
Source organism: Diceros bicornis minor (assembly GCF_020826845.1). Taxonomy (NCBI): domain Eukaryota; kingdom Metazoa; phylum Chordata; class Mammalia; order Perissodactyla; family Rhinocerotidae; genus Diceros; species Diceros bicornis. Next base: position 195,156 of record NC_080744.1, on the reverse strand, counting down.
TGGGTGCTCCAATATCCCTGAGATTTTCCCTTCACATCTTTGTAAATAGCCCACTAACCCCTCTTCAGTTTCCCCATTTAAGCTTAGTATCTCTTTCCTGCCACAACTAACTGATACAGTCTCAGCCTTGAATGGGTTCAATTAACACCTTTTCAAGACACATGTGGCAAGACTGGGACTCCAAGAGTGTCAAGGATAACTCAGGTGATGGAGAATCTTTACCCGAATGTCCCACTTGAATATCCTCAAGTTTAATGTATCTAACATCAAATGCACTATTGCCTTCCACTTACCTAAATTTGTTCTTCCTCCAGACTTGCCCACTTTTTTCCCATTCATTCTTTAATTTATTTAAGTATTCACTATTTATAGAATGCTTCCTACATGCTGGGCACTGTAATAGGCGCTAGGGAATCAAAGTGCCCAGGACAGTGTTCCGTCTCTCTAGGGACTCACTTCTGTGAGGGAAGACCCACCTTTGACCACAAAATGATATGACACAGGATGGGGCTCAGGCCAGAAGGCGTCTCCAAGGAGGGAGTGCATGAGCTGAGCAGTAGAGAACGTGAGCCTTCAGCCGTGGAGGGAGTGAAAGAGGGGAAGCACATTCCAGGCAGAGACAGAGCAAAGAATGCAGGCAAGAAAGTGCGTAGCATGTTCAGGAAATGAATAACTGTCCCATACAGCTGGACCACAGGGTAGCTGGTGAGTGGGCAGGCAGGCTAGGGGTGTGGGGTGAGGGAGGGAAGGGAACAAGCGATAAGGCTGAAAAAAAAAAAAAAAGTAGGCTTGGCCAGATTATCAAGGCTGTTAGTTGTAAAAATACATTTGATTGTTATGATCCTTAATGTACTGAGAGACACTTCTGCAGTCTTGTGCCTTCCGGCCGCCCCCAGAACAGACGGGGGGCTTTCTACCTCTGTCTTCTAACAGTAACAGACAGAACACAAAGAAAGTGAGGCCTGGCTTCTGAGTTTCTAACTGGGATTTTGAAGCCTGCAGTTCTGAGAAAAAAGGGCTTCTGAATTTCTAAAACCTTGGGCCCTAAGGGATTAAGGGTGTAGTCTATGCCATAAACTCTACTTTTAGATTGCACAGTTGGAGCATCGTGCTGGCTGGCCTGAGAGCTTTTCCTTCCCCGTGCAGATGCCAGGTCCACAGGCCACAGCTGGGAGGGGAAAGGACAGAGCAGACGTGGCCTCATGTGAAGGAGCACAAGCTTTCCTAATCACAGTGACTGTAGTCATCAGGGCAATCTCCAGACGCAATGCTGCGGGGCTCAGATCAGGACCTCTGAACAGGATGTGGACACATACACTAAGGAAGAATGAAAAATCATGAGAGAGACTTTTTCACAGATTTCTTTCCTTCATATTCAGATGTGTCTAATTGGAAATTCATAAAGTACTCTAAACCGGCGTTAACTTGAATACACGTGCAAGTACACATGCTAGACACTACCTCTAAATGTCTCCCGAAAACACAGTGGAAAAATGCAGTATCGGCTTCAGCATCTTTCTCTTTTTGTTTCACGTGATTTACCCTAATTTACTAATTCGTGGAAAACATTATATAATTGTAAAGTTGTTTTAGGTCAAATCAGGTTGTACTTCCTTTAGTCAAAACTTACTGCAAGAGTTACTTTTAAATGATACTTTTGTTGTTTTGGGCCCAAATGTCTATAAATAAAGTGATGTAAATAAGAAGTATTTTAAACAAGTGTATATCTATTGTGGGTCCAGTGTAGGGACCACCTTAGACGAGGAGCCAGGTTCCCAGCTTTAGCAGAGGTTCTGAGTATCTGCTGGGTCTTCCACTCTCTTTGCTCCCATCCTGAAACCAAGAAGGTTTGTAAATGTTCACTGAACATACTTGTGGGATTTTGGAGAAGCTTCGCCCGAGTCCCTCTTCAGAGAGCATCTGTTCTCTATCCGAGCCCATTTGTCTCGAGGCTTGCCACTCAGTCCTGCTCTGAATTAGCTAGACATCTAAACATTTCAGGATAATGTGTTTTTTTGTTTTTTTTTTACAGAATTATTATTAAATGTGGACAGTGCATCATGATGCCACTTTCAACTGGTGCTGCTCTTTTGAGTTACTTTGCCTTATAAGTTTCTTGGAATTTCAGAACCAATTTTGGAAAGCCTTAGTCATCACTGAGGTTGCCATACCCATTTCCATAAAAACAACAGCAAGGAGAAGAGGTGAAAATGGGCAGCTACTGGCCCACGTACACACTTTTGTGTGAATTGGAAAGAACACCACAAGAGGGTCACGGCTTAGGGAGCAGAGTTACAGGCTAGACTTCAGCCCACTCACTCCCTGAGCCAAGGTAGCTTCAAAAAGATGCAACCCAGCCTCACATCAGCTCAGTTCCTGAATGGATTAGGGTAATCTGCCTCACTCTAGCTACCCACTAAAAGAGGTGAGCTCTCTCTGGAGAAAGACAACTTCATAAAAGACTCTACAATATTTTCACACAATGTCCAGCATGCAATCAAAAATTATCAGGCAGGACCAAGAGAAAAAGCAGACAATAGAAACTTACAGATGTCTCAGATATTAGAATGATCTGCCATGGACTTTAAAGTCACTGCGATTTAAAAGTTCGATAAAATACATAACAGAATAGAGAATTTCACAAAAGGACTTGAAATTACAAAAAGCATAAACATAAATTTTAGAACTCTAAAATTTTGCATCACACGTATGTAGGTTGCAAGTTATTATTACTAAGGACTAATGGAGAAGTTGCTGAGAGAAAAGGGAGATAAGTATATGGCAGAGCATGGCAGAGGCCTTGGAATGCAGCTGTGGGACAGTAGAGAATCTGAAGCAGAGCCTTGCTGGGTCTTGCACCTGCGTTCCTGACACCAGTGGGGGGCTGAGCTGCCTGAACAGCAGTGTCCTGATGTGTGCTGGAGGGGAGTTTTCAGGGGAGTGCCAAGTGTTTTAAATTCTAGGAGTAGGGAAAGGAGTTTGAAAAATATACCCAGGTACACACAGAGAATTGTTAAATAAAGGGTCCAAAATGAAATCCCTCAGGCCACGATGGGTCCAGGAAGAAGCTATGGACAATTCCAACCATAACACCCAAACGAACAGAACTTTTGAACAAACGACCAGACACAGGCAAAGAAACATCTCTGTCTCCAAAGCAATCAACTACTCCTTCATTTCATCTACTAAACTGTGTTTGTTTGAAACTCACGTTTTTAATTTCAGAAAATCTTTTTCGAGCTATACTTGAATCTCCTGCAGTGCTTTTATTATCTTTTTTGTTCAAATTATCAACATTCCCTCTGTGCCCTCGGTGTGTTAGAGCCTACTCTAGTTGTTCTTCCTCTTGACAAAACTTGGTTCTTTAGGTGTGTTGTTACTTCCCTTGGAGCTGCTCACTGTTTACCTGCGTGCCCTAAGCAGACTGCTGCTGTTTTACAGCAGGTGTCTTCCAGGAGGAAGTTTTTTTTTTTTTTTTTTTTTTTTGTGAGGAGATCAGTCCTGAGCTAACATCCGCCAATCCTCCTCTTTTTCTTCACTGAGGAAGACGGCCCTGGGCTAACATCGGTGCCCATCTTCCTCCACTTTATATGGGACGCCGCCACAGCATGGCTTACCAAGCAGTGCGTCGGTGCGCGCCCGGGATCCGAACCAGCGAACCCCGGGCCGCCGCAGCGGAGCGCGCGCACCTAACCGCTTGCGCCACCGGGCTGGCCCCCAGGAGGAAGTTTTTTTGATCCTTGGTTTTCTCTTGACCTCCCGGGGTTAGTGAAGTCTCCCCTTCTTCATCTCCTAGGGACCCCAAGAATCTGGGCGTGCTCCCAGCAGCCGGCATTGACCTTCTCTAGAGCATCAAGGACTCCCTTGAGCCAAGATACCCTGGGCATGAGCGCTTGTGGTTTCTTGCTTGGGACTCGCCTACGGTTGTCTCCAAGCTCTCATTTGGGCCATACAGAAGGAAGCTTGGTTGTGAAGGTGATGAATCATCATCATCATTACGTGTTGTTATTTTTCCTTTTTCCAATGAACTCATTTTAAACCACAGATCTATTATTTTGATGGCTCAATTTTTTTGTGTACCTCAAAGTACAAATTTAACAAAGAAGTGTTCATTGGTTTTTACTGTTACATTTACTGCTGATGGACTTTGTAAAGTTGCAAGATCTATACAACACATCTGCTCAAAACATGAATATAGAATTGACTATTGCCCTGAAGGCTCTGTGGATTCTATGGGCCTACATCACTACATGCCGCATGGTGAGGCAATTCTTCCACAGCTTTTCTTTGCTAGAACAAGTGTGAAACATTTCTTCTTACACTGTGCCATGACTTCGTAAGGCCTTGGCACCAATGAGACTATGAACAGAAACACATGGGAATAGCGCTAGATCACACTGACTGCACAAGCCAGAAGAGAGTTACGTAAATTTTAAAAATTATTTAAATGAAAGCATAAAATTAAAACTTCTTATGGAACTTGTTAATCTTTGGGGATACGTATGGGAGTCCAAGTTTGAGAAACAGGCAGAAGCGCTTGTCCCCAAATGCTCTCTGCTATGGGTCCCAGAGCCTACACTCAAAGCCTTACTGCTGTTCATTTAAACGCTCATTGATTTGCTACCTTCTGGTTTCATTTACTTTTTTGGTATCTTGAACATATTAATTACCATTCCTATTCTCATATTTAAGCACTCGCCTTTCACAAAAGCTCTAGAAGTCAATTTTCTAAAGAGTTGTAAGCCCTTTCCCTTTTTTTTTTGGTTAGTTTCCTCCTATTCATTCTATCTCCTCAGGGCTGATTGGGAGGCCTCATCCAGAAAGACAAGGGCAGAAGAGGGTCTGTTATCTGTGGTTTGCAAACAATGGTTCACTTTCAACCTCACTGTAAATGATACCTAATTAGATTCCTTCTTTTCTTACCTCCACTGTACCTACCACGTGCTATTTCTCTCCAGTGAGAAGCAGCTTAATTTTTTTTCAAATTAAAAATGCTGTGACGACTTTAGTTCATTTACATTTAATATTATTGATGATATATTTGAATTTATATCTACCATCTCCCTGTTTGTTTTTTATGGGTCTCACCTATTTCATATTTTTTCTTCTTTTCCTTCTTTTGAATTAGCTGAATATTTTATGTTATTGCATTTTCTTCTTTACTAATTATATATTCTTTTACTATCATTTAGCAGTTACTCTAGAGATTATGACATGCATTCTTATTACTGTGTACTGTATATTAATACTTTACCACTTCCTAGATAATGCTAAAACCAAGAACACTCTAACTCCATTTCCTCTCCCCATGCCTTTTGTGCATTCATTGTCATGCGTTTAGTTCTGTGTATATTTAAACTATACAAGGCATTAATATTACCGTTTTGTATAATGGGCATTTATTTAGATCTGCCTGTGTGTTTACTCTTTCTTTCCTGCATTTCTGTTTTTCTGTCTGGGATCTTTTTCCTTATGCCTGAAGAATTCTCTTTATTATTTCTTTTAGTGTAAATCTTCTGGTAATGAATTATCTTAGCTTTTCTTTGTTGAGAAATGTCTTTATTTTGTCTCTGATTTGAAGAATATTTTCACTGGGTATAGAATTCCAGGTTGGCACCCAGGAGTATTTCTCAAACTCCTTTCGCTGGTCCTAGGATTTAAAACACTTAGTGCTCTCCTGAAAACTCCCGTCCAGCACGCATCAGGGCACTGCTGCTCAGGCAGCTCAGCTGTCCCCTCACTGGTGTCAGGAACGCAGGTGCAAGACCCAGGAAGGCTCTGCTTCAGATTCTCTACTGTCCCACGGCTGCATCCCAAGGCCTCTGCCATGCTCTGCCATATACTTACCTCCCTTTTCTCTCAGCAACTTCTCCATTAACCTTCAATATTAGTGACTTGAAACCCACATACACATAATCCAACATTTTCATAATTGTAGGAAAGGTATTAAGTAGATTGGTATGTACTAAAATTTTGTGTAAAGAAATGTGAGGTGGGGAGGGCTTGCTATATTTCAGACTAGATAACTGCGTGATTATTGAGTAACCCGACTTCCCACCTGATTAATAATTTGATTAGTTAGGGAAAGAAACACAAGCTCGCTACTATAGCAATCAAACCTCAGAATCTCAGAGACCTAACACAACAGCTTACTCTGCAGTCATGTAGAGTTCTGTTGCATTTTCCGTGGGCAGCCTTCCATGAGGAAGTCAGGGACCCTGGCTCTCTTGAATCATTGGGCATCAGCATCCTGCACTGGATGCTCTGCAGTCAGCCAGCAGGCAAAAGCAGAGCTTGGCTAGTGGCTGGTTTTCACAGGCTGAGTCTGCGACTGGCACACATCTCTTCCACCCACATTCCATGGGCTAGACTCAGAAACCACCACCTCCACATTGAAGGGAGGCTGGGGAATGTCATCTAGCTGTGTGCTCAGGACAAAGAGGACACTGGGTTAGTCTCCACCACAATAATAAATGGAAGTTCAATTTAAAATCAATAACTTCTTCCAAACCAAGCTCAAGAAGTTAAAAATTCTTTAATGTATGCTCAATTTGTGCTCTAATTAACTCATGTATGATAAAAATTAATGTTTACTAACTACCAAAGTATAATTTATCCCTAATAGTTTTTTCTCTTTAACTCACAAAAATAATAAAACCAATGGTTTTTAAATAGTCTATTGTATAGAATGTTCACTTATTTGGACCGTTATTCCAAAATTCATGATGCTTAATATTAGAGACAGAATACTGCCTGGACTGACCCAAGTGCTTCCTTTCCATTCCTGCCTCAGGGTCACAGATTGTGGATGCTGAGAAAGTAAAGAACTGTGCTAAGGGAGCGACCAGGAATTCATGTGAATGTCAGCTGTGCTCTCACTGTTGTTAGTCAACCACCACCGCCACCACCCCATCACCACTCCATCACCACCACCCCATCACCACTCCCACCCCATCACCCCCCCATCACCACCATCCCACCACCACCCCACCACCACCACCACCACCACCACCCCCCCCACCACCCCCATCACCACCACCCCATCACCACTACCCCATCACCACCACCACTACCACCACCCCATCAGCACCACCACCATCCCCATCATCTCCCAGAGGTCCCTTAGGGCCTTCCCCACATTGGCTCCTCCATTCCTCTCCTAATTCCACATACCTCCAATGTTCCTTACTTTAAAGACAAACTCATCACTTCACTCTTCTTGTTTTATTGCAATTTTGTGCTCAGTGATCCTCTCTCCCCTTTCCATGTAGGCAGGGACCATATTTCATGTTCACAGCTCTGTCTCTAGTGATATTTGGTGAATGAATGAATGAGGCTCTGTGGGGTCAGTTCTATCTGTACCCCACTTTCCAGCTCCAAATATCCCTGTCTGGCTATCCACCACCTTCACATTCTTAACTCCTGTCATGTGAGAAAGTCTTTCTTTGCTATCTGTGGCTCATCCTTTCTTTACCACTCTGTCCCATCCCAATATCTTTGAGTCTTCCTCCCTCGATCATGTCTTTCTCTAGCATCTTTACTCTCTCCTTTTCTGCTGGTTTTTCTTTGTCAGCTCTCAAAATATGAACAGTTTTTCCCCAGTTTGAAAAAGTCTTTGTTTTGCCCCTCTGCCTCTCAAGCTTTCAGTTTCTTTCTTTCCTTTCACAAAGTTAATAGCTGGCTCCAACGACTCATGGCTCGTGCACTCTCTCATCTTCTGCAATCTGATCATCACTCTACTCCGGGCTTTTGAAGGTCATCAGTGACTTCCTGGCTGCCAAATTCTATTATCTTTTCTCAGCCCTCATTTTCCTTGATCACTCACTCTGCACTACCTGAGTTGTGACATACCAGGGCAGAGACTGCTGGTTGACCACCAAATAGCCCATTCTCCACTTCTTCCTTACCGACACAACTCCTATTTATTCCAGGTGGTAATGTGTCCAACTGATGACATTTCTCAGCCTCTCTTGCAGTAGAGATGGCCTCATGAAACGTAAGCTGACACACCTGTATTCGTGGGTTAATGCCAGCTGCTATAACAGATAAATTCTAAATTCTCATCTGCTTGGACAACAGTAGCTTTTTCTCACATAACACCCAAAATGTGTTCCTGGCAAGCAGCAAACCTTCTACGTGGTCATTCTGGACCCAGGTTCCTTCCATGTGTTGGTTCACCCTTTCCTAGGACCTCAAAGTCTGCTACATTCCGTGCAGAAGGGGAGGGGTGTGGAAGCCGGCAGGTGGAGGCTGGAACTCAGCTCCACGAGGACATATGCTGTCCCAGGACAATGTAGTTTGTGTGGCTGCCCGAGAGGAGGAAATGTACTTGGTGGGCAACTAGCCGGTCTCTGCCCCACAGCTAAGCCATTCAGTAACGGATTCTGGCCCAGCCGCCAGGCAGGACGACAGGCACAGACCATAGTCTCTGCTCCCTGAGTGGGTGCATTCTAGGGCAGAAAACTGCTCCTAATCAGTCCTTTAAGCCCAAGATCAGCATTTCTTCTGTATTCTCTGCCATAACATGTTTTTACTTCTGACATTTTTTCTCTTCTTGTTGTTGTCGTAAACCAAGAGTTAATTTGTATTCTGCCACAATAAGAACCAATCAGATTCATGAGCCTTTATAGCTGTGAAAAATGAAGTTTGAAAAATACTGAGGGAAGGAAATAGATGAGATAAGCTGTACCATAAATTTGTATTTTAAATCCCCAAAGAGAGTCAAAATTGCAGGGTGTGAGTCATATTGGTCATTGTCCATAATAATGTATTGCCAAGTACAAAAAAAGTACAGATGCGGTTTGTAAGACGTGCAGAGACCACGGTGCCCCACCACCCAGATCATCGACTCTCCTGTTGGTTTAATTCACTCCGTGGGCTCTAACTCAAAGCCCTCCCCAGCATTCCTCTACCATGTTTGCTGACTCAGAGGATGTTTGCTGTCTACCCTTGACCCACTGGTGAACAGCGGCAAACCCGTGGATTATCCTTCGTTTAGCTCTCTAACAGGGAGACATGTATCTGAATTTAAATTTAAGGTGATCACAGAAACATCTGAACCAGATAATTTCTTCTCCTCTCTCTCCAATCTTATTAACAGTAATAATAATTCATTCTGAAAGCTAGAAGTTTCCAACTCTTCCAGTTGTTTGTTCTCAAAGCTTTCCTGCTAAGAATGCGTGTTATTTTATTTATTTATTTATTTATTTATTTATTTATTTATTTATTTATTTATTTTTGGTGAGGAAGACTGGCCCTGGGCTAACATCTGGTGCCAATCTTCCTCTTTTTGCTGAGGAAGATTGTCCCTGAGCTAACATCTGTGCCAATCTTCTTTTATTTTATATGTGGGACGCCGCCACAGCGTGGCTTGATGAGTGGTGTGTAGTTCCGCCCCCAGGATCCGAACCCACGAACCCCAGGCCGTCAAAGCAGAGCACATGAACCCAATCAATACATCACCACGCTGGCCCCAAGAATGTGTGTTATTTTAAATAATTCATCTTTCATATACATTAGCACAGACATAGAAAAACAATTTCAAAAGTCAACTCAATTATTTCCTTTAGGTTTTCCTCCAGAGCCACATCCAGGTATATGAAATAATCTTGAGACCCCAGACTTGCATTAGCATACTTATATTTATTTAATCTGGGCTTTCTGCTTGGCAGTTGAATACAGACCAATATTTTAGCTTCTTAGAATACGAGATCAAAATTGTTTAAGACTCAAGGACTGAGTCTTTCAGGACAAGGAAAAATGGTAGAAGAGATCACGGTTATTCATTCATTCAGTAAACACTTACTGAGAGCCTCCTGTGTGCCTGGCAGTGTATGCTGAGACGTGAGGGCATGGAGTTGAATATGACACAGCCCCTGCCCTTGAGAGACTCACCCCAACATGCAAACACAGAACACAATCTCATACAGTAAATGCTATGGGGCATTTGAGGGAGCCTAAGAGAGGGGGTGACTTAGGTTTGGGGATGAGGGCTAGGAACTTCTGGGGAGACTCTGAAGAAGACTGGTGAGTGATCAGAGAGATGAAATAAAAATCCAAGACCATCCTGAGGAAAGCTGGATCAAAAGTGGTATGAAAATAGCATTGGAACACTGTGACCGAGGCACTGGCCTAACTTGCCTGAGGTCACCAGAAGAGTGTGTAGGGAGGCCCCCTTAACCCCGGGGTACATACAGGTGGAGCGTAGAGGCCCACTGCCTCTGGTCTCAGCTGAGATGCCCATCAGCACCGTCCTGGTGGTGGACGCTGTGATGCGCCACCAGATCCCTTTCAGCACTGAAGCGCCTATTCCTCCAGCTGCCGGCGTACAGTCCTTAGCTGTCAGCTCCCTCCAGGGTTTGTCTTATCTCAAGAGAGTCGCTGCACACAGGCCATGTTCCCTGCCCTGGGCCCCCAGTGCCTGGTCCACCGAAGAGTATAAAGATCCTCACCCCCATCTCAGGGCAACTCTGAGGGCCCCTTTCAGCTTCTGAGCTTCCAGTCGGGTTGGTTAAGGTCTGTGATTGAAACTGTATCACAGCCTGACATCTCCCTCTGCCCAGTCCTGCTTCTGTTTCTTCCCCTTCACAGGTGCTAATCCCCAAAGCACTCCCTAACAAATATCCTCCCTGCTAATTTCCATCTCAGAGTCTGCTTCACAGGGAACAAACCAGCCACATTTGCCAACAACTTCCCTTAGAACCACAAGCAAACTGCTAGAAAATCTCAGTAATCAAGGAGCCGTCACCACCCATAATTGGGTTAACAATGTATTGTAACAATGTAAGAAATGCATTCCAGTCAGTCCTCCACATTTGCGGATTCAACCAGTCCCGGATTGAAAGACCTACTATGGTTGTGTCTGTACTGAACATGTATAGACTTTTTTTCTTGCCATTATTCCCTAAACAATATAGTGTAACAACTATTTATATAGCATTTACATTGTATTTGGTATATTAAGTAATCTAGAGATGATTTCAAGTATACGGGAGGATGTGCATAGGTTAGATCCAAACGTTACCCCATTTTATATAAAGGACTTGAGCATTTCAGGATTTTGGTACCTGTGAGGGTCCTGGAACCAACTATTTACACCATTTATTTACTCCCAGTCATCACCCAAAAACATTTTCAAAAAGTTATGCCTATCTTTAGGGTTGAAACTACAGCCAAGAGAAAACTGAGAGCATGTTTTCTCCACGTCCTGAATACACAGAGATCCTGATCCTGAGCTACACGTGGTCACAGGTCAACTGAGCTTGGCCGAGACCCCCCCACTCCCCCGAATCTCTGGAGGATTTAATCTCTCACTTTGACAGCAAAAGATGTCATAACAGAATTTCTTGCTGGACGAAAGTCTGGGGGACCCTAGTATGCAGGAATCAGGATCAGACAAAATGAAGACTTTACTAAACCACTTGCAGATTTTAGCAAACAGATGCTGAGATGACATTTGTGTGGACTTGGCCACAGGACAATATGCAACCAGCAGAAGTGAAGGGAACTGGCATGCTCCCTGAGCCTGGTGGGAGTTCTGCCTCCTGACTTCTGAGCAAATGTAGGAATTCGCAGGGTCCCTCCTTTCTCTCTCTCCCTCCTGCCTTTGTTCTTTTTCTCCAAAGCAGAGACTGGGGGAATCCAAAAGACCTGATGCCATTCTAGCCTCATCACTTGCTAGTTATGTGAACCTGGAGAAGTTATTAACCTGAGCTTCATTTTCTTTATCCGAAAAATGGGACATAAAGAAAGAACACTTCTCTGTTGCAGTCGTCAGGAATAGAGACTTTAATTAACACCATCAACAGAACCATACAGAGCATGTCACAGCACTATGCTTAACATTCTAGTCCAGTGGTGCTCACCTTAGCGGCACAGTGGAATTAACTGGGGGGCTTTAAAAATATCGAAGCCTGGAGGGCACCCCAGAGAGTCTGATATAATTGGTTTGAGGTGCTGAAGCATCAGAAATGTTTACAGCTGTCCAAGGGATTCTACAGTGCACCCAAGGTTGAGAATCATTGCTCCATGCAGATAATTTTATTTAAGCCACATAATGACCCTCTGAGTTCAGTACAATAATCCTTCCTCCCCTCGTTTTTATAGACAAGGAAACTGAGGTTTAGAAAGGTTAGAAGATGGCTCAAGGGTGTAGAGCTAGCAAGGGGCAAAGCTGAGATGTGAACTCACACAGTAGGACTCCAAGATCTCACCTGTCACTGACACACTGCTGTGCCCACCCACCTACTGGATGTGAAGAGGCACCTAGCATGGCCTTTAGCACGCAGAAGACGCTCCCAAACATAGCTGATTTTGTTCTTCACTTTGTGGCTTTCCTCCTCTCCATTCTCTGCTCTTCACGGTCCCCAGCCCAAAATATCGCTTGGAGTTCAGTAGGAGTGAGGGATGGATAAGATTTAGAAGCACAGTCAGGATGGGTCCAGGAAAAACTATTCCTTTTCCTACACTCCCCCTTCCTAAAATCTGACCATCAGCATACTCACGCTTTCTGTTTAAAATCTTTTAGATGGTTATTACAGATACCATACTGAAAATATCAGAATTCCAAGGAGGAATTTTTCTACCACCCTTCTCAAGTTTAAGTCAATGTTACATCCACTTATGTCAACTTCTATGTCTTGTTCACGAGCATATATGGTTTTTACATTTAAAAAATCATAAACTAATTGTATATTCAAATTTGTCTGTTGACATTATGCCACATGTATTTTTCCAGAGGATTTGTCTTATAACCCAAGTTAGCAGCCTAGTACAGCTCTGCAGATAATGAAGATAATTTTACCATGTAACTGGGCCCAAGATATTTTCATCAAAAGTTTCCCTCTTAGGAAAAAAAAAAACCCTCAGCCTCGTTACTCTGAAAGCTGACGTAAAACTGTATACCCCGTAAAAGTCACAGGACGTGACCGCTGCCTTCCCTTACCTGCTGGGTACTGCTCGGCGACTGCACGCCTCACCCCACGCCGGGCACAAAGCAAGAGCTCAAAAAATACTCTTTGCGTGAACAAACGATAGTTTTCTTGGCTGAACAATGAGGCTGCAAAATGAGATTTCTTAGGAGAAGCGACAGGAGGCTCCAAGGTTAAGTCTGAGAACAGGGCAGAGTGAACAAGAGCAAAGCAGGCAGGAAAGCAGTGGAAACCCCATAGTAAAGGGCAGCCACGGTGGCCACGAGGAAACACGTGGCTTCCTGAGTCGCACCCGCTCAAGGCTGTCAACCTTGGACACGTGACATACACAAACCAAGTCAGGGACCCACGGCCGTCCTTCAGCCACCCTTCGGAGCTGCTCTTAAAAAGTCGTTTCCATTCCTGGGCTCCCGTCTCCCCGTGCACTGCTCTTGGAAGGGGTATGGGGTTTAGGCGGCTGTAACAGACAGGTGAGGCTGCGAAGACTGGGGTAGGGACACTTCAGAGAGCACCCCTGCCCTTGTCCCTAGAGGAGGGTTCTTAAGCTAGAGTCCACCGGGCATCACAGCGGGACTTCAGGAAACCGTGAATACCCTGTGATTGGTGTAAATTGTGAGTGTGTGTTTGTGTCTGTCTGTCTGGAGAGGAGACCTCGGGTTTCATCAGATTCTTGTGTCTTTGGGCTATAAGGCCTGCTCCTTCTTCCACTTCATCAGCTCAAGTGGAGCTCTTTTAAACCCACCATTATTGGTTAGGGGCTGGAGGTGGGGATGAGAGGTGGGGGAAGGTGGACGACAAGGGAACTAACTCTGTGGAAGGACTTCTAGTAATCGAGTCAGTAGACGTGAAAGGGTTGGAAAGTGCCTAGCATATACAAGGGCCTGTAAATGTTAGCTCTCATTATTATTATTATTACTCTATGTTGAACACTTTATGCTTTCTCAACTTCACAGCAGCCCCACGAGGTCAGCACAAGCCCTGTATCCTGTTTACAAGGAAATAAACTCAGAGAGATTGAGTCACACAGCTAGTGGTAGAGTTCAGAACTGTTAATTCTAAAGCTTGACTCTCTGTCTACACCCCACGGCCTGAGTTACTGGCCCGGCTTTCAGTCTAGAGGCAGCCTCTCTGGCCACGGGTAAGGCTTTCACATCTGAAGCTCAAGGGTCTTGCTGTCTCCCAGTCTGTCCATCAGAACAGGCGCTGACCCTAAACAGGTGCTTCTTCAAGCCCAGGCACAGTCCACGTGCTCACACTGGCTCCTGGTCATCCCGCTCAATTCCACACTCAAGCCAGTTTCTCTCCCAGGGTATCAGCGTGAATTAAAGAAATAAATCGCGCTTACTGAAATTAACACCTGTGCTCTGTGATGCAGCCAAGTCAAAGGCAAGAAGGGAAGAAAAGTTTCCCAGTAGTCACAAACCAGATTGAGAAAGCTCTAAACCAAATCTACTATTTTCTGGTTTCAAAATCCATGCTAAAAACTGCAGTTAAACATCAGCTACTGAAACAGCCTTCCCCTAACAGGCGGGAAGCTAGAAAGGTGCCCTTTGCACACGTTATCCCTGCACTCAAAAGAGCCGAGCAGGGGCCAGTCCCGGAGGCCTAGTGGTTAAGTTCGGCGCTCTGCTGTGCCGGCCGGGTTCGGTTCACGAGCGCAGACCTACACCACTCGTCTGTCAGTGGGCATGCTGTGGCCAGGGCTCACATGCCAAGGAAAAAAAGAGGAAGATTGGGAAATCTTCCTCAGCAGGAAAAAAAAAAAAAAGCCAAGCAGGGCTGGCTGGATGCCACTTCTTGAGGGGTGAGGCAGGTCCCTGAGGGTCACAGCCCGGAGCAGAACCAGGACTTGAACCCAGCTCTGTCCGAGAGCATCAGTGCTCTATGACCCCCCCAGAGCATCTACACAACCACTGCGATTCAGGGACCCAGGGCAACATCTCCTCTCGGTTTTCCTGGAGCCACTTCCCCAAAATCCGGCCAACCTCTTGGGAGGGGAAGCAAGACAGATGGACTCTACAGACAGAAAATCCGGGTTCCAGGTCCAGCTCCGCCGCCGGGGGTAGATCTCAGAGAACTGGAGCTAAGGCTTAAGTGTTATGCAAATGTTGGTTACCTTTACCCTCCTTAACCCACGAATTTAAACACGAGTAGCAGCCCTGTCTCATCCTGCCCTCCGCGCTGCGCTCTGCCCATCTTCAGAGTCCTTCTCGGCCACCAGAGTCCCCCACCTCCTGCCTAGTGGCTGCGGCTTAATTTCCGCTCCTTTTCGGTAGTTCTCTTGCCTCGCAAGAAGCACGGGCCCAGGGTGCTCGGACTCTGGCTACTTCCCTTCTTTCTTGCCCACTCTGGTACCAGGCTCCGTCTCGCGCTCCGCTCCGCGCTCTGCACCGCCAGCGCCTTGAGCGCCGGGCCGTGCGTCCCGCCCTCGGGGCGGGGTGTGACCGAGACTATAAGAAGGAGGCGCTGCTTCCCCCTCGGCGCACCCTGTCCGCCGAGCCGCCAGCGCAGCGGCCGCGGGTCCTGCGCACCCGACGCCCGGGCCAGGCCCTCCCGCAGCCTCCGCTCGGCCCGCCATGCGGCCGGCGTTCTACCGCTGCCACAACTCCACCTCGGTGGAGAAGGGCAACTCGGCCGCGATGGGCGGGCTGCTCTTCAGCACAGGCCTCCTGGGCAACCTGCTGGCCCTGGGGCTGCTGGCGCGCTCAGGGCTGGGGTCGTGCCCGCCGCGCCCGCCGCCCTCCGTCTTCTACGTGCTGGTGAGCGGCCTGACGGTCACCGACCTGCTGGGCAAGTCCCTAGTGAGCCCCTTCGTGCTGGCCGCCTACGCGCAGAACCGGAGCCTGCGGGGGCTGGCGCCCGCGTCGGGCAGCTCGCTGTGCCAAGCCTTCGCCTTCTTCATGTCCTTCTTCGGGCTCGCCTCGACGCTGCAGCTCTTGGCCATGGCGCTGGAGTGCTGGCTCTCCCTGGGGCACCCCTTCTTCTACCGACAGCACATCACCCCGCGCCGGGGCGCGCTGGTGGCGCCGGTGGTGGGCGCTTTCTGTCTGGCTTTCTGCGCGCTGCCCTTCGCGGGCTTCGGGAGGTTCGTGCAGTACTGTCCGGGCACCTGGTGCTTCATCCAGATGGTCCACGAGGAGCAGTCGCTGTCAGTGCTGGGCTACTCGGTGCTCTACGCCGGCCTCATGGCCCTGCTGGTCCTCGCCATCGTGCTGTGCAACCTGAGCGCCATGCGCAACCTCTACGCGATGCACCGGCGGCTGCGGCGGCGCCCGCGCTCCAGCACCAAGGACGGCGTGGAGCCGGGCGCCAGCACCAGAGAGGCGTCCCCGCAGACCCTGGAGGAGCTGGATCACCTCCTGCTGCTGGCGCTCATGACCGTGCTCTTCACCATGTGCTCCCTGCCTCTAATCGTGAGTCGCTCCGCTCCAAGGCCGCGGGGCCGGGAGGGCACGGGGGAGCGTGTAGGACGCCGCGAGAGGAGGGGCGCCCCGGGCCGGGAGGGTTCTTTTCAGCCCTCCACAGATGGGGTTCCCTCCACACCCCCAATTTGTTGAGCGAGAGGAGGGAAAGTCAGAAAAAGGAAGGGAAAGACCAGCCCGACAGTGTCCCCTTAACCCCGCAAAACCTCTCCAGTTGGCAGAACCCCCCTCTCTGCTTCCCTCTGGGAAGATCTCAGGGTTATTTTTGCGCCTCGGAACTTTGAGGAGCAGACCTTTGTTTCTCCTTGGCAATACAGTCCTCTCCTCCTTCAGATGGCTAGGTAATGTTTTAATTCGTTAGAGCTTCGCTTGATTTTAGAGGCGTCAAAAATGGGTGAATGGCACTGAGAGGTCTTCTCCGGGATGTTGGCGTGGGAAGGGAATAAGGGAAGATGTCACCATGCCAGAGAGATTTGCAGAAGTGAGTGAGTAAAAGCAGAGGTTTAGTTTTTAAAAGCTCTTGCGTAGACCTGGATGAGCGGCCGATGCTGTTTCTGGGTCGCAGCGGCGGGCGTGGTGACGGAGAGGCTGTTTGGACAGGCAAATGGGTAAGGACGTTTCAGCCCTGGTGTCGTTTTGGTAACTCGTCTTGACAAGTCTTGTTTCTATCTTGGCAAGCGAGGCGACCTGAAAGCCATTGTCTTTGGTTTCAATTTCCTAATGAGGGTGGTGGTGGAGACTGAATTACCTCGTCGTTTTGAAGGTAAGACACCTGCCAAGACACCCAGGAACAGCCCAGGCTTGAGAAAACCTCCTCAGTATTGCTCTCTCCTCTCCCCCACCCTCCGTGTGCTTGTTCAATAAGAGCATTTATTGCCAATTCAGTGTCTTCGGAGCCTGTGAAGAGGAACGCTGTTGAGTCTCTTGTTGGCAGTGTAGCAATTCTGGATGTTGCTTTTCAAGGGTGAAGGTGAAATGTAACGTGATTTCCCCTTAAATGGAGCTGTTAATGTGCAGAGGAAGCGTGGTCTGCAGCATCATCATGCGGGGCTAGGATCAAAACTCCCCCAAATAAATCTGTATCTACATAAATACATATAGAAACAGGCGTAGATATTTAGGAGTGGTTCTCAAACTTGAGCAGGCTCAGAATCATCAGCAGGGCTTCCAAACACATAGATGGCTGGGCCCCATCCCCCAGAGTTTCTGATTCAGATGTTTTTGAAGAATTCTCTTTCTTAACAAGTTCCCGGGTGAGGTGGAAGCTGTTGATCTGGGATCACATCTGGAGAACCGCACCGCAGAGCAGGAGCTGGCAAGTCACGGCTGGCAGGCCAGACCCTGCCCGCCCACTGTTTTCCTACAGCCCTGGAGTTAAGAATAGCTTTTAAGAATGAACATTTGCAATCAATTTGATGATAGGGCACACGAACTCTGAACCCCAATTAAGTCAAATACTATTCCAAGAAAAAACAAAGACATTCGTTATTCTCCTTAGTAGACATGTATCACAAAAATTTACTTAATTATTATTACATTTTGAATTTCATCAATAAAAAGTGTGGAAATCTGTTTTCTCTCTTGTTATATAAATACCTACCAGCTATTCACTGTTTGCCCCTTGGCCCATAAAACCTAAAATATTTACTGTCCAGCTCTTCACAGAAAATGTTTGCAGACCCCTGCTCTGAGGTCACAGCCTCATTACCTGTGCTGTTATGAAAGCAGACGAGAGCCGAGTGCATGGATCTTGTGTCTGAGTTTGACTGTTTTAGTAAGAATAATGCAGAAAGCAGCATAATACAGCGGGAAGAATATTGCATTTGGACTCGTCTCTCAGGGGGGTTGAATAACTCGCTGGGGATTGTAAGGATTGAAGGAAGGAATGGATTTGAAAATGATTTTCTACAAAACTTGTAAAGTTCCAAAGATGTGCAAAGCAGACAGCATTCTTCACCTTAACTGTTGTTTTCTGGAAAGGATAAGGGCTTTAGCATCAGACGTGGGTTCAATCAGGCTCCATCACTGAGTGACTTCGACAGTGGCCTATTCACCTTTCTTACCTCGGTTTCCTCATCTGTAAAAGGAGAGTAACCACACGTGCTCTGTGAGATGATGATGAAGATTTGAAGTAACATATAAACCACCTAACCAAGTGCCTGGGCTCAAAAGTCCGTATCACTATTGTTACTAATTATAACTTCCATTTGTTGTTTTTGCCCTCTGAACATGACAATTAATTATGAAATAGGATCTCAGGAGATAGCATTGTTTTAAGGCAGTGGTTCTGAAACTTGTGTTAGTCTTAGGATGCCTTTTTACTCTTAAAAATTATTAAGGACCCAGAGAGCTTTTATTTATATGGATTATATCTATCAGTGTTTATCATATTAGAAAATAAAAATAATAAAAAATTTAAAATATTATTGCAAAACAAGTTAAAATCTGTTTCTTGTGGTTTTGCATAGGTGAAGGAAAACTTTGAGATTTCAAAAAGGTTTAATGAATGATAATAAAGTTACAGAGATTATAGCAAAAAAATGGGAAGAAAAAGCATGTTAAGAGCACAGAGTACTGAGAATGGTCTCTGAAAATGTGCGTATGTAAACCCTGTTACCCTAGAAAGGTCTGGAAAGCCCAAGAATACACAGCACATATCCCATTAGCCATGGGAGCCAGGATGTCATTCATTACAGGTCAGGGAGCCTCCGTAAAACTCCGGTACCCTTGTGAGAGGAGGAAAGGGAAAAGGGCAAATAATGTCTTTTTTATGAAAATGGTTTTGACCTGCAGACACACTGAAGGGGTGTTGGAGACCCCCACTCTTTTAAAATCAGTCTCCTAATCACTTCTGGGAAAAAATAAGGCTGTATGTGAAGGTGAAAAACAACAACAACACAAACCTTACTCATAGCACAAATATTGTATTTCATTTAGCTGGTGAAAGTCTGTTGGATTTTTATGATTTTTAACAGTAACTTGATTTTTAACAGTAACTGCTATAAACTGGATTAGAGCAAGATACTTAACTAGATTGAATTTTCAAATTTCCAATTTGATACAGTAGGAAGAAAGTATGGAGAATCTGGGGTGAGCTTTAGAGGCAGTTTGCAGTCCATTCTCTAATGCGTATAACATATTTTCATCAAAATTATTTTTACCTTAGAAAATCACGATATATTGGAGTTGGCAGGGGATCGGGGATGGCGGAGAGAGAATGTTCATGTATTGATTGGAGTGATGGTTGAGAGGTGACAAGCCAGGCAGAGATGAGTGCGAGCGTGCGTAACTCCATATATGAGTCCCGGGAGCAGAAGAGGCAGAGGAGGCACTGCAGGGTTGAGGTAATTCCAGTGTGTGTTTCATTCTGGTGGGCAGAAAGAATGGGGGATGCTCCCTCCAAAGGAGGCGGTTAGAGGCATGTAAGGGATGGTGGGCAAGAGATGGGCCCAGGGAAAAGGGTGGGAATGGATTTAAAGGGCCAGAGCAGAGGGCGAGGTCTAGGGCCTCCCAGCGGACGAACCGGCCGGAGGAGGGCGTTAGAGTGTAGAGCGCTCCTCCGCAGGGTGTCCGGCCAAGAGAAGTCCCCGCCAGTGGGCAACAGCAACGTTTTTTCATGGACTCCTATGTCCAGCAGAGGGCGCGCTTCTCACACCGATTCTCCTTGCGCGGTAGGACTGCTTCAAACACGCCACACGTGCGTTTTCAGGTTATTGGTTATTCCCGCCGCTTGTCCAGGACAGTTTGTAAAGTATGTTCTAGAGAATACTACTGATCGACAGAGATTTTCCCAAAGTCTAAATTGGGTTCAAATTGATATCTTTTGAAAATTAATAGAATACATTCATGGATCACTATCATGAATGAATGAATTTGTCATATTTTCAGAAAACTCAAAAAGTAAATATAATTAAATTAAAATAAATTAAAAGGCTGAGTGTAGACCAGTACACTTCTAATACAAATAAATTGACTTGAAAATACAAATAACCTAATAATATGCAATAGAATTGACATAGATAAATACTGCATGGAAATAAAATGGTTTGTTTTAATTATGTAAGTGTCATTCAGTTACCCAGATCCCAACTAGTCAAGCATTTTCAAATAGTTGGAATTATATTTTGCTGCTTTCCACTTTGAGAATAAAGGAGCAAATGTAAAGACAAACTCATATGAGGTGTTTGCTTTTAAATCAACTTAAGCGCAGAGCCCATGGGCATCCGTTTATCACTTCACCACGTCTGGTGCCTCCAGCATTCAAGACTCTGTAACTTGCTGAGGGGATATAAAATGAGGAAAACATCATTGCTGCCCACATGAGCTCTAACACCAGCAGTGGGAGGGGGTGATTAGGGCCACAAGGGAGATTACAGGAGGAGAGGAGTCGCTCCTAATTGAAAAAATAATACTAGCTATTTATTGAGTTATTATTATACACTAGGACCTGTTGTCCTGGTTTTACTCCTACCGTCTCGTTCAAATTGCATAACAATCCTGGAAGCTGGGTCTAATTATCCCCATGATCTAGATGAGGGAGCAGAATAACCTGCCTGAAGTCACACAGCCAATGAGGGGACATGAATCCAGATGGTCGGACTCCAGAGCCGATGTGCTTAGCCATCACGTCCAAGAGGCTTCCTGGAAGGGGTCATATTTGAGGTGGACCTCGGAAGGAGGTGGGATTCAAGCGTGTAATTGGTTTCCACATCTGTAAAATGGAGATAAGGATCGTCCTTACTTCATAGGTTTTGTGAGGATGAAATGAGGTTTTTAGTCTGGCACTGGCTAGCTCTCTGGGGGCACTAGCCTGGCAGTGGTCAGCTCTCTCTGAGAATTAGCCTGGCAGTGGTCAGCTCTCTCTGGGCGCTAGCCTGGCAGTGGTCAGCTCTCTGTGGGCATTAGCCTGGCAGTGGTCAGCTCTCTCTGGGCACTAGCCTGGCAGTGGTCAGCTCTCTGTGGGCGCTAGCCTGGCAGTGGTCAGCTCTCTGTGGGCACTAGCCTGGCAGTGGTCCACTCTCTGTGGGCACTAGCCTGGCAGTGGTCCGCTCTCTGTGGGCACTAGCCTGGCAGTGGTCAGCTCTCTGTGGCATCGGCCGTTACTATTCGTGTTATTGAGCCATGATGATGGGAGGGACTTCCAGGCATAGGCATCCTCCTAAGTGTTGCAGGTGGGAGCATCTGATTCCGCTGAAATGCTCTGTCGGGGGAGAGACTAAAAAGGTGAGCAGGCAGTTGTGGGCAGACGCATCTTCCCATATCCCTTGATGCCCCAAATGGGTCTGGTCTGTGCACTTACTCATGCCCGCTCCCACTAACGCTGAGTTTGCACATTTTCTGTCCCCTTACAGTCCCTTTTGTCCCAGTAGAGATTTAGAATCTCAGTAGGCAGCAAGAGGGTGGCTGGTCCCCAGCGGTGTTGAAGGCAGCGTAGTGCGGGTGTAGACAGCAGCGTTGGCTGAATGGCAGGCAGGGCTGTGGGACGAGGCAGTTTGCAGGCTCCAAGGAGGCCCCAGAGACTCAAAGAAGATAAAGATGGTGGGAGCAGTTGGATAGTGGTGATCAGGCTTCTATTTCTGGGCTTGGTTTTTTCCTGGTCTGAAAAGAGGATGTCTCCACAGAAAGGCAGCCATCTGTCCTGAGAGTAAGTAGAGTGTTTATGGGAGTCGAACAGGTCCCTTTGCAAGTCTCCTCCCGTCTTTTCTTTGGAGTATGTCCTGTCTCTTCAGATGGATTAAAAGCTTCTGTGTCGTTGGTGCCTGCATACATGTGACATTCCACAGGTGTGACTGATTTCTGGGCTGACGCGGAAGAGAGGAGAGGAAGCAGAAAGAAAAGAGCGCTGAAGACGACATGGAAAGACAACGTGTGCATTTAGGGAAGTGTGTGACCCTGTTTGTAAACACTTGGTGGACTGGATTTGTCCCCCTTCAGCTCTTCCTCTGCGTGACCTGGCAGGGACCTGGAAACCTCACTGCCGGTAGAATAGCCCCCAGGAACTTAGATGGGGCCCCCAAGAGGGCCCTGCACCATCCAGGCTCCTCACTCGCGCCCATGAGCTGCAATGGCTTTAGCTGCTTATAAATTTACAAAAAATGATTATTCCAAGCCCAACTGCCATATTCTTGCAGAAAAGTAATGTTTCCTAAGTGAGACAAGTGAATTTAGTGTTGCCATCAACCTTTCAATATCATAATGGAATATTTTCCTTTCAAACAGTATCGTGCTTACCATGGAGCATTTAAAGCTGTCGATGAGAAGAACGGAACCACGGAAGAGACCGAGGACCTGCGAGCCCTGCGCTTCCTGTCTGTGATTTCAATCGTGGACCCTTGGATTTTCATCATTTTCAGAACAGCAGTATTTCGGATGTTTTTTCACAAGATTTTCATAAGGCCTCTTATGTATAGAAACTGGCACAGCAATTCCTGCCAAACTAACACGGAATCCAGCC
Source organism: Diceros bicornis minor (assembly GCF_020826845.1). Taxonomy (NCBI): domain Eukaryota; kingdom Metazoa; phylum Chordata; class Mammalia; order Perissodactyla; family Rhinocerotidae; genus Diceros; species Diceros bicornis. The sequence goes on along the minus strand of NC_080744.1, from coordinate 172,351 downwards.
TGTGACAGTGTCTTATACTCTTTGGTAAGCTGAGGAATATATCACATTTCCTGTCAAAAAGCCATGATAAAAAAACTTACAATTTAAATCCTTAAAAGTTATTTCCCGTAACAAAACATCTAAACAGTGTTTTCAAAAGTGTTTGCTATAACAGCGTGTTGTCACTCTATATTCATGATCCAGTTCAGTGGATTTTTTCGTTTTGAGTTATTAACAGCAACTACAATTGCACATATTGTAAACACTGTTAAAAGTCTTAAATCCACGATACTAATTGTTCCAACTTTGTATTTGATGTCCCTAATTTTTTAGAAGGGTCTTGAGGCCTCTGGGTCTTTATACAAATCCAGTGGAAACACCATTGTTCACAATTATGTGATGAGTGTTCTTAAAATTTCTTACCGTATTCATTTCCAGTGAAACCTGATTTGTTTATTTCATATCATAGTTGTCCCTGTTTAGTTATTTTCTTTGCCAACTGATCCAAGTATAGCCTGAATTATAGATGCTCCTCAGAGAAGTGAGGGGGGAATATAACCAGGTGGGGCATTTGGAGAGACTTCCTCTGGGGGGTGCTCACTGCCCATGTGGCGGGCAAAGGCCAGATGGGACTGTATGTATGGAGGCAGAGATGTCAGTCGAAATCAGAATTTGGGAGTGGGTTACAAATGCTGTTTCAGATTTCGGAACCTCCATTTTATAGGTTCATTGTATTGATGGATTCTTTGGGGAGGATTTATGCTTCTTTGAAAATCAGTGATGTCTGACTTACCAGAGAGCCGAGTTTGTACGTTTGTGTGAAGTAGTGGGGCATTTGGCACAGTGGAAAGCCCACCCAGGACTCGGCAGCCTCAGGTGAGAGTAGTGGCAATGACCTGGACTCTACTTGCTGACAGACACATTCTGCTCCTCGTGGAGACAGTAAGATCTTATTGAGGTTCCTGAGAGCTACGCTTTCAAAACTAGAGCAGGATGTGGCTCAGATGGGGCACAACTGAGCACTTTATTGTACCTTTAAATGTTTACAAAGGTTAGGAACACTATGACCAGAAGGGAAAAGTGGGGAAAATACACCTGCAGCTGATAAGCAGACCCAGAGACTAAACCCAGCGGCAGGTGAGGACTTTCCCCTTTGGTAGAAGAAGAGACGGCGGACATTAACCGGGTCTCGGCATCTCTAGAGCCCCTTTGTAACCCGACACACCAGACTCTGGGCGGGAAAGTGGCTGCACTGAATAGTCCTGAGACCCCTGCTCAGCCGCCCCTCCCAAAGACAAGCAGGGTTGCCTTACTTCCAGCTTGGCAGAAACCCTATTTTTCACCTCTGGTTTATCTCAGAGATGGAATTAAGCTGGATACAAGTGTATGTTCTTTAGAGCAAAACTGTGAAATGGCCAAATTAGGAATTCACGAATTATAATGGAGAGTATGACGTGATGGAAAATGAGTTGTTTTCAAAGCTTAACTTTGTTGTATTTACTGTAAATGCGTCTGTGTTTATTGTCAGAGGACGTGTACCCTTTTGTTCTCCTTTTGGAAGGTGTGTTATGATAACTGTCCAGATACTTGGAAAAGGTCCCATATGATTCAATAAACATAATTTTATAATATTTTGCAGAGAAAATTACTTTTCTTCAGATAAAAGAAAAAGGTTTAGTTTTCTCCTTTGAGTAAACAGTTGCCAGCAGCCTTTCATTCTCTAGCAGTTTAATAGTGTGGATTTTTCTATGCTGTTCTATTAGCAATTATATGAAACAAGTTTGCAAAGTTTATCCAAAGACTGAGTGATCCTTTCTGCTTTATACGAAATATAGATACACCTTCCTGATGAAATCCATGTTAAGTTAAAAGTCAGCTCTTCGTTGATCTCCTTGATCTACTCATGGGTTCACTAAGTGAGTCTTAATTGACACAGACTTTGTGCCAGGCAGCTGGTTAGGTGCTGAGTCCTGGCCCAGGAGCTGTGTCTCGTGCTCTGGGGGGATGGGCATGTCAGGTTACAGTCGAGCGTACATCCCAGGAGTGGACAGGCACGCGGTCCTGTTAGAGGGGGAGGCCTCACCCGGGGGGTGACCTGTAGGGTTGTGAGAACTTCACAGGGATCAAGTGTGGGAAATGAGTAGAAAGTGTGACTGCAGCTGAAAACTGGGTGAAGGATACACAGAGATACTTTACATAAGAGGAAATACGTATGGTTAATAATGTAGAAAAATTTCCAGCCTAATCAAAGAAGTGCAAATTAAAATCAAATTATCAAGGACCACACACAAAAAGCTATGACTCTCAATAAGAAGTGGCTGCTTTTAAGTAAGAGGAACATGCGTGCTCCCCTGGCGAGTTTGTAAATTTGTCCAACTTTTCTTGAAAGCAGCCTAACAGTGCATGTCAAGAGCTTAAAAGTGTCCTTTTCTACCGTTCCAGTAATTCCTTCTAGAATTCCCACCCAGAAAATCATCAAAGGGCTGTCATAGTCACGTGCAAAACTCTTCCTCGTAATATTATTTGTAATAGAAAAGAAAATGAAAAGGAAACCATCTAAATGACCAAAACAAGGATTAAACAAACTCTTCAGATATAATGTTCACACACACGTATGAAAATCATGCCGCCATCATAAAAAGATGTTTTCAAGTAATTTATAACAGTTGAGGAGAAAGCTTACAATGTAATACTAAGTGAAAAAAAGCAGGATACAAGCTATTTTAAGATATGATCCATAAATATATAGGCATAGAAAATACCCTGAAAAAATGAATCAAAGTGTGAACCACAGTTACTTTTTTATATGGACTTTCCCCCCCATAATCCTTTGTGTTTTCCAAATTTAAAAATAATAAGTCCATGTTTCTTTTACATGAAATTATTTTTTTAAAAGAAGGAATAGAAATGTCCGAGAAAACAAGGGGAAAAGGCATGAAGGAAAAGTTCTCCAGTCTGAAGGAATAGTATGTGCAAAGCCACACAGGAATAAAGGAGAGTGGTCTGTCCAGGCTTAGTTAGTGGCTCCATTGACAGAAGCTCGGGAGTTATGAGAAAGCTGGTGGGAAAAGGAGCTGAAAAGAGAGGCAGGTTTCACATCATAAAGGGGGCTGAGGGCAGAACTCGGCAAAACCCGGACACGTGCTGGGGACTCTGGCGCCAGGGTGCAATCAGGGTGGAGTTGAGGAGGATCGTGCTGGTGCCGTGGACTGTGGATCGGCAGGTGGGGGCACCCGATGGACAAATGGTTCCTGCAGCTCTGCATCCAGTGTGAGGTCGTGGGCTAGCCCAGGGCGCTGGTTCAGGGGCACCGGACACAGCCTGGCCCTGCTTGCCTTGCTGTGGGCTGCATCAGCTCAGTGAGGGGCCCTTATTGTGACCTTTCCACCTGGAGGGGCACCAAGACTCCACATATGCAGGTGGGGGTGCCCTGCTGCTAGGAGGGACAACAAGGAGGAGCTGCATTTAAGCGGTGGGTGGGGATGAGTCGCAGGGCTTTTCAGTAGGTAGACCTGCCCCAACTCCTGCCAGTCTCACCTTTTGTTTTTCTCTCAGTTGCAAATATTTGACGACTTCCTACTTCTTAGTTCAATATACTCAGGAACAAGTTAGGACAGGGAAAAATTCTGAAAAAAGTCCCCTTTTTTCCGTTTTTTTCCCTTACATTCCCAGGGTATCTGGACAGAAGACTGTAGCTGCTGATTCCAGGGAAGTTTCTGGGTTATCTGTGGATTTTAATTATATACTACCCAGCCAAGTTAATAAAGGGCCAACAATGAAGACTGTTAATTTAGTTCCCAAAGTCCATCAGAGGCTGACTGGGCCAGGTAGTCCTGAAACTTTAGGGGTGAGAAGGGATCCCACACATCCTAAGCACTTGGACGACCCCAAACACTCACTAGCCATGTAGCCTTCTTGCTCATTTAACTGGAGATTTCCGGGCTCTAAGCCAGTGCTTCTCAAAGCGTGGTTCCGGGGCAGCAGCGTCAGCATCACCTGGACTCTCCTGCACCGGCCGAGACCTGCTGATCAGAATCTCCGGGTGGGTCCAGCAAGCTGGCTGTAACACGCCTGCCAGGGATTCTCGTGCGTGTTGAGGGCGGAGAACCGCTGCTCCACGCAAAACGAAGAGAAAAGAAAAATAGACAAAAAAGACAAGAAAATATGACCAAGACTCCATTCATATGTCCCTCTGACTGATTCTCAGACCTTTTCAGCTGCAGGTAATCGCTCATGCCTGACTCCCAGTAGCATTTTATCCGCAGTGTTCTTCAGGCCGACCCCAGTTTACGCACGGGCGGCCGCCCGGGGCCTGCGCGCTGAGCACCGGCGCAGCCCTGAGCCCGCGGCCCGCGCAGGCCGGGCCGCTCCGCGGACCTTCCTGGGCCCGCGCCTGGCGGCTTTCTGCTGTGGAAGAAAACCCGCTGAGGGGCGTCATTCACAAAACATTGTCAGAGATTCCATCTCAAGGTGAGCTTTCCTCAGGGAGTTAGTCATGTTTTTTAGCTGTCTATAGACTAGACATCTCCATTAAACTTTCGTAATTTGAGCTCTTTGTGTATTTTTAGAAATATATGTTTCATCTTCCTTTCCAGGCTTTAAAGGATTTGAGGACTAGATATGCACTGTTTTTCTCTTTTTTCTCCTAATAGCTAACAGTACCGTGAAAGGGCTATAAATATATTACAAATATGTATTGAATGAGGTGCTCCCGCCCATGATCTCTCAGCACATATGTGTATTCAGTAAGAGGCTGCTGACACTTGTCAGAGATTTCTTGTGTCTGGGGGAATGTTCTTGCTCTGGTATATAAGGATTTTTCTCTTAGGCCACCCAAAGGTGAAGTAATAAATGCAGGAGAAAACAGTTTTGCTCCATATTTTTCCCACTGTCATAGACATTACAGAAATTAACATGTTTCACTTTATCCAGGAAATAGAAACTCATAATTAATAAAATTAACGACATAAAAGGCTTGTTCATTAGGCAATTTTATCACTGTAAAAACAACCTGTCTTCTGAGAGTGTTTTGTGCCCTCTCTTGTGATGCCTCCGTGAGCGAGGCTGGAATTGCTGTGTGGGTGTTCCCGGCACAGCCTCGCGTGGGGGAAGGCTGAGCGCACGGGGAGGGGTGGTCTGTGATTTGAGCTGGCTTCTCTTGCCCTTCTACAGTCGCCCATCTTCCCATCTTGTTGAAACAAATCAGCAAGTCTCTCCTGATATCAGTGAGGTGAAAATTTCGGTCTACCAGACAATTAAAAAAAATTGCATGGGCCTGCCCTGTGGCTTAGCGGTTAAGTGCGCGTGCTCCGCTGCTGGCGCCTGGGTTCTGTCCTGGGCGCGCACCCACGCACCGCTTCTCCGGCCATGCTGAGGCTGCGTCCCACATAGAGCATCTAGAAGGATGTGCAGCTGTGACGTACAACTATCTGCTGGGGCTTTGGGGGAATAAATAAATAAATAAAATTATTTTAAAAAAATCGCATGGACTCAGGAGTGAGTCAAGTCTGAAAACTATTTGCAGCAAAGCAATAGTTGAGAATCCATCATGCTCTGATTACAGAGGATATGAAATGAAATATAGGAAGAAGAAATATACTTCATTTCTTAAAACTTTGCTACGTGTATGCTAAAGCCAGTGAGAACAATAAAGCACGGTTAAGTCAAATCCTATAAGAAAGCGTATTTTAAGTCAAGCTCGTAGGGTCTTAAGATGATTCTTAATTTATGGAAAGTGCTTGGAATCCAATTGGAAACACAGGACAAATTAAAAGTTAAGAAGAATACAATGTAGTACAAATGTTACCCAGTGCTGTCATCCGGGGGGTATATTTTAAAACAAAGCCCAGAATCAAGGAGAACTGATGTTTGAGATTAGTCTAGTGGTGCATGAACAGACTCCTGGGCAAACAGTCAAGCTGGTGGCTTGCAAACGTCCATTTCTTATCAGTACAAAATAGGGCTGGAAACAGTAAGTGGCACAACACAATTCATTGTGAATTGGGAAAGACTTCTTTAATTCCCCCAAATTTAAAAACCACCCAGAGAGTTCTCAATTAGGTTAAAAAGACAAAGTGCAATGATTTACTGGTTATGATTGGCACATCCAAAATGAAATGACCCCCTCCAAAAAGCTGAAATGGGACCAGGATCTGTCCTTCAGATGTGAACAAAGAGTAATACCAGAGGAAAGAGAACCAAGGGTGGAAAATTCCAGATAATCTGTGACTGTAAGACACAGTCACTAGTGAACACCTTATAGCACAGACTTGTTCTGACCAGAAAATACGGCAACAAAAGTACAAAGGATGAAGCACCAGAAACATGAGAAATGGGGAAAAAAAAGTAACTATTTTCATGGATGATTTCACACCCCACTGTCAATCAAAGGTAGATGGAATAAATGAAAAGACGCTTGTTTAAATATATTTATATTCGTTGTCACATCGCTCGAAACTCAGATGGATTTTTATTCAACAGGCGGAGTACATTTAAGATGTTTTGTTTTCAAACGTAGGCTGATACAGGCTGGCACTCACTAGGGCCGGAGAGGTACCTCAAGAAGATGCACGGCGCAGCAGGAGGCCTGAGTGAATCTGAAGATGTGGGCAAGTGTAAGGCGATGTTGTGGGCGGGGAGAATGAACAGGGTTCCACACACGAGCCCCAGACTCATCATAAGGACAGAATCTCTGGCTGCCAGATGTTAACTCATGACACAGCTGCTTTGTGCCTTTGAAACTCTGTACACTGGGATATTTATTTATAGAGGTTAATGATGCTCCAGAGCAGCAGAGCGGGAGCTGGCTGGGGAGTCACATCGTTGTAGTTGGCGGCTTCCGAAAGAGCTGCCAACGATCCTGCCTCCTGGTCTTCACGCCCCTTTGTGCCCTCAAGTGTGAGCTGGACCTGCAGACTTGCTTGTAACGAGTGGAATACAGCAGCACAGCTGGGATGTTACACTCTAGATTAGGTAACAAAAAGGACCCGGGTTCTGCCTTGCTCCTTGCTCTGAGGGAGCCAGCTGTGATGCTGTGGGAGGCTCTCGTGGCAGACCCCTGAGGGCCTCCAACCAACAGCCTGAGAGGAGCTGAAGCCTCCAGCAACCACGTGAGTGTTCCTGGAAGCGGAGCCTTGAGGTGGCTGCCGCCCCGGCCACACCTTGACTGCAGCCTGTGAGACCCAGCAGACCCTGCTGAGCGGCCCGGACTCCTGCCCCACAGAAACCGTGAGACGAGAAATGTTGTTTTAAGCTGCTAAATCTGGGGGTAATTGTTTCTGCAGTCATAGATAACTAATACAATCATTACTTTTAAATTAATAGATACACAAATTATATATAAATCTATAGCATGTTTTATTGATAAATATGATACACGCAATAGTTACAAACCTTGATTGTATATTAGGCTGCAAGGAAAATGTCAACAAAGGTGAGAAAGCAGAAACTGAACAGTTCATCTTCTCTGATTAGGAAACATGTTTTTGTTTAAGTTGAAGCCAAAAAATCTCTCTATTCAGAAATTTTTCTTTTTTGTGTATATCACATATACTAAATAGTGCATAAAACATGCATATACAGTTTAACTAATTATCACAAAGTGAGTGTCCATGTAGACGCCATGCGTCTACATGGGCCTCCTTGTTCTAACTAACCTTTGGGGGTATATCCAATGACAGAGCACATGCACCTCCCAGTTTCCCTGTGTGAGGCCCCAAATCCACAAACCCCGCCCACGCATTCAGGGCTTCCAGTCAGCTGTGTCGAGAAACAACACGGTGGGTACCAGGAGCCCCTGTGTGCCCCCCCCAGAGGTAAACACTGTCTTGACTGTTGAGATAACTTTGTCTTTGCTTTTCTTCATTTTGCTGCCTGTGTGCATTGTAATACACGTACCCTTCGTGTCTCTCTAGCTCTGCAGTGTGTCTCAGGTCGGAGTCCTTGCATGCAGAGTCGAGATGGGGGTGCTGGGGCATGTGGTTTGTGTGGCTCGTGTGCTCAGGGAGGAAACAGGACAGGGCAGGACAGGAGCTAAGCAGCGATGAAGTCTCGGCGTCAGCCTCATAAAAGCCACATAAAAGCCATGCTCTGGAGCATGGCTCCCACTACAGTGGGATACTTGTCAGTATGTCAGTAAGAGGTCTTTGGCCAGGGTACACAGGGGGTACCCTTTAGGCCAAGGGCAATTTTCCAGGGAAGGAGCCAGCTGTGAGCCATTAGCAACCAATACCTACAGGAGCTGAGGGGTGGGTGCACTGGCCTGGAAAAGGGGGTCTGGACAGTGTCCACCACATATTATGTTTGGGATTTGTCCTCTGTATGTGTAGTTGCAGTGCATACGTTTTCATTGTGAGTGGTATCCTGCTGGACGAATATGTCACAATGTCAGTGGACATTTGGGTTGTTTCCAGATTTGCCTGTTACAGATAATGCTGCCTTGACTCATCGTGTATGTTGTTGGATATGTAAAAGAGTCTGTCTAAGGCATGTACCTAGGAGTGGAGTTGCCAGATTGTAGGTACAGTCCTCTTCGATTTTACTATATTATAAACATTGTTTTCCAGTTGACACTTCCACCAGCATTGTTTGCTAGCTCCAATGGCTCCACACCTTTGCCAACACTTGTGTTTTTGGACTTTTTATTTTAGCCATTCTGGTAAGTTCATAATGGTATTCCACTGAGGTTTTAAGGTGTTTTCCTTCTTAATAATAATGAGGTTGCTATTCACACCTATTCACACATTTATTGGCTGTTTGGAAATTCCCTTTTTATAAAGTTTCTGTTCAAATCTTTTCCTGGGTTTTTCTTGCTGGGTCTATCTTGTCTTGTTGGTTTGTAGATGCCTACCTACTGCCTCTTTGCCAGGTATGTGCATTGCAAAAATCTTTTCCCATTCTGTAATCTGTCTTTTCAGTCTCTTTAAGGTGACTTTTAATGAATAGATGTTTTTATCTTATTAGAATCTAATTTATTAGGCTTTTCTTTTATGGTTAAGCTTTTTATGTCTTTTTGAGAAATTTTTCCTAACCTGGAGTCATGAAATACTTTTCTCCACTGTTTTATGAAGAGCTTTATAGTTTTAGCTTTCACTTTTGGGTTTTAATTCACCTGTAATTTCTGTGTATGGTGTGAGGTAGATATCCAATTTTATATTTTTACCATACAAATAACCAATTGTCTCCAATTGAACTTTTTATTGAAAAGTTCATCCTTTCCCATTGATATTAAATATCCTCTCTGTCGCATATCAAGTTTCCACATTTGTATGTCTGCTTCTCATCTCAGTTACTGTAGTTTTACAATACTTGGTCCTTCCTCCTTTTTCAGGTGGGCCCTGCTAATCGTAGTGCTTTGTGTTTCTGTACAAATTTTAAATAAGTGTGCCGAGTTCCACCAAAAACAAACAAAAAACCTGCTGAGATTTTTATTGGGATTGCACTGGATCTATTGATCAAATTGGTATTTCTCTCAATTTACTTATATCTACCGTAATGTGTCTTTATAGAGGTTTCAAATTTTTATTGATGTATAATATACGTAGAGAAAAGTATACAAATTATAAGTAGACAGTGGAATGAATGTTAAAAAAGTAAACACACCTAAGTAACCAGCACCCAAATCAGGAAACAGAATCCCAGACCCCTCTAAAATCCCCTTTTAGCTGCTAACCTCACCCACAGAGGTAACCACTTTCTTGACTTCCAACATTATGTAATTTTCTCTGCTTTTGAGCTTTATATAATTACCCTGTATGTACTTGGCTTTTTTTCACACAGCATTATGCTTATGGAATTCATCTATGTTGTTCAAATGGTTATGTTTTGTTTATTCTCATTGCTGTAGTGTATACTATTCACTGTATGAATTTGTCACACTAGATTAACCCATTCTCTTGTGGATGGACAAATGAGTTGTTTCTAACTGGGGCTCTTACAAATAGTAATAAGTATTCTGTACCATCGTTGAGGATACGATGCCTTTCTATTAAGGATGTGACTCAATGTAAGTGCTTGGTCATAAGCTTTGTCCTTAGTAAACACCGCCAAGCAGTCTTCTGGGACGGACTGTATCAGTCTGTACTTCTGCAGCAGTGTATGAAAGTTCCAGTCGGTCCCCATGCTCATCAATACTCCAGGTTAGCTTTCTATTTCAGTGTAGCCATTCTGGGGCTGGACAGTGAAACCACACTGTGGTTTTAATTTGCATATCCCTGATGCTCACCTTTTCCTATGTTTGTTGGCCTTTGGATATCCCTGTCTGTGAAGGATCTGTTCAGGTCTCTTCCCCATTTATAAAAGGTTGTCTGCCTTTTGCTTGTTGATTTACAGGAGTTTCATCATCTGAATCTGTTAGGTTCTTGAGTTTGGGGGTTTGGGCTGTGTGGGGCAAAATTTGGTACAGTATGGAAATTCTACTAAATCCAAATCTCTTTTGTTCCTGGAATTCAAACTGAGAATTTAGATGATGAAGGACACCTGAAGCCATTGTAGGTGTGTGTCTTGCTGAACCCGGCTTATGGCGCCGCATTTCCCGGTGAGCCTGACACTGTGCCAGGGGCTCAGATTTCTGAGGTTCTCTCATGCCTGGGATTATAGCGCCTCCTTCAGAGGGGTGTGCATCTGCCAGGCACCTAGGGTCAGGCAGGGACTGCTTTAAGCCAGTTTGGGGCAGAAGGCTGTTTTGGACCGTCAGGCGTGGTGAATGGGGGTCACAAACTCTCCGGGACTTCCCGGGGATACATTTTTCCTTCTGTTGACTCCCTCTGCACTGTTCAACACCAAGGATCTTCTTTTTCTTACAGTCTCCTGGGGGAGGCGGTTAGGGAGTGCGAGCGTGTTTCCTTCTGGTTCTTTCTTAGCCTGAGGAAGCAGCCCTTCGGGATCCTGTCCTCATGGGGGAAGGTTTCCTATCACACTCCCACCTTTGCCGGAACTCAGACTTGGCTTCCTGACCCTGTGGGCCCGGAGAGGACGTGAAAAATGAAAACCACGTGTCCTTCCTTGGCAGGTGTCCTTGGGGGCAAAGGCACTGCCGGTGTTCTGCTTTCCTTCTAGATTCCCGTTTTCATTTGGATTTTGTCCTGAAAAATCCTTGCTATCTTATGCTTTTCAGATTTTTGAAATTTTGGCACAGCATTTTTTAGTTGTTTTCAACTGGAGGATTGGCCTGAGTGGTCTAGCCTGCTGCATTACCCAGAATATAACTTTAAAGTTTTCAGACTATCAAGCAACTCTGGGAACTTAGCTGTTTAAGAATCTCTTAAATAACTAAAATTTTTTAGTAAGTAATTAAAATGATCAGTTAACATAAAAAATGTATAGAATGTAGTCAATCCTGTAATTTAGAGGTAAATCAGTAGCAGCAAGTACTTTTAATATTAAAAAAGAGAAGGGGGGGTGGCCCAGTGGCACAAGCAGTTAAGTGTGCGCGCTCCGCTGCAGCGGCCCGGGGTTCGCTGGTTTGGCTCCCGGGCATGCACTGATGCACCGCATGTCAAGCCATACTGTGGCCGCGTCCCATATAAAGTGGAGGAAGATGGGCATGGATGTTAGCTCAGGGCCAATCTTCCTCACAAAATAAAATAAAAAAGAGAAAGAGATTACATTATTTACAGTTTTAGAAAAAGAAAAAGAACACAAGTCCTAAGTAAAATGGGATTATAAATGATAAAGACAAATAAATGAAAGAATGAGAAAAAATAAAAGTAGAAGCTGATTCTTTGGGTGGGGAGAGGTAGGAAAGACAAACAACAAACTAATTGAGAAAATAACACAAAACAAAACTAAAGATAAAAGAGAGATGACACTGATAAAAATTTGCAATTGTAGGAAGATGCAAGTCTGCCCCCCGAGCCCCAGGGGAGCAGGCACATGAGGGGAGACGGCAGCAAACCCAGTCAAGAGGGGCTCCGACCTTCCTCCATCTGAGCAGGTCCATTTATACTGATACGTGCATTTGACAAAAAAATACTGCACAGAAGAAATAAGTGTTACAGATTCTATCGGAGGTCCCCAAGAGCACCCCCCATTTCCAGTATTGTCTAGAAGGATTCCCAGGACTCTGTGTAGTATGGTTGCGCTCGTGGTTACAATTGGTTACCGTGAAGGATTAGGAACAGGATCAGCCATGGGAGGGCATGGAGTGAAGTCCAGGGAAAACCAGGCACAAGCTTCCAGAGTCCTCGCCGGTGGAGTCTCTAGGATGTGCTCACTTCCTCCAGGGACGAATGGTGACAACCTCCATGAGGTGTTGTCTACCAGGGATGCTCACTGGGGATGCGGTGCCCAAAGTTTTTATGAAGTGGTAATTAGGCAGCCTTTGCCTGGCAGATTCCAGTTTCAGACTCTTTGAAGGAGAGCAGGTGTTCAGATAAACCCTACTGTTTGCACGAACATTTTAGGCCCAGTGAGCCACCTTGTCATGTAGGGAACGGTGGGAAAACTCCCCAAATCCAGGTTCCCAGGTGCTGGCCAAGGGCCAGCCTCTCAACAGGCCTTTCTAAGGGGCACAGCCTCAGGCCTGCTGTGGCGATTCCTCCTCTACACACAAGAGTTTATAAGAAGAAAGAAAAGCATCATTCTTTTTTTTTTAAAGTATTTTTTTTTAAATTTCATTTATTTATTTATTTTCCCCCCAAAGCCCCAGTAGATAGTTCTATGTCATAGTTACACATCCTTCTAGTTGCTGTATGTGGGACGCGGCCTCAGCGTGGCCAGGGAAGCAGTGCGTCGGTGCGCGCCCGGGATCCGAACCCAGGCTGCCAGCAATGGAGCACACGCACATAACTGCTAAGCCACGGGGCCGGCCCAGCATCATTCTTAACTGATATTATTGTGTATCTAGAAAATATAAAGGAATCATCGATAAGCTATTAAAATGAGAGTTTATAAATATGGCTTAATAGATATATATATCTATTGATAAAAATCAATAACATTTTTATATACTAGCAGCAACCTATACAGAAACAAACAAACCAAAAAAATAGGTCCTGTTTCCAAGAAGCAACTAAAACATATAATGCCTGTGAATAATCTTAACAAGATATATATTGATGATGTGAAGAAAAAAATACAGATATATTAAAAATATAAAACAAGACTTGAAAAAGTAACTGGATGGTTATTCCTGGGTAGGAAGACTGAATATGAAAATAACTATGTCTAAATCAATATATAGGTTTAATATAACCCCAAAATCTCTACTGCCTTGAGTTCCTTCTTTAAAGGAAAAATAATTTTTTGCTTACATCAACAGAATGATCCTAAAGTTCACTTGAAGAATAAAAAGGGAAGAAAATTATGAAAAAAATTATTTGTGGGAAGATTAGTCCCATTCTGTTTTAATCATCTTACAAAGATATGGTAATTAAAACGATGTGATATATAGGCTGGATCAATGAAACTGACAAATCCAAATATAGATTTTACTATATGAATGACAAGTAATGCATCACAAATTGATGAGGAAGAGAAAGATGAGTCAATATGTGATGTAGGAATAACTGTTTAGCAATTTGGAACATGTTAATCTAGGCCCTAAGTTGTTTTTAGAGGAAGCAAACATGTCTTATTTTTTTATTACTTCAAATGCCGTATGTGACACCTAATTAAAGTCAAGATATGTTTGGCTTTGAAAAGGATTTACAGTTAAATTATGTTTATTGTTATTAAATTATAATTATTATCATACACTATATATATTATATGCTACTTCTGTAAGTCCAAAATATAGCTAAAATATAAGGGCAGACAGGCCTGGGAAAAATATTGCAAAGAATTCATATCTTTGTTATAAAAGTAAAGATATGTTACATCTTTACTTGAGGCGGAGGTTGTGGCACAAACTTTCTGCTGAAGGCTGTGTGGACTTGGGTGAGTTACTTAGCTTCTCTGAGACTCAATTTTCTTCCTCCTTTCATCATTGAGGCAAGGATTAAAAATATATGTAAGGCTCTTAGCAAAATGTTTGACATATTATGGTTGCTCAACAAATGACAGCTAGTTAGTGGTAGTGTAGCGGTCATGATAGTGAGAGCTCACTAAGTAAGAAACATTAGTCTGCCAAAGATAAATGCATGAAGAGTGGGAACAGAGAATTCCCAGAGGAGGAAATAAAACTCATAAACCTGGAAAAATGTTCAACCACTAAAAGTCAAAGAAATGCAAATCAAAATGAGATAGCACTTTTGGTCTACGAAATTATCAAAACATCTAAAGAACGGTAGCACCCAGTGCTGGAAAAGCATGCTGAAGTCGGTATTTTCATGCCCTACTGATGACATGTAAGTTGGTACAACCCTCTTAGGAAGTGATGTAGAAATATGTAGTCATTTAAAAAATGATCATCTTCTTTGATTCAGTAATTTCACTACTGAGATTTAATCCTAGAACAGAACCCCAAATGTGGAAATGATACATGCATAAAGTGTTCTTATTAACAATAAGTTATTATTAACTTATGATTATTATCAACAATAAGTTAATTATTATTATTAACAGTTAATAAGTTAAGTATTATTAACAATAAATATTATTATTAACAATAAGTTGTTATTGAAGAGTTGGAAACAACCTAGCTGTCCAGTGATAGGAGGAATGATGAGGATTTACTCAGTGGATGTGATAATTATACTGATACTATGTGGGAAATATTTTCAATGAGAGAAAAAAAAGCAAGATGCAACATTTTCTGTGTATTGTGTAGCAGACAAAACTGGAAGGACGTATTTTAAGTTAGAAACAGGAATCATATTAAAGTGGTATGATAATGGAGAATTAGTATTTTTATAATTTAAAAATTACAGTTATTTAAGACTAGATTTTCCTGATTATTTCCAAATGGGTTCTTTCTCTAGTAACAAAAATTTAACTTCAAAACTAGAGACAAATGCTGACAGCTCTGATCTTTTTATGTTGCTCCTCTAGAGGGAGCGCAATGCTTAAAATACATGCTTAAACACAACTTAGCTGTTACATTCACAATAGTCAAGAATCTTAGAGTTGTGAGGGACTTCAGAGATCATCTAGTGTTTTCTTTAGTCTTAGGGATATCCAGAAGACAATCTCTAGCTATAAATCATTTAGTTTCTATTATATATGCTGCTTTTAAATGACACAGACGTTCTCACATTGAGTATGTAATCTTTTGAGTAGAAGTTCCCAGTGGAGAGGAAGATGGTAAAAAGAAAACAAATCAAGTACGCAAACTATTCTCAAAGCCCTAATATTACTGACATGGAATTATAATCTAATAACTATCCCCGGAAATTCCAAAGAAAATTGCTATTGGCCCATTTAACGGTTTTGTTTTTCGTTTTTATTTTTTGGTGTCCTATTAAGGTTGGGCTCCACAGAGCACCAAGAAAAGGAAAGAATTTTCAGCTTTGATGTTTAGGGGTCTATCCAGGCAGAGGAATCCGATCAAGGGTCCACATCGGGGCCTAAAATGTGTCTCTCCTGCTGTGCCAATTGCAAAGGAGATGGGGTTTAGCTTTGCACAGTCCTCGGCTACAGCAGGGCTCGGCCACTCTCAGCTCTGCGTTCACTCTAAACTTTCTCATCTGTTTGTTGGATTTACATGTCAAAAACTCTAATTGAAGAGCGCAATCTCTTTCTTGTAACCCAGTTTTGCCTCAAAGCTGTTTGGAACCAAGAACAAAATGAAGATCCACAACTTCTTCGGAAGTGTTTATTCTTCCTTCCATCTTTATATATCTGGACAACAACAAAGGCAACAAAAGATGGGGAGGGGAGGAGCCTGAGAACTTTTTTTCTGGTACTTGACCTGAACAATGAGAATCTTCAGATGATACGATGAGTCCTAGCAGCTCTCTGGGCTCACAGAAGAGCAGCAAGTAGGACTATTTCTCATGGAATCCAGAGGTGGACACGGCCCATGAAACTGTTGTCTCTGGGGGTGGCTTGCTCAGGAGCTCATTCCCTCTGTTGGATGGAATAAAAGGCCAGAGTTCTGGACTTCCGTCCCAGCTGTGGGACCTGTGCCCAGAATGGAGGTGCTATGCTTCACTACCTGCCCACAGGGGCCTCCTCACCCATCTTCTTTGCACTTTCAGCCTCCTCCTCCTCCTTCTTCTTAATATTCTTCTTATTATTTAAAAGGATGCGTGCATTGTAGAAATTTACAAAAAAAAGAGAGGCAAAACTGAAATAACACCAGGAAATTACATTATTAACACCTTAGTGTATGCCCTTCCAGATATTTGTGTGTGTGTGTGTGTGTGTGTGTGTGTGTGTGTTTTACCAAAATGAGACAAACTGTGCGGACTGCTTTCTTATCTGCTTATTTTATTCAAACTTCTCCCATCTTCCACGTCAGGACATTTTCATCTTGCCCAATACCTACTCCATATTCAAAATCCACAGTTTGTTCCCAAAATGCCCTGCACAGTTCATTTAGTCCAAACCACAGCCCATCCAGGACCATGCTTTGCATCTGGTCGTCGTGTCCCTCCAGTCTCTTGATCTGGCACAGTCTCCCTCTTTTTTCTTTCTAATGAATCTCACTTGTTGAAGAGACCCGGCTGGTTGTCTCACTTTCTGAGTTTGTCTGCTTGCCACTTTGTGGTGCTATTCGGCTTCCTCAACCCCTGAAATTTATCTGAAAGTTAAAAGTAAAGACTTGATGAATTCAAGTTAATTTTTATTTCAGCTAGAATTTGACATAGATGACGTTGTAGTTCTTGTTGTATCTTCATCATATCAGAGGAGATACATATTAACTGGTTGCTAAGATGCGCCTGGGTTAGGGCAACAGTCTGAGCCTTTTATTGAACAATTAATACCCCTTTGCAACTAGAAAGTGATCTCTGTGGTGTTATTTATGGTTTTGTCTAGGAATGTCTAGTTCGCTCCACTCATACACCTAAATGTCTTAATAGCAACTGAACATCCTTCTCTAAGTTAGTAATTTAACAGAGGTAACAGATGATGAGTTTCTAATCCTGTCGTTCCTTCTACATACAGAGCATTCCTCTGTAAGACAGAACTTTCTCTCATCATTAAAATAGAACTCTAAGATATATTTCTTATGGGACAAGTTGGATAAATGCTGACTTCTTTCTCTTTAGTTACCAGTCGTCAGGGTGATAAGTCAATGTACAAGCTTGTTCTCAAGTGGGGACTTGTGGGATCCCCTTGGCTCTCTCTTTTTTTGAGTATCTTTATGTAGACCCTTGAATTTTTATAATTTGTTAGGATTCCACTAAATTATTCTTTTTGTTGGTGAGGAAGATTGGTCCTGAGTTAACATCCATGCCCGTCTTCCTCTATTTTGTATGTGGGACACCACCACAGCATGGCTTGGTGAGCAGTGCCTAGGTCCGAGCCTGGGATCTGAACCCGAGAACCCTGGGCCACCGAAGTGGAGCATGCGAACTTAACTGCTGTGCCACCCGACTGGCCCCTCATTATTCTTTTTGATGTTCAAATTGTTGCAACTTTAGGCAGTGGCGGGGCTCCCTATTTTGACATGTTTTAGCTTAGATTTTACAGATAATGTTCCATCTTCTGGGCACTATCCTAGTGCCGTGTATCTCAGTATTTTTTATGGAAATTAAATCCTATTATACGTGGCGCTCCATGACTCACTTCACTCATTTAACACTCTAGAAGGCTACCCACGTCACTGGAAGCAGACCTATATTTTTAAATAATTGCATAATACCCCACCAAACAGATACCTCTAATGTATTTCTGTAATCCCCTTTTACTTGACATTTAGGCTAGGTCCTAAAGCCAACATATAAACAATCCTGAAAGGAACCCCCTTTTGCTTACAACTTTGAGCATGTACCCTTTCAGCCTCAGTTTGCTCACCTGTTATATGAGAAATTAATGAGATAATGTGTATGAAACCTCTAACAGTTTAGGGGATGTAGTAAGCCCTTAATAAACTGTAGTCTTTTCATTATTATTATCATCTGATTATGAGCTTCATCAGGGCAAGGACCATGTTCCCATTACTCAGGACCTGGCTCAGTAACAAAGAGCTGACACCTGCTGAGTGCTAGCTGTGGGCCAAACCCTGAGTTCCACAGCGACCTTTGAGATAAGTACTGTTATTATCCCCATAGGACAGATGAGGAAGTGGAGGTACATAGAAGCAAGGGAACTTGCCTAAGGGCACAACTAAAATTTGAATTCAGAGCAATCTGACTCCAGAACCCATGCTCTTAAAACTATACTGTGCTGCCTCAGTAAATATATGTCTTAATAAATCGTTATTGAGTGAATAAATAAACGGATTACAGATTTCTGGAAATGCAGCTTCTGGGTCTCAGAGCATGCACATTTATTTTTAAGGCCCTTAATACATATTGCAATGGAAGCTATTCATTATAAAGTTTTTTGAAAAGCAGTATAAAAAATTTATCTATAATATTATCACAACTTTGGAAACAAAAAAAGTGCATAGAAGAAAAATTGAAGGAAACACATCCAAATGCTGAGTGGCCATTTTTGATGGATACATTCATGGTGAGTTTTCTTCTTCTATTTTTCCGAAGTTTCTATGATGAGTTGTTACTTTAAGTCGAAGAACCGTCTCCTTACTTTTGTGCTTTTCTCTGTCCTTGGAAGCAAACCTTTCAAAGAAAAGAGAATGTTCATGATTCTGTGGTGTTGTCTTCTACCAATCTTAAAAAGGAAATTAGAATCACAGGTAATTTGCCTCCTAACGTGATCCAGTGACTCATTTCGTCTAACTCTGAGCTAACAAGCAGTGCGTGGACTTACTGTTCTGATGTTTCCTGCCGGAGGACAAGAGAACTGTTGTAGTCTTACATCCGTTTGCAAAGCACTTTTTATTGACTCAGGGATTAGCAAAGACTTTATCAAGTTGTTTCTCAAACAATCCTGTGAAGTTGTAATGAGTGACACATACAAGCTACATGAATGCAGATGTAGCCGGATGCTAATTTGATGTGTTTACTTATGTATTTTTTGCCCAGTACTTCCTGATACTCCAGATCTTCCCCCGTTCTGTGCTGACTGCCTCAGAGAAAGGACGACGAGACAGAACATAGGCGTCAATTCTGGGCTTATAACTTTTGAAAGACTAGGCCTAAGGCCTGATCAGAGGAGATGAGGAAGAGCAAAGCTGCTCTGCTTCTGACCCAGCTAGTTCCACAGGCGATGAAGGACGGAAGGTGAAGTTCAAGAGAACAAGAGAGCTTAGATGTTAACACGGGGCTTTCTTAGATAATGTGGCTCAGCACCCCAAAATCTCAGAGAGGTTTGAGGGATCTGAGAGCATAGAAAACCCCTAGAAACCAGGCACGCAGTGGGAACCGAGAGTTCTCTAAGCCTCACAAGGCATGGAAAGAATGAGAATATTTCCCATGAGCACAAAAGCAGTGATGACATGGAAAAAAAGGCGACCAGATGTGCTTAGGCTTCAAGTTCACTCTTTCTTCTGCCATCTCCAAGTACTGTAAATTGTAGTTCTAGAATTTCCATTTGGTTCTTTTTTATAGTTTCCATTTGTCTACTAAGATTCTCTACCTGCCCACTCACAATTTCCCTGAATTCTTCGAACATATCTCGAAGTTGGTTTCTATTGACTGCTCTTTTTGTTTTTGACCCATGGTTGACTTTCTGTTACCGCCTTTATGAGAGAGGGACTTCCTGGTGATGGTAGTGTCAGAATTGGGTTAAGCAGTGACGCTACGGGATGACAAGGACCTAATGTCAAAGCAGTCGCTTGAAGGGGGCAGGGCATCATCCCATCATCCCATTAGAGGGTGTACAATGTGTGATGATTTCCAGTCTTCAAGTAGGAAGGACAGTTGCCAAACCCTTGTGAAAAATGTAAGGATAGCACGTCCAATTGTCTTGATCAGTATCAAGCAACTGGCAAGACCTTCCTGCTCAAAAAGTAGAACTGGAAGGTAATTTAACATTAGCATCTAACTCCGTGTCTCCCACTAAGTGGGAAAGACAGTCTCCTCTAATGGTTAAGTATTTCTAAACAAAAAGCAGCTTCCTTGCATTTCCTAATATAAAAGTAATACATACGTATAGAAAAATCAACCAAAACAGACAAGCGTAAAGAAGAAAGTACTATCCAGAGAAATTACCATTAATATTTTGCTGAACATCCTTCTAGATGTTGTTCTATGCAAATAATTATGCATGTAATTTTATATGAATGGAATAATATACATGCTTTTAACTCAGTAGGTGGTAAAGGTCATTATCAATAAATGTAGATTCACATCATCCTTTTAATGACTATATATTCCATTGCATAGGTGTACCAAAATTTATTAAACCAGTCCTCTATGGAAGGACATTTAGTTCCAGATTCTTGCAATAATGAACATTCTTTCTGCTCCGTGTATGTGTGTGTGTGACATCTTTGTGTACTTGCCAAATTATGTCTCCTAGGGCAGTACATTTCTGTAACATTATTTCTGGGCTGAAGCATATTTGAAATTTTTAATAATGAATAAACTATTCCTACCAGAAAGGTTGTACTCACTTACACTCCCACCAACAGTGGCCCATTTCCATCTTTGGTCATACTGGGTGTGTGCAATCTTTTCGACCTCTACCAATGTGTCAGGCAAAAAGTGACATCTAAACTGTGTTGAGTGATTTGCCAATGAGTTCTAGTGCAGCACTGAGGATGGATATCTTGCCATATGCTCCTTTATGGCTTTAAATGAACCATGTGTGCAATACACAGGGGCCTGGGACGTAAATAAGATGGTCTGGCTTCTATTCTCCTGGCTTTATTGCACTAACTCTGTGTGTCCTTGGGTAAGCCACTCAACCTTTCTAGGCCTCAGTTTCTTCAAATGCAAATGAAGGACTTGGAATGGGTGTTCTTGAACTCTCCTTCCAGGTATAAGGAGGGGACGGTGGGAAATGCACGGTGCAGACCTGCAGCAGCCTCTGTTGGTTGACTAACCCAAAGCCATTCCCAGCCCCTTCTTCCTTGCCTGCCTCTACTTTAGAAGAAGCTGGAAACGCCCAATACCCTATTTCTGAGCCTCACCTGGAGCTAGAGGAGGCCATTTTACCAAGTTCTGGCTAATGAGATATGAAGGGAAGTCTATTGGGGTGCTTCTGGAAAATCTTTCGCTTTCCTGATGAAAGAAACAGGAACAGGAGAGAGCCAGCTCACAGGTCCTGTCTCTCCCTCACCCTCTGCCTTCAGTGCAGACTTGATGACTGGACCTGCGAGGCAGTGTGGTGACCTTGTTCTGTGTCAGCTCAGCTAAGCAGGATCCGTTTTCCAGAATCTGGCATGGTTTCAGGTTAATGTTGGCCGGAGAGAAATGTTGCATGAGATCTGAAAGGGGCAGCAAAACAACAGCTCTGAAGGACAATGCACGGCTCCAGGCATGGTGACTCGAGCACATCGGCACTGACCTGCTGGCGCACCTCATGGGCATGAGGCGGCACCCAGAATCCAGCTCCGGCCAGGCCTCCTCCTCCCGCTTCTCCGAGTCCTCAGCCCAATGCAGGTGCAGCTCCATGAGGGCGCCAGCTTCTCCTGCAGTACGGCTGCATCACCCAGTTTGGAGGTAATGAGACACGCAGATCCGGTCTGTCGTGGAGGATTCCAGTTGTTCACAAATTCCAGTTTGTCCCGGCAGGTTCCAAGTCTGTTTTTGCACCATGCACATCCAGCTTTCTACCCTGACTGAACTTCTGGATGACCTACGGTGACTTCAGCCTCAACACTCGAACCAAAGACAGCAAACAGACTTGCACAGACTTCTCCACCCGCTCCCACGATCGTGTAAGCTCTAATGCAGCACCGTGCAACAGAATTTCTGATGATGGAAGTGTTTAATATATGAGCTGCCCAGTGTGTAACCACTAGTCACAGGTAGCTGTTGAAATGTACCTAGTGCAACTGGGAAGGTGAATACGACCTTCCTTACAGAATATAATTACCTATGTCATCTGTCAAACTGGACTTTTTGTTTTAAACATCAGCCCACTTTCAGACTCTGCAGTTAAGACAATAGGTGGTAAGCAACCATTTCTGTCTGCTTCAGTCTCTGAAACTGGCCACTTACCAATAAACTTTACCAGGAACGGGTCTTCTGGATGGCTAACTGAACGTGGAAAAATTAAATGGCTGAACATTTTCTTTCAAGACTGAGCTTGAGTGGAGAACAATGTGCAGTGGTTTCAAGCTGCGTCTTCAAACACAAGTCTACACAATTACAAGGAAGTTTTCTTTTTTCCTTTTTTTTTTTTAAATGGTTGCTTAAACAAGTGGTTATCATTATGATGTTGACATAGGAAAAGGCGAAATGCTGGCGAACGAATCAAAGCGATAGTGCAACAGGCAGCGGGGCCGCTGGTTCGGTCCCTGGCTGGGCGGGCTTGCACTTCCTCCCCACTCGGGTCCCGCCCTCTTCGTGTATCTTCCTGAGAATGTTAAAAAAAGAAAGAGAACATATTGGTCTTACTGCAAACCGTCCGTGGTGTCTGTTGTTCCGTCTTTTTCACTTCTCACGGGACTGGGTCCTCCCCGCTTCCCTGCTGTCTGGTGAGCTGCCCCGCATTCTGTGAATTCCGCGCAGACCCCGCAAGTTCCCGCGCGCACCCAGCCCTCTGCTCAGCTAAACGCAGCCCCGCGGAGGTCCGCCGGCTCCCAGCCCCGGACCCCCACCCCGAGAGAGCCGGGGGGCGCCCCGCGGGGACTGACACCTCCCGCCTCCGGGGCAGCTGGCGGGCGCCCCTGGGACATCCGGACGCCGCCCCGAGCGCGGCCCCGGGAGGAGACGAAGGCGGAGGTGGAGGCGACCCCTGGGCGCGGGCGCGGTGGGCGCGGGTCGGCGGAGGAGCGTGGAGCGACGGCCGGATGCTGCAGTCCAGCGGCCTCTCCGGGGCGGGACGGCTGGAGACCCGGCCGAGCCTGCCCTCCGCGAAGCCTGCCCTCCGCGCGCGCAGGGGGCCGGAAGGGGCTCCGGACTCGATCCCTCCCCTTTTCCCTCTGGGTCTCGGAGCGCCGCGGCTCTCAGACCCTCCTCCCCCCAGGTACAGGCCGTCTCCCTCCCGACGCCCCCACCATGGGCAATGCCTCCAATGACTCCCGGCCCGGGGACTGCGAGGCTCGGCAGTGGCTCCCCGCGGGCGAAAGCCCGGCCATCAGCTCCGCGATGTTCTCGGCCGGGGTGCTGGGCAACCTCATCGCGCTGGCGCTGCTGGCGCGCCGCTGGCGGGGGGACGCGGGCCGCGGCGCTGGCCGCGGGAACTCCGTCTCCTTGTTCCACGTACTGGTGACCGAGCTGGTGTTCACCGACCTGCTGGGGACCTGCCTCATCAGCCCCGTGGTGCTGGCTTCCTACGCGCGGAACCAGACCCTGGTGGCCCTGGCGCCCGAGAGCCGCGCGTGCACCTACTTCGCCTTCGCCATGACCTTCTTCAGCCTGGCCACGATGCTCATGCTCTTCGCCATGGCCCTGGAGCGCTACCTCTCCATCGGGCACCCCTACCTGTACCAGCGCCGCGCCACGCGCCGCGGCGGCCTGGCCGTGCTGCCCGCCGTCTACGCCGCCTCCCTGCTCCTCTGCTCCCTGCCGCTGCTGGACCGCAGGCAGTACGTCCAGTACTGCCCAGGGACGTGGTGCTTCCTCCGGCACGGGCGGACCGCGTACCTGCAGCTGTACGCCACCCTGCTGCTGCTCCTCATCGTCGCCGTGCTCGCCTGCAACCTCAGTGTCATCCTCCACCTCGTCCGCATGCACCGCCGGGCCCGGAGGAGCCGCTGCGGACCCTCCTTGGGCAGCGGCCCGGGCGGCCCCGGGCCCCGCAGGAGAGGGGAGAGGGCGTCCATGGCGGAGGAGGTGGACCACCTCATTCTCCTGGCTGTTATGACCATCACCTTCGTCGTCTGCTCCTTGCCTTTCACGGTAAGTCCCTCACGTCCGCAGCCTTCTCACACTCCGCCTTACTCCCACCCTCTCCACTGCCACACCAGCTTTTGAAACTTGTAAAAACATGTCCTAATTGGTAAAGGTCTGTAGCCTTCCCTCTGCCTCTCACCATCACCCCACTTCCTTCCTCCCCCAGCCCTGGCGTGTGCGAGTGTTTCTCACACAGTAATATAATCCCCTGGAAGGGAGCCTTGGCCTTCCACTAGGCCGGCCGAGCTCCCCACCCAAGAGTCGGAAGCCCCTGGACAGCGCCCCTGTCGCGCCGCGAACGCCTGGCTCAGGACCCGAGCAGGAGGCAGCCCCACCACCCTCGGACGGCTGTCTGTATCCCCCGACTTCCCTGAGCGGTGGTCAGCCTCCGGTTCCGTCCGCTGGTGCTATCCTCCAGGCTTTCCCTCCTGTTTCCCCCAGGGCAAAGGTGGCACCCAGCCCAGAGCGTTAAGAATGGTTCCAGGTGAGAAGGGCTCCTGCTGCAGAAGTTCAGAGTATTCATTATTTATCCTAAAAGTTCTACCAACACCTAGTTTACAGGTTTCTCAGTTTACATACTGAGTGTGTAACTCTTTGTGCCCTGAAAATTCATGATAGAGGAAAAGATGGTTGCTTGGAGGAACCCCTTGCTAAGCTTTTGAGATCCCTCTAGAGGAGGCATGTGCATCTTCTTGATGTCACCGTCGGGTATGTACAGGTGCCCTTCAGCTTATAGCTGTGCACGATGTAAGCACAAACCGCGCGCAGAAGTGGCTGGTCCATCTTCAGACCCTGCGGTGACCCAGCAGGCCAGAGGCTGCCTGGGGAGCTGAAGCACAGGAGCCTAGGTTCTGAGACGGGCTGGCCTGGTTTGGGCAACCTCAGCGTTAGTTCTGTGGTGCTGCCTAAGGTGTAACACAGCTGGCAGAGCCTGGGGTGTGTCTGAGAGTGGGCCGGCCTCTTACGGAGAAGCGGGAGATAGGAATTTTGGTAGCTTCACTTCTTAATCTTCAAGAGAACAAGACTGGCCCTGCAGGGAGTAGGAGATCAACCATGGCTCCCACCTGCCACAGTTTGGGAGAAAAGAGAGGGACAGTGCCTGCCATCAGGGCCTGATCTGTAAAAGCTGAAGAAGTAACTTTATCCTACTTCCCACCTCTGTCACTGCTTTTGATTATCTTCATACGCTCACCCTCGGGTGGGACAGGACGTGGGGTCCTAAAAGCCTGGATATGACCTCCCCCCAGATTGACTCCCTTTCCTCGCTGTGTTTTTTGCTCCCTGGTCCCCACTGCCCTCACTCTTCTACCCCGTCCTCTGTCAGGGTGCAGGCTAGTCTGAATCAGTAAGTTACACTTTGGGGGGAATGAGATGGAGGATGTAGAAGGTACCCTGTGAACTAGGGCCGTGAGAGGCTGTGTGTCCCGTTACACCCTGAGCCGGGGGATTTGTGCGGCAGGAATGCTGTGATGCGAAAACCAACGTGGCTTCTCTGCAGTTGTTTTGTTCTATTGGTAGAACCTTTCAATTATTTTAGGAGCTAAATCAAATTTTGGAGGTTGGGGCTACAATGCAGAATGTGTATCTATGAGAGAAAGCATTTCAGGTTCCACTAAATCACTTAGAATTCAACTCGGGAGACAGAAGCCATTTCTGATTTGGGGAGTACTTGCCTTGAACTGGTGGGGATTAGTGTGTCAGTCATGGGGTTTTATCCATCATCTGTGAGTGTATACATAAGAATCTCCCCCACCGCTGCTACTGAAATCGCCTGGGAATGGGCCCGGAGGTAACCACCACTTGTGAGAAGGGTTGTTATTCACTTTCCTAAGCCCTTTAGAGGAGGAGAACAGGAGGAAGAAGATCTCTCCTTCCATCGTGACTGACCCACTGGACAAACTGTATTTTTAAAATAAAGGCAGTGATTTTCAACAGGTTCCCGAGTTTTCAAGTAAATTTGCCTTTCATCTTGAATTCCATCAATGCCGCACACTGATTTTCAATCAGCCATCTCCCTCTCTCTCTCTCTCTCTCTGTCTCCTCTTGATTTAATATCAAGCCCAGGGCAGCTCCAGAGTTGCCAAATGCAAGAGCTAGGAGTCTGCTTAGATGGACTGGGAGAGTAGGTTTGCTTTGAAGCTGTGTTTTTATTTAGGTGCCTGTTTATGGCCTGGGGGGCCAGAGGAAGATCATGAGGGGCTTTAGCTCCCCCAAGCCACTGCTTGGCATTGACGCCATCAGCACATGTTTTCCGGCTTTGCTTCTGCAGATATGCGTGGCAAAGATTCCGAGCAGGGGAAAAGCCTAGAGTGAAGGTAATCAGAAACTCACCAAGCCCACTTCTTGCCTTGGGGCTGACATGACCCACTTTCCAGATGGCATAGATAATCCACTAGGCACAAAACAGATACTGGAACCTACCTTAAATGGGAAGTGTCAAGTTACCTCCTAAGAAGGAAATTTACACTGACCAAATTTATTTTGTCAACAGATTCTTGGCACTTCTTAGGATCTTTCATTTCCGTGGCACTGTAAACCTTATGAAATGCTGTACTAACCCAATTTAAGTTATTTCTTGGAGGGCTTATCTGATGTTTCAAAACTCATGGCTACTGTTTGGGGCATACATTCTGCTATTTCAAAATGCTTGCTCTGTACCCCAGGGGGCACTTTCCCCCCATGTTCTTTTAGTTTACTTCACACTAAAACTGTAGTCAGAAATGGCCCACACCAATCTCCCACTGGAGGCAGGAATCATTTCCACATGTCCTAACCGGGGGCACCGTTAGATTGCCTTCAGAAATTCTCCTGTTCCTCTAACAGAGCACACGCAGCCCAACAGAAATACAGCATGAGCCACATATGGAATCTTAAATTTTCTAGTAGCCACATAACAAAAAGTAAAAAGAAACAGATGAAATTGATTTTAATCAGTTTCAATCTTAACCAGTATAATTTATTTTAATCAATATAATTTACTTAACTCAGTATATCCAAAATAATATCAATTTCAAAATGTAATCAATGTAAAATAATTATTAACCAGCTATTCGAACTAATTTTCTTCCTTATGTCCCATAAGATACTGGCAATTTACCCTATCTCTGCCTGTTCCTTCCTCAGGATAACAGAGCTGCTTTCTATGTCCCTCAAAAGTGGGCCATGGCACGGGGCCAGTAAGGAGGAGGGTCCACCGCTGTGTACCCAGTGGAACACCAGGACTTCAGGAGTGTGGGCAGGAAGGGGGTGGGGATTTAGGAAACCTGGAACTACTAATGTCAGCCATCATCCCGAGGTGTGGGTAGGTTAGAATTACTGCTTCCTCCAACAATGCCAGTCTAGGACTTCCAAAGTTTAGAAGTGAAACTACCAAAATGCCGAATGCCCGGGGCCCTGTAATGAAGTCAATAGCTAACATTTTTGAGTGCTAATTTTTACACACACTAACTCATTATCTTCACAACAACCTATAAACCTATAACAACCTATAGGTATTATTATTATTCCCATTTTACAGATGAGGCGAATAACTTACCCTGGGTCCCACAGCTAGTGAGTGTTGGAGCCAGAATTCAAAGCCAGGCAGTTTACGCACCGAGGCTGTGCTCTTAACCACAATACTCTCGGGAGAGAAAGTGCTCATTTCAGGGCTAACGTATGAGAAGATTAATCCAAGATCTCATAAGAGAATTGTGACAATGTTAAAAATATCTGGACCACTTTCCCTCTTAATTCCAACTTGTTAGCTTTAAAAATAAAATGGCAAAGACCTCTGTCTCCCTGTAAGATCAAGGGACTGAGCTGGGGCCAAGTGTGTGTTCCTTTTTTCTTCTCCACAGACTCTATGAATTAAAAGGCTGAGACCAATATTTTAGGAGCTTGCTAATGTAAATGCTGGTCTAAATTAAGAAATAGTCAGATTACCACTCAGATAAAATCTTCCGTTGGTACACATAAACCATTTCTTAAGTGATAATAAAAAGCATGTGGTGTTTAGGAAATGACATTATTTTGGCTGTCCAATATGAAATCTGCCTGGGACCCACAATGTATTCCAAACTGTTTATGCACTAAAGGGTGATTGTATAAATTAATAAATTCCTCCTTATGTTAATCAGTGTTGTCATTTCACAGAGACAAATAGAAAGTTTCTTCCTGAAATGGGACAGAACATAGGAAATATATCAGACCTCCATCCTTGCCTCAGATACTATTTGTGTCTTAATTTCCAACCTATACCAAGCCACGTTCTCACTCTTTACTAATAATTGTGGATAGCTTCTGGTCATTTTTAACTGTTTTCCACATGCCATTAGGATAAAGTGCTAATGGTTCTAAAATTTCAAGAATGAACCATTGACTCATTCTAAAAATATCTTCATCTTTAGAAATTCTTTAGAGCTATAATTTCTAGAAAATCTGATTAGTACAAATCTGACCTTTACAATACAGAACAAACTCAAGTAAACAGTCCTGTTCACTCTTGGTAATCTATGTAAAATGTAACATTATTGGGGGCTGTAAAACTGATATGAAACTGGTCAATTACATACATGCATGATATCACAACTCTTGTAGGGATGAAACAGAAATCCAGAAATCGCTATGCATAGCCACGATGAACTTTGCCTGGCAATATTTGAAGTTAAAATCCGTGAGCTACTGGAAGATCCTTCATCATTCCTGCATCGTTGATGATGTGTTTGGGGATTGTTGAAAAGGTTTCGATACACATGACCTTTAAGAGAAAGTTCCCCTGTATGAGTGTTTTCACTTGACACCTTTAACTTTGCCTTTTGACATTATGAAATGGTGATTGTGAATAAAGACACAATTACACTGAGTTCTTAAAATTTAGACAGCAAGAAGCATAGTCCTTTTCCCACAAGAGACGTTGTGCGTTATGTCTACAGCCCTGGCCAGGCTGATATTCCCTGGTGTTTCAGATGAATAAGGCTGGGTCCTCAGCTTAAAGAACAGCTTTGGGGGATGGTATATTTCTTTTCTGGCCTGTCAAGAGCCCATCACAGGGGCGGGCCCCGTGGCATAGCGGTTAAGTGCGCACGCTCCGCTGCTGGCGGCCCGGGGTTCGCATCCCCGGTGCGCACCGATGCACCGCTTGTCAGGCCATGCTGTGGCGGCATCGCGCATAAAGTAAAGGAAGATGGGCACGAATGTTAGCCCAGGGCCACTCTGCCTCAGCAAAAAGAGGAGAATTGGCATGGATGTTAGCTCAGGGCTGATCTTCCTCACAAAAAACAAAAAGAGCCCATCACAGTATTGAGTTAAAAAAAAAAAAAAGACTAGAAATGGTGGGTGACTGATCTCTGGAGACAGTGTGTCAGGAAGGCAATCAACAAGTCTCTTTCTGCCCAAAGGCCCGGGGCCCAGCTTATCTGCAGCTTGGTCTGCCAGGTTTCCGTGGTTCTCCTGTCTTCCGTTTTGAAGTTTCCGACCACCACTCCTATCCTTATCTTGATCTCAGGTCGGTTGTGCGGCAACTTATATCACCAAGGTGTACCAAGCTTCATTTTTCTCAGCATATTTTGCTGCCTAAAATTGCCTCCCTCTAACAGAAAAATAGATTTGAGAATTCTGCAGTTGGGACATACATGTGGTGGGAGGGGCCGGGGACAGGGCAAGTGCATTCCAGGAAGGCCGAAACTTCCTCTCGACCAGGGTCCCTAACCTGTGCCCGTAGATGGTGCATGGATCACTGTGAAGTCATTTGCATAATGTTGTATTTATCTGAGTTCTGGGTAGATGGGTCACTGTGTCTGTCATTTTCCTGAAGGGTTAAGAGCCACCACCCTGGAGTATAGAGCTGGAGCTCTAAAGCCAGCATTAGCGCTCTGTTGTGTCCAGTTCTGGGGTCACCTGAAGCACAAGGCAGGGGACACTCTCCAGTCCTGGAGCCATATCCATGCCCCAGTCTTTCCTTCTGGAGGGAAGTTGGCTCCTGTTCCTTCTACCACAAAGCACCTGTGATTTGGGGAAATAAGATTCCTTAAAACATCACATACCTGGAAAATAATCTCCCCACAAAAGTGTTTTTAAAGAATGGGTTATGCAAAGCCTATAGCCAGGACACCCGAATGTCTTTCACAAGGCAGATAAACCTGTAACAACCTATGCCTGCGATTTAGCTGTGGAAAGTGTGGAGAAAGCAAGGTCCCAGGACAGCCATGTAGCTACTTAGATATAGTCGTGGTTTTTAAATCTATAAACAGGAACAGTGATACCCACAAGCCTTTGTGGCGCCTTTGAAAATAAGTCTCCTACAGACCCATAATTCGGTCCGTGAGTGGTGCATTTCCCGTGCGACTTGACATCACAGGCTTTTTACACAGCTGGCAGCAGCTGTGCGGCGGCTACTAGGAGACTTAGATCTCACTGCTGTGTGGTCCACAGCTTCCCTGCTTACAGAGTGAGATTTGGGGCAAGGTAAGGAGCTTCTAAGCCTTGGTTTCTGCCTTACTAGCCTGGGGTAATAACACTGTGCAGGTTCGTGCAAGGGTTGAACAGAACAAGACACATTGCTCAGCACCCTGCGTGCACACATAGGTCTTCAGTAAATGCTAGCTGCTATCTCCATAGGCTTCAATTTCCAAAGCAAAGTCCGTTCCAGGAACTGAATTCCTGAAGCTCAAAGCATGTGCTCGACTGGCTAGGCCTAAGGGTGTCTTTGTTTTTAAGTGTGACAAAGGAATCATTTTTGACTATTCAGGTGTTGGGTAAGGTTCTACAGCAGTGGCTCTCAACCGTGGCTGCACAGTACAATCCCCTGGGGAGATTTTAGACACCGCCCCCACTCCCCACCCACATTACAGCCCAGATTGATTAATCAGCATCTCTGAGGGAGAGAGCAAGCCACCTGTGTTTTTAACGCTCCTTATGTGATTTCAACGAGCAGCCAGATCAAGTTCTCATTGCTCTAAAATTCTGAACTCACTAGGTGGTTGTATTTAGGGTAGGAAAGTAGCTGAAACAAACGGTACCCAGCCGGTGCCACAATGACATTTTCCACGGGAGGCTGCGGGGATTCTATAGAAGATAAATCTAAAAAATACTGATTTTCATCTGTGCCGCTTTATAGGTATCACGACAAGCTCTGTATTCTTGTGGGGTTTTGTTTGTTTGTTTGTTTGTTTTTGTGAGGAAGACCAGCCCTGAGCTAACATGCCAATCCTCCTTTTTGCTGAGGAAGACTGGCCCTGGGCTAACATCGGTGCCCATCTTCCTCTACTTTATATGGGACGCCGCCACAGCATGGCTTAACAAGCGGTGCGTCGGTGCGCGCCTGGGCTCCCAACTGGCTAACCCTGGGCCACCGCAGCGGAGTGCTTGCACTTAACCGCTTGCACCACCGGGCTGGCCCCCAAGCTCTGTATTCTTAGCAAAGCCCTGTAGAGAGACCCCACTCCAAGGACGAGAGTCACTTGACTTGTGGAGATTAGCACTTGACACTTTTCTCATGGCAAGTTTATTGGTAGTTACGCAAAAACATATGTAAATTTTACCAGCCTCTGAAGCTGAATTGCAGAATATCTTTGAAACATTATTAATTAATTGATTTATATCCGTTGTGTCAGCCTTTAGTTGAAATACAGGATTGGCTGGAGGGAGAAGGGAATGTGGAGTTATTGTTTAGTGAGTACAGAGTTTCAGTTTGGGAAGATGAAAAAAGTTCTGGAGATGGATGGTGGTGATGGTTGCTATTCTGTGTTTTTTTTTTTTTTTTCCGTGATGAAGATTGTCCCTGAGCTAACATCTGTTGCCAGTCTTCCTCTTTTTGCTTGAGAAAGATGGTCCCTGAGCTAGCATCCGTGCCAGTCTTCCTCTGTTTCGTATGTGGGAAGCCACCACAGCGTGGCTTGATGTAGGTCCACGTCCAGGATCCAAACCTGTGAACCCCAGGCCACTGAAGTGGAGTGTTCCACTACACCACTGGGTTGGCCCCCTATTCTGTGTTCTTTTATGTGATGGTGAGTCAGGTGTGGCCACAAGAGGAGCACAGAAGAGACTTAGGAAAACAACGTTTATTTTATGCACAGGTCCTAGAAACAGCAGGCACTGCACAACACACAGGGCCAGGTCGGAGAGTCCTGCTGTAGGGCAGGAGGGAGGGGAGAGCCTGGGCCCTGCCTTTATTGGAGTTTCTGAGGGAAAGACAAAGTAGGTGGAGTGGACATGTGAGGAATGGCTGCAGGCTCTAAGCTATGGGAGTGCCTAGTTGCCTGGCACCAGGTCCTGGGATGATGGAGGCAGAGGACTATTCCCTCCTGGAGTGCAGGGCAGATAGAGGAGCTCTGCACTGGTTAGTTGGCATATCAAACAGCTGCTCCTGGGTGAGCCCTTGGGCGTCTCTAGAAATTGGCCAGCCCAGGGAGGGGCAGTCTGTCCCCAGCCAGAAAGGTTTTAACACGTCAAAACATCATAATGTACAGAAAATATAAAAAATACGGTTACACAACAATGTGCATGTACTTAATACCACTGATTGTACCCTTGAGAATGGTTAAAATGGTAAATTTTATGCTATGTATATTTTATAATTAAGAAAAAAAACAAACCCAGGATCCACAAGATCAAAAACGGTGAACTCGAGGCCAAAGACAAGAACCAAAGGAAAAAATGGGAAGATAGAAGACAAAACTTATATCAAGAACTTCGAGAGTCACTAAAGTGTGTCTCTTTTCCAAGGGTAAAAGAAGAAATTGTCTTCCACAAAATAGTGGCCACCTCCTGAAATGCAGTTTTAAGCATTTCTAAAACTTTCCCAGCATAATGGATGAAGAGGAAAGGAAACAAATAGTACAGAATTGCTTCATTCTCTAAAACTATTTTTCACTTCTCATTGCTGTGTCACAGTCTAAATGGGTCAGGAACTGTGCTGTGGGTTATTCTGCACTGAAAACCTGACTCATCTTCGTGAGTGAAGCTGTGACGCCAGAACGCTGAGCCCTGGGTTCACTGCCTATTTTGGCTGGCCAATGCAGTGTTGATTCTTCGGTGAAACTAGATCATAAACTCGGCTACAAACTTTTTCTACAACAGAGAGCTCAGTTACGTGTATGTGTGTCTAATGTAACTAATATATTTTAATCTATCAGACTTATGTACACTAGTATCCTGAATTTCTAAACTTAAAAATCACTCCTTAAATACACTGTGTAAGTACTGTATATTTCTCATCCGAAACAGTTCAGCTGACAAGAAAATTATTGCTCTATCGCACATCCCTACTTAACTCTTCTTCCCGTAATCAAGGAAACCCTGATTTCTTCTTTTCTTCTTTTGCCTTACTCGTCTGCCAAGTCTTTTCTCCATTCCCTGTGCCAAGATTCTCTGGCATAAACACCTGTGGCGGCCAAACTTTCCTACCATTGTTGTAACATAAGCAGCCTGAAGATGACGACTTTTCTCCCTCCCTAGCTGTGATTTGCTTTGTACATTCAGTTGCCAGATGCATGCAGAGTGAGTCCCAGGGACAGGAAATAACCCTTCCTTCTTCTGGCGAAGGCAGTGGATAGAGGGAGTGGCTCACCGGCTCTCGGGCCGCCACGGGTGAGGAAGTCCGGGGAGCACAGAAGAACGGATTTTAAATGACTGGGTGTGATTGACACTTGTTTTCCTCTTTTCTGTAAACTGTGTGGAAGTGTTTGATCTTTATTGAGCATATAGTATTCCCTTCCTTTCAATCTAACCAAAAAGTTGTGTTGCTCCGTAAATATCTAAGGACTCAGATGAGAGCTGGTATTCCAGTGACAACATTGGTCACTGTGTAGACACTTCAGCTTTCCAGTGTTTAGGACATTGTTCTGAAGACCTTTGCTCTAATCTGGGCGACCCAGATGTAGCCCATGGTGAGCACTGCACTGGTGCGGAGGGAGTCGGAATTTGTGTCCTGACTCGGGCACTAACCAGCCCTGGGAACCTGGCAAGTCACCGCCCTTCTCTGCACCGAGGTGTCCTCGGTGGTAAAGTGGAGATAGGAACAATAACATTGTGGATCTCTTACCAAGTGAGCACTGTTCTAGGTGCTTGCACATATCACTTCCTCTCATCCTCCCAACAACCACTGAGGTAGGTATTGTTGTTATTATCGCCCATTTTAAAGATGTAGAAACCGAGGCACTAAGAGGTTGCTTTTATTACCTGTGGTCCCAAAGCTGTACACACGGCCAGGATTCAGACTCAGGCAGTGCAACAGCCAGAGCCCGTGTTCCCACCAATGACCTTCTGTTGTGTACCCTCTCTCGCTGAATTGTCACAACTAAATCAGATTAAGTATTTGGAAGTACAGGGAACATGTTATTATTAAATTTACTAATGTTCACTTCCTCATCTGTCAAAAGGACACTGTAGGGGCCGGCCCACTGGCTTAGCGGTTAAGTGCGCGCGCTCCGCTACTGGCGGCCCGGGTTCGGATCCAGGGCGTGCACCAACGCACCGTTTATCCGGCCATGCTGAGGCCGCATCCCACGTACAGCAGCTAGAAGGATGTGCAGCTATGACGTACAACTATCTACTGGGGCTTTGGGGAGAAAAAAGGAAAACAAAAAACAAAAAAAGGAGGACTGGCAATAGGTGTTAGCTCAGGGCTGGTCTTCCTCAGCAAAAAAGAGGAGGATTGGCATGGATGTTGGCTCAGGGCTGATCTTCCTCACAAAAAAAACAAAAAAACGGAGACTATACTTCTGTTTCAGAGCAGAAATAAAGTGTGTTTAGTCCCCAGTACAATTCATGACACATATATCAGATTATTGGTAAGTGGGAGCTACTAATATTATCATTATTATTGTTATTATTAAAAGAATTCTTCGTGCCAAGAATAGTGCACTCATTTCCCTCCATTCCCAATGACAAGACCAGGACATTGCACCTGGTATTAATGTTAGGTGTAATCACAGAAAACATGATTTCCTTCATTATGATTCAGACGTGGGAGAAGACTGAGATTTTTGCTACCCGCCTTTCACCACCACTAGCACACAAAAACATGGTTTGCTTTTGTCTTAGGAAACTGCACAGTCTAAGCCTGTCCGCTACAATGTAAAATTAACATCTTTTTTCCCTTTTGCTTTTTACAGATTTTCGCGTATATGGATGAAACCTTTTCCCGAAGAGAAAAGTGGGACCTCCAAGCTCTTAGGTTTTTAGCAATTAATTCAATTATCGACCCTTGGGTCTTTGCCATCCTTAGGCCTCCTGTGCTGAGACTAATGCGTTCAGTCCTCTGTTGTCGGGTGTCGTTGAGAACACAAGAGGCAGCGCGGACTTCCTGCTCCACAGAGTCTTAATGCCAGTAAGCAGCCCGACCTTTGTGGACAGTGGTGAAGAGTGCTTAGCTAGCCAGCGTCTGGAAGATCATTTTGAAATGGTTCCCTGGAGAAATCAAAAATGTTAGTTTATAAACAAAATGAAGCTACCCTAATAAAACAGAGTAAACAAATATTTCAACAGTGGTTTGGGCTACAGATGTGCTGACAAGTCACTTCGTGGAAGGTGTCAGCAGATCTATAAAACCTACCCTCAATGAGCATGTTATACAGCCTTTAGAGGAACAACTTTACTGCATTTACAATCCAGTTGCCTTTTGAGTTAAGCTTTCCCGTTGAAGGAGAAAGCATGTGGTTTTGTAATTTGCTTAAAACCTTAAATACTTACTGTGTTTTCTATTTTAATCTTCTATGCTACTACCATATTAAATATACAGTGTACAGTCAGATCAGATAGAGCTTCATATGTATTCTCTAGAAAGTCGACATGTGGGAGCAACCAAGCCCAGTGTCTTGTGGTTGCCTAACAAATCTTTTCTTTGGAATCCAGGTTGAAAATCACAGGCACTTAGACTGCGATGTCTGTGTCTGTGGGGTGCTGTTTCATCACTGCAGTATGACTCTGAGAAGAGTGGGCTCAGTTGGTTAACGTCAGCTTTTTCACTAACTCCCAGAAGCTATGTATCAGTGCCAGGTTTTTTATTTTATAATGTGCATTGTGCTAATAGTAATCAAGAATACTTTAGCAATTTTCCTCTCAATAAGAAATAACAGAATATTAAGAGTTAATTCTGATTAATACTCTTCATTCTGTTTCTGGGGGAGGATATATGTGGCTACGTCTAAAGCCAAATAATAGGATTAAAAACTGAAAAATCTGGTCAGTTCTTCAGATACATTAGAATTCTTTTAATGCTGGAGTTGAGTTCATCACTCACATCTGCCTTATAGGATGACTGTGTTGTAGCGAAATTCGAATGTCTATATTTTAACTGGGGAAATGATTTGACTCCTACTATATAGGAAATCATATGAGTCATATCTTAATGTATTTCTAAATCTAAATGTTTGGCATAGTGTAAACTCAGCATCAAAATATTTCAGTGAATTTGCACTGTTTAATCATATCTTAGTTACTGTGTAAACTCACCTGAAATGTTACAAAAATAAACTATAAAACAAAAATTTGAAAATGGAATAGTGTTTGATGAATTCCCCCAAATAACGTTTTATAGTGTAGATACAGTATTTTTTTTAAGTGAGGTAAAAGTGGAAAAAATATGTTTAATTTGGCAGGTTTTAAAAGTGTGATTGTGTTGTAAATTAGAGTTTATAATATTCAATTAGTATTTGGTATTAGAGGATTATTTTCCTTACTGCATGATCTTCAAAATACTAGAACCACATTGTTATTATTATTTTTTTGCAGTAAGTGTTATTACAGAATAGCTGTTGCAAAAACCGAAAAGGGATGTTATTTTCTTTTCAAAGTCCCATTGGGTTGCTTACGTAAAACCATTTCCTATAGTAATTATCAACCTGCTGATCACTGAGAGCAAATGCAGACCAATCTAGGCCTCAGTGTACCATGACACAAACAATCTAGGTCAAATCAGCTCTTATTTTAAACAGAATAAACAAACGATTTGCTTTTTTACTAATTTAAACAAACCAGGCAAAATTTAACTTAACTAAAATCTGGACATGTAAATAAATCTTCCCTGTCCACCAAGAATTCTAAAGTTAAGAAATTGTTTTAAATAGGACGAATTAGGCTCATGGGTAATTCCTAAACATAAAATTCTGAAGTTCCTTTGATTCTGGAAGGTTGATTTCTTTTATCAATGACTTTTTTTCCCTCCAAATGAAAATGTTAACTACAATCCTTCGCTGTACCTCACAACCCCCCCAAATTCTGAAATAATACCTACGACCTTTAAAAAAAGCAAACTTGGACATAATATCACTAGTGGGAACAAAATGATTCACTCTTGGGGCCCAAAATATAAGAGTTTAAGCCATTTATTTAAGAACTGGTGGCTTTCTAGAGCTTAGTTTCCTCATGAGCTCCTGTTCCTTGCACTGTGTAAAATGACTAAATTCTGTTATTTCAGTTGCACTGATATATACATAGAAAGAACTGAAAGTAAATCGCCTACTATTAATGGCAATTTAAAGGTAACAGAAAAAATTACTTAGATTAGATACGTAAATATTTCCTTTCCAAAAAGTGCATCACATCAGACTTACCTGTTTAAGTTTAATGACTCATTTTCAAGTTAAATAAAACACACGGAACTTAGCCTGGTGTATTAGAGAACTGAGTTGTGATGAAAGGAGACCTACATTTTATTCCTTGCCTTCAAGGGTCAGTGGAATGAAAAGGGAAAAAGAAACTAGTGAGTGTTCACCTCAGAATGCTAGCCGCAACTTCAGGTGTCCAGAAATGGGTGGGCCAGAGCCCTGTGTTCTGAGCTGAATTGTTCCTGGATGGGTCACTGTGGCCCCAGGTCGTCTTTCCTAAGAGAGAGCTGGGAAATTCTGGAACTAAATTGTGGCCTTGAATCCCCAGAGGCCTGATAGGGACCTGAGTTCGCTTAGAAGCTACAGAAAGCCTCCAAAAGACTGGAATCTCAAAGTGGTTTGGACCCATGCCAACCTACAGCCAGACAGGAGCGCTAGAAACCGCACCAACCCAAGACCACCACGCTGGAGAGGCTGCAAGCCCTGAGCCTCGGGGAGGGCGCCTGCCACCTACATCACCACATTCCTCGTGTCAGTTAAGCGCTTGGCACCCCTGCCTGCTCGTGTCGAGCACTTTGACAGCATGGTAATGCAACATCAGCTCTGACTTGAACTAAGAAAAACAACATATTCAGGTTTAGAATTTGAGGACTTTGAAAGGCAGGGGAAGACAATGAGCTTGCACTTCTGCAGAATTTTATTTCTGTCACTTAGGCAAATCTGCTGGTTTTGTGAATTGAGGAAGAGCCCCTTCTTGAGCCGTTCACAGAGCGCAGTCTTGAGCTTGTAGTCCTGCTCATGCAGGCAGTGTTGAGACTCGGGCATTGGACGACTGTCTGCCTGCAGTGAACACTTAACTCCGCCGGATCTCCTCTCTGAGTGCAAGTCTATGACATACCTCCAATTACCTAACAGCATCATAATTGATTTTTTTATAATTTGCAAAGCATTTGATCACCTGAAATACACACTATGGAAATATTATTTTAGCAGTTCATAAAAGCTATGGTCTGCTTTACACATGGGACCAAGGCCATGTATTGGGCATTAATTTTTATTTCAGAAAGTTACTCTCTTTTTTTTCCTGTTAACTTTTGTGATTTTTTAAATTATTATAAGTAAATTTTCTTGAATTATTTATTTCCTACAAAATGTATGTACTATTAAAGGTCAATTTGAGTGGTTTGATTCTGTGATCCACGTGTTTCATTTTTTAAAATCTGTCAAGTCAAATATATCAGCAAGGATTCCAGCAGAAAGAGATGGCACACTCAAAGGGTAACTGAGGACTGTTGAATGAAAGGAATTTTACAGAGGGTGGGCAGGGTGAAAGGAATCGGCAAGCATGGTGCAGGATCTCTTGGAAGCTGTTACCACTCCCAGGCTGGAAGGGACACGGGAGAGCCGGAGGAGATGCTCCCCAACGGGAGCTGTGGCCTTAAGCCGGGAGCACGGCTACGGCCAAACCGCGGTGAGGGAATGAGGGACTAATTCCTGGAGGACGTCTCCTTCATCTCTCTACTCTTCTGCCTGTTCCTCCCATTGGCCAAACCCAGCTGTAATCCAGGAGCAGGGAACATGGGAGTGCCCTCCAGGAAGCCCATAGGACAGGTGGAGGGTCGATTGAGGGGCCAATGGAGAATATCCAGTATACACAGATTAAAAATATGTGTTCTCTTTTTTTAATTACATCAACACAAAAATTGAAACTGCAAAGTGGGCAGCCTCGCTTCCTGCTTTCTACTCCAAATAGATATTCTGTAGGCAGCTTGGGAAATAGGAATCTGCCCAATGTGTATGGAAAGGGGTAAAATACTATAGATTCTTTTACCAAAATATTTCTTCTAGACCCTGCTTCCCTGAGGCTCAGCATTTACATTTGCCCAACTCTGGAGGCAGTTTACGTGATTGGGGTAGAGAGAGGGGATCAGACCAAGGCATCTTTCTGTTTTCCCTGCCCACGGCCGTGCCGCATGATTGCTGTTCCCGGGTGGAACAAAGGGAGATAGCCATTTAGCACTCGTGTGGAGTGAGAAAAATCTAGAAAAACCTCACTTAAGCCGTATCCCCAAACTCCACATAAGCTGGGATAAGTCTACACAGAGTATATGTAGCAACTCTGCAATTCCGCATAATTGAAAATGCCGATAAAAATATCAGGAAGAAGCAAATTTTAACAAAGTGGAGAAAGACCGGACAAAGTACGGCTCCCAAGGCTGTCTGTCCAATCGCCCTTTCTGCTCCCACAGGATCTGTCTTCACTCTATCTGTGCTCCCCTCCATTTATCCCCTCCCGGAGCACACTTCTCCTGGCACAGGCTGTCTCTTCTCCCCCCACCACTGGGTCCTGGTGGTCCTGTCTTCCATGCACACACTCAGCCTTTCACCTTTCGGCAGACTCTAGTTTTATCCAGGACGTAGTAAAGATTTGTCAGACTGCTGGAGTTTTCTCAGGCAAGTGATTTAACCTCTCTGACTGTCAGTGTCCCCATCTATAAAGTGAGGATAATAAAATTATCGGCCTCCATTATTTTGAGGATTAAATGAGTAACTGCATGCAGGACCTTCAGCACGGTGCCTGGGCAAGGTAGGTGCTAATAAGGTTGGGGATCAGTGTTATCTCAGATGCCCAGTTCAGTGGCCCCTCTGACCTCTTCATGCATTTTGGCTCAGACTGCTCATTCCTGTGGAGGTCGTGGTGCTAGGGGTCATGGTATCTATTTGTTAACTCCGGGTAACTGTCAAGAATGATGGCGATAGGAAGCATGTAGGATGAGCTTGTATTTCAGAGAATGCAATGAAGATTGGCGTACATGGGACCATACAGAGGAATGTGTAAGCACGAGAGAGAGGTGGCCGAGAGAGACAGAAAGACTACAGGACACATTCCCTCAAGGGAGCCAAAGAGTGAGCTGTTCAGGGAACGGCCCCTGAAACGTTATTCAAACAGAATACGTCGTGTGGGGAAACGACGCTGTCACAAAGCTGACAGTGAGCAGATTTCATTTACACGTCACCTTCTGAAGATCCTCAGAATACGTCCAAAACACATGCCACAGACAACCTTTCCTCTTCCTGACACCAACACCCAAGACTTCGTTTCTCTAGGCAAAACATTCCTGACTCCTCAGCTGCCTCACCATTTCCATGCCATCCTCCAGATCCTACCCAAGTTATTAAGACTCGTCTTAATCTGTTGGGCCAGAACCAAACACCAATAATTCCACACCCGTCTTATCAGCATTGAGTGCTGATATGTCAGTTGCTGGCTTGATCCGGACATTATGTTTCCATTAATGCAATCTGAGATTACAAAGCTTTGTGAGCAGCCGGGTCATGTCTTTATAACCTTCAACAAATGAAAGGAGCAACAGCATCCACTTTACATAGAGGCACACTGGACATTCGGGGTGAAGTGAGTTGCTCACTAAGGACATCCTCCTAAGCTGCCCTGTGATAATAGTGCTAATCTTGCCACCTGAGAACACACCCCCATTTGGTTTCTCTCCTGCCTATAAATTCTTGGAATGGCTCTGTCGACTAGAGTTGGGGAGCTCTTATCAGCTGAACCTAGTCTTTTGTGTTAATCACACGGCCCTTGAGGTGACGTGGAACTAGATGCCAGTGCCAAAGCCTAGAGAATAATTTTCTCTTGAAAATGGAATTCACTACTTTCAGTTATGAAATGATATATATATATATATTTTTTTTGGGGGGAGGAAGATTAGCCCTGAGCTAACACCGTCTCCAATCCTCCTCTTTTTGCTGAGGAAGATTGACCCTGAGCTAACGTCCATGCCCTTCTTCCTCTACTTTATATGGGACACCTGCCACAGCATGCCTTGATGAGTGGTGTGTCGGTCTGCGCCCGGGATCCGAAACTGCGAACCCTGGGCCGCTGAAGCAGAGTGCATGAACTTAACTGCAGCGCCACCAGGCCAGCCCCTCAAATGATATTTTTGCTAGAATTAATTGGCCAACACTCATCTCAGACCTAAGAGTGTGCCTGATATGTCATGATAAATTAAACATTTAAAAATTGCAACAGCTGCACAATTAAACCTTTGGAGACGTGATTGAGACTATCTTTCAGCTCTTAGAGAGCTTCTTGTTCATGTTGTCAAGGGCTCAGAGGAGAAAGCCAAAAAGCCCTAGACTTTTGAAAACTCATCATTAACATTTTACATTTTTAAAAATAAAGGTCCTCATGTTACTTGTAAAAAAGACACGATGAGCAAAACACAGCAGGCTGTGCGCTGGTGCACTACTCTCTGACCTGTAAAAATAAATCTTCCCGGTGTGAGTAGGCATTCCGATAAAAGAAGCACAAGCTTAACTATAAACTAGAGGCCGTTGTTCTCTTTACTCCCTGTCATGGTGACCGGGGAGTCTGAGAGGAAACACGTCTTTCCATGAACCGCCAGTTTGGAAAACTAAGGGAAGTGGAGAGTCCGACTCCTGTCTTCCTTCTGCAGACCACTTCTACCTCTCAATGAAGTTACAGTGAACCACAACGGCTGCAAAGAAATTCTAAGGGAGGAAGCACAATTATTCTGTGTTATCAGTACCAAAGGCTTTTTAAAATAAGGCCTTGCCTTTAGGGTATCTACTTGAGCAGGTTAAAATACTACGATTTGAAATGCTTTGTAATAGGAATTTAGGATTAAGAGACAAATCACATGGAAAAAAACTCCGATAACTTTATTTTTAAACCGACACACCTCAGGGTTAAGTAAGCGCCGTGGGGCTGGACTGTAACGCAGACATCTAATGGTGAGCGTGTCCCTCTGTGATGTGGCCCCACTCCCTAGGCCTCCTCTCCCCCTCCTGCCCCCTCCCTGACTCCAGTGCCCCAAGCCTGGGGCACACCAGCAAGCTCCCGCCTCGGGCTCGTTGCCCAGCTTTGTCTCCACCTGGAATAAATGTTCTTCCCCCAGACAGCCACAGCTCACCTCTGCACTTCCTCACCTCCTCCAAAACTACTCAGTGACGCCTCCTCGGCGAGGCCCTCACTGACCTCCCTCCCGCCACTGCACCCCTCGCCCTCCGCATCCCCTCCACCCTATCATTTCCAACATGGATGACCTTAAATAGGCCACCAGCTGACGTGTTTGTAACGTTCACGGTCTGTCTCCTTGTGCGAACGTGAGGTCCAGGAGATAGAGATTGTTTGTCTGTGTTGTTTTGATGCCTAACCTTGTGGTGTCTTACAGGGGACGGATGTCCCAGACACTTGGAATTGTACCTTATAGATTACGGGGCCTTCTTCTATTTTTTATTTACTCAGTATATTATGCTTAGGGTATTTTGAAAATAATCCCATACTATGTTTTGAGTGTTTTAGATATAAATCTCATTTAGTCCTTAAACCAACCCTGTAAGGTAGGTATTGTCCCCATTTTACAGGCAATAAAACACATGTTCAAAGTTAAGCAACTAGCTCAAGATCACACAGCTTTCAGGGAAAGTAAAAAAAATTAAACCATTTTCTGATTTCAAGCCCAGGGATCATTCTACTGCTCCTACAGAAGTGAAGATCTATTATGGCCCGCCACTTCTGACTGTATACCACTGGAATGAAGACTGCATGGGCATGGACCTTGCCTGTCTTTATCACTACCATATTTGCAGTATCTAGGATAGTGTCTGGTATATAGTAGGTGCTTATAAATATTTGTTGAATGAATGAATGAAAGGCTAACATCAGGGATACAATCCCCACTCATCTCCGAAAGATTTAAAATAGTTCATCTTCCTCCTCCTCTTTCTCTTCCTCTCCTCTCTGAACAACTCAATCCCAAACCCATTAGGTGGGGCAGAGGAAGGTAGGCTTCTGCAGTTGGGGGTGTGAGATCCTGAGCAGGGTGAGGACCAGGAGAGCCTGGAATGGAGCATCAGAGCCCAAAGGGGGTGAGGAGGTTATCTACACAGTGGGAGGGAGGGACCCAGTGTGGGGACTCAGAACCCAAATGGGGTGAGAGAGGGTGACCTGGCGTCAGGGTGCACGAGCCTGAACAGAATGAGGAGTGAGGAGGGTGTCCATGCAGAGAGGCACCCTTGAGTAGGTTATCAGAGTCCGAGGGGAACGAGGAGGAACTGGTGAGGGGGTTGGAACCTGAGTGGGATGGTCATCCATGTGAGAGGATGGCCCAGCGACAGGGTTTAGGAGCCTGAGCAGGATAAGAAGGGCGTGCAGTTGAGGGAGTGGCCTGGCATGGGCTGGCAGAGCCCAGCACAGTGAAGAGGGCATCCCTGGGGGCAGTCAGGGGCTTAGATTGGGGAATGAGAGCTTGAGCAGGAAGACAGACAGAAATGTGGGAGGGGGTGATGGCGGGACTGGGAGATTGGTTAAAAACAGAGCGATTTATCAAACAAGCAAATATATTGAGGACAATGGAAACCAGGTTTGTCACTGTTAGAGAAATATAAAAAGAGAGACAAGTAGAAGGAGCACTATAGTGTTGAATTGGAATTGGAGGTATTGGTGTTAGCTCATATTTTTCAATATATAGAGATAAACAGAGAAATAACTACATATGTAAGTGTGTGTGTGTGTGTGTGTGTGTGTGAGAGAGAGAGAGAGAGAGAGAGAGAGAGAGAGAGAGAGAGTGTGTGTTTTCTCTAGTTTTGTTCCCTGAGAGAGACTGGGACTAGCAACTCCTTTCCTCACCCAAAGCAATGACCACACAGATCTTGATTTCTAAGTGCCATTTTTCTCTAAAAGAAACCAGGGCTCCTTGGAGAAATTTCAGATTTGAGGGAGTATAAGATGAACCAGGAACATCTTACTGTGCAAGAAAGTAAGAAAGTGTTCAAAGAATGAGGGGGCCATAAACAGGGTATTTATATGGTTTCAAAGTACCTTCCAACAAAATCATTATTAATTACAAAAGGGAAAGAGTAACTTTACAATGAGAAATCCTGACAGGCCCTAATTTAATCAGGAGATCAAAGTAAACCTTATCAGTGATGGAACCAATTTAGATTGTGAGCCAGAAGATAGGAGGCGACAAGAACACAGTGTCACTGCTGTGATATTTCTTTCTGTCAAAGATTCTTAACCTGAAACACCAGACAAACCCAAACTGATGGATATTCCACAAAGTGACTGGCCTATGATCTTCAGGAGTCACGGTCATGAACGCCGGGAAAAGAGCGAGGATGAAGGAAACTG
Source organism: Diceros bicornis minor (assembly GCF_020826845.1). Lineage (NCBI taxonomy): Eukaryota > Metazoa > Chordata > Mammalia > Perissodactyla > Rhinocerotidae > Diceros > Diceros bicornis. The sequence goes on along the minus strand of NC_080744.1, from coordinate 127,778 downwards.
AAGGGACGGCACGAGTGACCGTGCTGCACAATTCTGAACCAGATGCTGTTGGCACAAAGGATGGCATTGGGACAGCTGGCAAAGCCTGAGCGGGTCTTCAGGAGCAGATGGTAGCAGCACATCGGCGTGAACTTCTCGGTGTTGGCTGTCAGGGTGCGGCTGGGTGGCAGAAGTTCTTTGGGAACACACACGGAAGTATTCACCATGAGGATGCATCGCCGCCAAGACCTTATCTCAAATAATTCAAGACAAAAAAGTTATATGTACTGTACTTTCAATGTTTCTGTAAGTTTAGGACTGTTTCAATATTTAAAAAATTAAAAAATGAAACAGCAGTCACACTCCCTGCAAGAGGAAGGAAACAAACAAAGGTCATACTTTTTGTACACAGCGAGAAATCAAGGTAAACTAAAATCAAAATCTAATTTCTATCACTCTGATTTGTTTTTTCTCATATATTTTGCTTTTGAGCTGTGAATGAGTGAAGTAAAAACCAAAAACTAAATACTAGCGATAGAGATCTTACTGGCTGGAGAAGGAGCTGGTCCATAAAGCTGCTCTCTGTAAGAGCCATTGTCTTAATCTTTCCAACCTGTTCACCAAGTCAGGCTAAGCATTAATATGATGCTAATGATTTGGCTCAAAGAATTTATATATCTGTCATCACATTCCCATTAGGAAAAAAGCAACCAAACACATTTACAACTATGAACTGTTATTTAAATTTACATGAGTTATTTTGCAGAAAAATGCAGTTATTTCGGCATCGAATTAATGATATTTTCAGGTATCATAGGAGAAAATGATCCTGTCCAAAAGAAACATGGTTTATTGCCAGAGGCCCAGCCCAGACTGTGAGTGTTTGAATTTGTGGCTTTTGCAGCTTCCTCAGAGTCACAAGTTCGTTCTTAACGGCAGAAGGGCCCTACCTCAATCTTCTCGTTTCTCAGTCCAACCCACACAGGTGTAACAAGGTTTTGAATCTCACCAGTGGAGATTAATTATTCTTAAAGATGAATTTCCATAAGACCTTTTCCTCCTAGGAAATCTGTCTGCTCACTTTTCCTGTCAATCATAAATCTATGTTCAAAAGCATAGAACGCTTATGTTCACTCTGGAGGCTGTGACAGGATACCCAGGTGAGGGAGCAGGATGTCAGGATTTAGTCAGAATGCCGCCTCATTCTGTGTAGCCCTCACATCCTCCCCAGCCCAGCCTCCACTCTGCTGTCAGTGGCCTCACCCTTGGAGGCAGAACAGCACAGTGGTTGGTGTAAAGTTTGGACTGTGAGGTTAGACCTCATTTCAAACCTCGCCTTTGCCACTTACTGTGTAACCTCAAAGCAGTTGCCTAGACTTTCCAAGCCTCCTTTCTCAGCTCTATCATGAGGGTAGTGGTTGCCCATCTCACAGAATTTCTGAAAGAATCAAATGATTATGTCACATAAAATACTTAAAACGATGTCTGACACGTGGTAAGTGCTTTTAAAAGTGCCAGTTGTTATTATCATTATTGAGTTTTTAAATGAGTATCTGATTGTGTTATTAGGATCCCATATTTATAGTGTATTGACTTCCAACTCCCTGCTGTTCAAACCTTTTTTATCATAAGAGACACAAACACAGACCACCACCATCACCACCACCACCCATACCCATACCACCATCATCATATTGTGTCCACCTAATGACTGTGACAGATGTTACCAACAAGTCTCAGGTTGACTGGGGCCCTGGGGAGTCCAGTGAAATCAGAGGCGATGCAGCCAATTGAATCTACATCTGTGTTTCCAGCAAGGAATCACCAAGAAAGCAGTGACTTGAGCAACTGCCCCTCCCATCTTCACGCCACCCAGATATTTGGAGGCATTCCTACACGTCTTTTCCCCCACACAGTCACATTGCTTGCTCTCTCATTTCATTCAGGTCTCTGTTCAGATGTCACCTCCACAGAGAAGTCTTCCCTGACTTATATAAAATAACTCTATAAGATAGTCCCACCCTTCTCACTACCTGGCATTATAGTGTGTGTGTGAGTCTGTGTGTGTGGGTGTCTGTGTCTTATTGTCTTTCTCTCCAAGTAGAGAAATATCTCCATGATGGCAGGGTCTTTGTCTTTTTTGTTTACTATTACAACCACATCTCATATAGTAGGTGTTCGATAAATATTTATTAAATGAATAAATGAATCTAATTCTCAGCTAGCAGTTTAGAGACAAATGAGCCTAATTTTTTTTTTTTTGGTAAGGAAGATTGGCCCTGAGCTAACATCTGCGCACATCTTTCTCTATTTTGTGTGTGGGACACCACCACAGCAGGGCTTGATGAGCGGTGTGTAGGTCCACAGCCGGCATCCAAACCTGTGAACCCAGGCCGCTGATAGTGGAGCACGTGAACTTAACCACTACGGCACTGGGCCAGTTGTGACCCTCATTTTCAATTGACGCCAAAGGTCTTTGCAAAAATAAAAGATTCCCATGTTTGCTACCCGGAGATTTACAAGGAAAGGAAGAAACTTGAGTACAGTTCATGCAAAACAAAGTGAAGCAGACTTCACTACATAGCTCCTAATACACATTTGTAAAAACATATGCTTTTGTATTATTCCTTTTCTGTTTATTTTCATGATTAGGGTTTTTCTTCTTATGAAATAGGTTTCCAGGAATAGAACCCCATTCTATATCATTACACTACAGGACGCAGGAGTCCTATAGTGATTATTGTGTGATTGTGTGTGTGATTGTGTGATTATTGTCCAGAACCAATCCACACCTAAGTCATCAGTTTCCCTCCCTCACTGGCTCCTCATCACCCTCAGGGAGCGATCCAAGCTCCTTAGCAGACAAGCCGTGTGGGCGGGCCCGCTCGCTCCCTGCTCTTATCTCAGGGCTGAGACACTGCCCATTTCCCTCTCCACGACTTGGCTCACGCTGCCCTCAGTGTGCAGTGCCTCTGTGTCCCTGTCCTGGACACCGTCCATTTCAAATCCCGAGGGAGGCCGTGCCGACCTCCTCTTCAACCACGACAGTCATGAAAATCAAACTGATTCAACAGTATGATCCATAACACGTTTGTAACCCTTTGCTAAAACTGATTCGAGCAACTACAACTAACTCAGCCCTTGCTTTTGTCTGAAATTCTAGGTACCTCTCAAGGCATATCTTTAAATGTTTTCTTTTAATTTACTAAAAGGAATTGATTCCATTCCATATCAGCTGTAGCTTCTGAGATCCTAATTATGATGGTATGATATGCATCTCACCAATACCTGTGGAATTGTACCGTGATCCAAATATACCAAAGAGATTAAGTACAGAGAGAAAAATATACTTCAGACTGGTTATTTCCCCCCTGAAAATAATCTTACAAACAGTACCTAACTTTTAAGAAAAAAACAAAAAACACTAACACGGATTCGGTCAGATGTACCTCTGTGAACCTACTGTATGATCGTTTAACTCGGCAAGGACTTTAACTAAGGAAGCCCCGTTTGGTCGTTTACAAAATTACATATTCCAGGAAGATTTTGAGAGTATAATTTATATCTCAGAAATAATGGTGTTATACTTAAATACATTATTTTACATGAAATTTCTCAATGCAAAACATAAAATAAAACGATATCTGATATCATTTGCATTTACTATGCAAAGAACAATACCCCACGGGTTAACACCACAAGCTGTAGTTTGAGCTGCCTAAGAATTCCAGATAAGATCTCAAAATAGTGACATAAATAATACACTAGGCCCATACCATACTCAAACACGTATTATTAGGCTTTCACTTTAAATCTTTATCCAAAAGCTTTGTTTTGTGTTCAGATTGTTTTGAGTGAAAAATTCTTACCCAAGAATCACTACCAACACCGGCACCTAGCTTTGGCTGAAAAAGACACACAAAAGAGAACTTAGCAAACACCCCCATAAGAGGACTTGTACTCTCATTGTGAAGAGATCGCTATGCCTGTCTATCTCATTCCAAACATCAGAAAATAGAAAGTGTCCACTGAGAGGATTCTTCTCCGGAAATATAAGTATCTATTAAGAGGACTCTTCTGTGGACTTTTCTTTGGAAAGTCCTGTGAAAATCAAATATATTTGTGGAAATATTCTGTTTTTACTTTTTGTAACCCCTGCACTTCCAAAAAGAATCTGAGGAAAGTTACAGTGGTAAATCACGTATGTAACACAATAATTATGTATAATTTTATATATATATATTCTACTTAATTAAATGTTTTGCCTGTCTTTTGTGTTGATGATGTGATAGACATTTGCTTTGTAATACGAATAAGGAAAGAAAAAACTCAACTGTCATCCATGAGGACTCTGGAAAATGAAACGGACAATGTCCAATGTTGGAACAAAAGAAATATTTTTCAAATGAAGCCTTAATAGACTTTTATCAAAAAGTTTAAAATTTGGCCCAGTGAAGGAATTCTGCATATAGTCAAGATGGTGTGATATACATAAGACACTTTCTATCTATCAAGACAACAGCTGTGGGGCCCGGTGGCACAAGCGGTTAAGTGCGAGCGCTCCGCTGCGGTGGCCTGGGGTTCGCCGGTTCGGATCCCGGGCACGCACCAATGCACCGCTTGGCAAGCCATGCTGTGGCGGCATCCCATATAAAGTGGAGGAAGATGGACACAGATGTTGGCCCAGGGTCAGTTTTCCTCAGCAAAAAAAAAAGAGGAGGATTGGCAGATGTTAGCTCAGGGCCGATCTTCCTCACACACACACACAAAAAGACAACAGTTGTGGTGGCTTCTTATTGTTAGTGTAGTTAAACTGGAACTGAGCTTCCCAGAGTCCCCTCCCCTGCGTGGTTCCGGGTTCCAGAAGCCACAGGAGAAATGTCTGCCAGATCTGGGGGCTAGAGCGAAGCAGTAGCGTGTCCGAGCCTAGAATGCTGGTCAGGTCAGGCACCGCTGCAGCTCACGCACCTTGCTGTAGATTTGTGGCTCACGTTGTTGGCACAGGAGGGCAGTGGCTGGGCCCCTGTTCCCACTCCTCCCAGATCCCCCGGGACGGCAGCAGCCCACTGCACCTCCAACAGGGGCTGGATTTCCTTCTTCAGCTGTTGGAATCCCGGGCCAGGTTCATGTGCTGCTCCTGAGTCCACTGGTCTCATGCAGGTCCCTCCCATCCCCACCATGAAAGGTACCCTAGACATCAATCCTAGACATCCCAGGCTGATTAAAGAGGGCCTAGAAAAAAAGATAATACTGTTATTAAAATTTATTTGACTTATTGCTCCCTTTGGGGATCTTTTTAACTCCATACCATAAACAGGGTTTGTAAGGAAAAGCCTACCCACTTTTTCAAGAAGCTCTCTTTTGGGCCAAAGCAAACAAATGATACAAAGATGGAGCATCATACTAGAAAGATCTTTGTAGAACTGACAGTGTAAAAGAAGTAGCTAGTCCCCATGGTTTGAACAGTACAGGCTGTTTCATTATTCAAAACAGAGAAAAAACACGTAAAACTACAAAGCCAGTTGACCAGAACAAGGAGGAAATACTATCACTGCTCTGTTCTATTGGCCTGGGAGTCTAATCAATGCAGTTAGACCAGAAACAGAAACCAGAAGTATGAGGACTAGAAAGGAAGACACATTATTTCTAAATAATGATTGTCTACATGGAAAATCCAATAGGCACTTTAAGCAAATTATTGGAATAATTTTTTTTAATAAATTTTTTTTTTTTTAGATTTTTATTTATTTTTTTCCCTCCAAAGCCCCAGTAGATAGTTGTATGTCATAGCTGCACATCCTTCTAGTTGCTGTATGTGGGACGCGGCCTCAGCATGGCCGGAGAAGCGGCGCGTTGGTGCGCGCCCGGGATCCGAACCCGGGCCGCCAGCAGCAGAGCTCACGCACTTAACCGCTAAGCCACGGGGCTGGCCCTGGAATAATTTTTTTAAAGTTCAGCAAGTTTGCTGGAAATTAAGTTCAATTTGTGTGTTCCTACACACAAACAATGACAGATGAGAAAATATAATTTTTAAAAATTCTGTTCCATGAAAAACAAAAACTACAAAGTACCTCAGAATAAATCTATCAAAAGATGTGGAAGACCTCTATGGAGATAATTATAATACAGTCACGTGTCACTTAATGACAGGGATATGTTCTGAGAAATGTGTCGTTATGTGATTCCGTCATTGTGTGAACATCACAGAGTGCACTTACACAAACCTAGATGTGTAGCCTACTGCACACCAAGGCCATGTGGTACTAATCTTATGGGTCCACCATGTATATGTGGTCCATCGTTGACCAAAAGGTCTTTAGGCGGCCACGACTATACTTAATTGAAAGACATAAAAGGCTGACTAAACGTACAGATATATTATGCTCATGAATGAGAAGACTCCATAAACTACAGATACCAATTCTCACCAAATTTGTCTATAAATTCCATGCAAGTCCAATCAATACTTTTTGTGGAATTTGTGGGTGTGTGTTTAACAATAAAATTATTCTAAAATTCATGTGGAAGAGTAAAGAGTAAGAATAACCTAGTCTACTAGTTTCCTGCAATAAATTACCACAAACTTAGTGACTTAAAACAACACAGATTTATTATCCTACTGCTCTGGAGGTCAGAAGTTCAAAATGAGACACACAGGCTGAGATCAAGGTGTCGCTGGGGCTGCATTCCTTCTGGAGAGGGAAGAATCCACCCCCTGCCTCTCCCAGTTTCTAGAGGCGCCTGCATTCCTTGGCTCACGGCTGTAGCTGACCTGTGCTTCTTCCTCTGACTCTGACTCGCCTGCCTTCCTCTTACAGGACACTTGTGACTACTTTGGGTCCACTTGATAATACAGGATTATCTCTCCACCTCAAGATCGTTAACTTAATCACCTCTGCAAAATCTCTTTTGCCATGTAGGGTGAAAGTGTTCCAGGGATTAGGATGTGGACATTTGGGGGGTAGATTATTTTATCTACCACACCAAGGCAATTTTGAAGAAGAACCAGGAGAGAGGACTTGCTGTACTAGATACTAAGACTCATAATAAATCTGTAATTATTATTGGGTGGTACAGGAAGAGGTACAAATAAACAGAACCCAGAACAGGGCTATTATATATGAGAACTTGGTGTATGACAGAGGTAGGATTACAGGTTAGGAGACAACGTCAATAAACACTGTTAAGACAATTAGCTATCCATGTAGAGAAAAAAATAATTAGATCCCTACCTTACCATATTTATAAAAATGAGTTCCAGATAAACTGTGTGGATCTAAAGGTGAGAAAAATATAAAACTACAGGCAAATAATTTTGTGACCTCAGAAAGAGAAAGATTTCTTAAACAAACCCAAAAAAGTACAAATAAGTTGTATACATTAAAATGTAAAAAATCTACACAATCAAAGACTCCATAAACAATGTAAAAAGATAAGTCACAAACTCTACAAGACCTTTGCCACCCGTGCAGCCAAAAAGCACAGAATCTAGATATAAAAAAGAACTTCTATAGATCTGTAAGAAAATGCAAATAACACAGTGGAGAAGTAAACAAGGACACGACGAGGCAATTTATAGAAGAGAGACCCTCCAAGGCCAAAAAACTATGAAAAAATGTTCACAGGATCAGAAGGAGATGGGTACACACATACCCACAATAGCCTTGTTTCTTATTGCCAAAAGGAGAGGAGAGAGGAAAGAACCTTAAATGAACAGATAAATAAATTGTGGAATAGTCCCACAGCAGTTAGAACGAATGGATAAACTAGACCTAAATGCTTCCCTATGGATAGGTCTCAAAAACAACGTTGAGTGAAAAAAGACAAGTTTTAGACTGATTTACAGGATAAACTGTTACTTGTGTAAAATTTAAAAAAGTACACAAAAGTGAACCAAATGTTGTTGTCAATGCAGACATGTGTAGTAAAGGTACAAAATCTAAGAAGGAAAGGGTATCCAGCAACTTCCCAATGGTATTTGTCTCTGGGGATGGAAGGAGGGGAAGGGGATGGCCAGAAAGGGCTGTTGTCTCTTACTGCTATGTCTTTAAAAACTCACCCAAATAAAACACGTTGTTAATATGTATTAATTATGAAGAGCGGGCACCCACATCTTTATGATACTACTTCCCACGCTTTCTGTGAGTCTGAAATTTTTTGGAATAAAACAACCAATAGTCTATTGGTGTGGAGAAATAAAGTAAGAAGCAACTCTGTAAACACCAAGTACATAAACGTCTGCATTTTGCTATGGTGAGAAAATCAACTAGATTTTGTGTGTGTGTGTGTGTAAGAGAGAGAGAGAGAGAGGGAGAAATGTTCCATCAGTGGAAGCAGTCAGGTTGTGTTTCTTTTCTCACAACGACAACTTTGGTGACACTCCCTAGTCAGAGAACCCTGGACAGGGCAGTGCCCAGAGGCCTGCACGGTGGCCCAGGGCAACGTGTTCTGTGTCTGACGAAGGGCACCTCCTGTTGTTCTTCCAGAGAAGGCAGCCGAGTAACAAATCCAGAACAAAACTATCACCCGCACCTGACTCACCCGATATTTTTCATAGATCCTGAGTTCATTTATTTGCTTATTGACTTAAATCTGATATTAGACATAATGTTATTGGTTGGATAAACATAGTATTTAGATTACCTTAGCCGGTATAATTACAACTGGAAAAACAGTGATCTCGAACCCATTTACTTTTGAGGCTGTTTCCTGACACCAGCTCATGTTTTCTGAAGGATAACAAATGGAAAATGTTATCACCACTCATTTAACAGATGATCTGCTGTTGATTTTCTGAGCTGCATATTCTGAGTTTACATTCAAACAGCCATTTAGAAATGATGGCTTCTTGACAAAAGGGCTAAGAGGTTCAGGGCCCCACAGCTCAGATCTTCCTTGACGCAGTGCATCCAGATCGCCTGCCTGCTCAGCATGCAGGAATGCTTCATTTAAGTGCTCCTTTTTCCAAGTAATAAACACTCCTTCCTAATGCACGGCAGCTGGCAGGAGTCCAGACTTAGTGTTCTTGGGGTTTTTGAACCTTACCACAGGAAATAAAGCAGGGATTCTGTTCCTAAGAATCATCACAAACTTATAAATATTGCGTGTCAGTAAATGCTACATTAAGATAGGATTTCTGTTTGGTCTGATTCGTGACTGCTCTTTGCATAGCGGACTTTCTGAAACAAGGAAATAGTACTTACCCTTTAAGCAGAGTACACAATAAAACCCATAACCCTTCTCCTACATCTCATCATTCAAAAGTTCCTAGAACACAGCCTTCCCTTTTGGAATATACACATCTTGGGGGCAGGGACGTGGTCCTACTTATTAGCACCTAGTTGGGAGAACAGTGCAAACAGCAGACGACCACATGGATCATGGACCGCATTAACTAAACAAGACACGAGAAGTGTGTTCTATCCTCTGGTCTTAGGAGACTGAATGAGAAAACAACAACAAAAAAGAACGAAAAATACTAGGACTCTAATCATCCTCAATCCAGAAAACTGTCTTTTTACACGTTAAGAAATAATAAGTACAGTGATTATGACTTTGGAAAAAGACAGTCTCACACTAAAATCTGTAGTGATAAATAGTTCATGAACAATTACCACTAATCTCTAAAGAACAATTCTTTATGTTGAAGGACGACGACCGAGATATTAATTTTGTGTGTGCATACACACACTTACAAAACAGGAAACATTTACTTTTGTTTATAACCCTAAAGCTTCTAAACTTTAGGTGGATGGGCCTTGATACCAAGGGAGACATTCTTTGCTAAGCAGCTGAGGGGCTTGACTGTGTAAGTTTGGCTAAAAGCATGTGGCAGAGCTGAGTGGTTCCTGTGATAGCAGAGAGGAAGTTGCCATCTGAAGGAAGGCAGTGCACAGCGGAAATACATGTGAAAAAGAGAAGAGCCTGAAACACTGGGTTTGCTGCACAGAAGATCAGAGAGAACCTCCTGTGAAGACAGGGCCGAGGAAGGCCTTTGGGAAACAGTTGTCTAATTAGTGTTTAAGCCGTTTGCTGTGGGATTTAATGCTTCCCAGTCCCCTGAACGAAATCTTCAGTTTACATTGCTCCCTAATGCTCTTCTGTAGGAGAATTCTATTTCAGGATCTAAGAGCCATGCTGAACTTTTCTCCGGCTCTACTTAGAGCAGCAGCGAGCGAGGACCCGCCGAGGAAGGCGGCAGAGCGGAGGTTCAGCTGACGCCCCGATAGTCCCTTTTGGACGTCCCAAAGCACCTCAGATTTAACAAGGTCAAAACAGATCCCTCCCTTTGCACCCCAATCCCGCTCTTCCCCAGGGTCCTCGTGTTATTAAAGGGCAGCATCCACCAAGCTGCTCGGATCTGCTTTAATCCCTCCCTTTCTCTCACTCCCCACGTAACCCCTCAGCAGGCGCTGCCGGCTCCAGCCCGCACACGTGCCCCAAAGCCGCGCGCTCTGCCCGCCTCGCCCGGAACCGCGTCCCGCTGCGGGCGCCGCCGCGCCCCCCGCGGGCCCCTCACCTCCGCGCGGACCACCCGCGCCCAGCCTGCGCGGGCTCCTCACACGGCGACCCCGAAAACGCACGCAGACCGTCCCTCCCTGCCCGGAACTCCCCCGTGTCGTGTCTGTGCCTGCTGCTGGGAAGGGCCTCCGTCACCACGGCCCCCGCCGCGTCCTCCTCTTTCCCTCGCCCTCCCTCTCAGCGCCGCTTCTGCTGCGCACGGGCCTGGGCCCCAGAGCGGCCCCTGCCCTGGCGTCCTCTTCCTCCAGATCCTGCGTGGCGCGCTCCTTTTTCTTACATGATCTCAGCTCAAATGGCACTTCCTCAGAAAACGCTTCCCCTTCTACTGCAGCCATCCTCTCCTAGAAACTCTCCGTCAGGTGACTACCTCATTATCTCCGTGGCACTTATGACTATGGGAACTTTTTTTTTTTGCCTTCATTGTCTACCTCCCCTCACCGGAACAGACGATTCATAAAGGCAGAAACCGTGTTGTTCACTACCATATCCCAGGGCAATGCCTGGCACGTAGTAGAAATCAGCAGACGCTTGCTAAGGGGCGGGGTAGCATAATGGTCAAAGACATTGGGTGTGAACTACAGCACCACTGCTTACTGGCTGTGCACACTTACCTTACTGACTTAACCGGTGCACTTCCTCGTCTGTAAAATGGGATGATGGTAGCAGCATTTGCCTCCTAGAGCTTTTGTGTGGATTAAATGAGTAAATATATTTTAAATGTTTTGAGACATTCCTAGCACATAGTAAGCACCATATGTGCTACTTATTATTCATTTACTCTGATATGCCCTTAATTTCTTATGTATAGGGAGAAAAAAATCTTTTATCCTCAGATTTTTTAATTCATTAACAGCCAGCAACATACACCCAATGATTTATGTACTTTCCAGCCCCCCTTAAAGCAGCCTAGAAAAGAGTCAGCACAGGGGGCTGGGTGCTCCCACTCTGTGGTGGAGAGAATATCCCAAGAGCACACGGCCAGAGGCATTTGTGGTCACAGACCTTACAAGGAGCTTGAGACTCGGGAATGTGACAGCAGAGCCTCAGCACCCTGCCCTTGTGAACCCTCAGAGAGCGTGACTTTCTGCCGGGGAACAGTCAGTGACTCTCAAGTGTTTTCCTCTGGGTGGAAGAGACCCGCCACACTTGTGACATGCAGACCCCTCCCCCACCACCAAGGAAGCTTCACATTGATGGGTTGCCAGGTAAAATACAGGACACTCGGTTAAATTTGAATTTCAGATAAACTTTTATTTGCTACATCTACATGTGGACACTGAAAGGTGGCTTTGTAACAGACAGAGCTGGGATCAAATCTGAATTCTTGGATGTAATATGGAAGCAACTTGGAGCAAATTACTTAACTCTCACTGAGCTTCAGTTTCCTCATACATAAACAACTACCTCACAGAGCGTTCGTGGAGTTTCCTGAGGTGGGCTGCGTGACAGTGCTTGGCATAGTGCCAGAGGGCTGGACAAATAGGAGACTGGCAAACCAACGTTAATCTGCCTTCCTCTCCTTCTGATGCTTCAGGTCCGACTTCTGGCTGAGATACTGAAAGCCAATTATTTTCTAGGATGATTAGAATCAGACTTGAGGGCAATTGAATTAAGGACACAGAATTATACTTAAACATCACATTCCCCTGTATCAATCATCTATTGCCACAATAATGCCATATAACAAACAACCATGAACCCTGAGTGGCATTCAACAGTAACATCTATTCTTGCTCATGAGTCTAGGGGCCGGCTCAGCAACCGTACTGATGTGAGCTGGGCTAGGGGGTCTCGCTTATGCATCTGTGGTCAGCTCTCAGGCCAGCTGGGGACTGGCTGGCCTAGGATGGCCTCAGCTGGTACGACTTTCTTCTGTGCTACACGGTCTTTCATCCTCCAGTAGGCTGGCCTCGGCCTGCTCTTAAGACAGGAATAAAGGTCTGAGAGAAGAAGCAGAGATATACAAGTGCTTTTCCAAGACCATTTGCATCAAATTTGCTATTGTCCCACTGGCCAAAGCAAGGCATGTAGCCAAGGTCAGATCAGGTTAGCAGTACGCTACCAAAAGGTGTAAACATATACAGGCTGAAACAATGGGTCCGTTAGTGTGGTCAATCTACAACACCCAATCCACTGAATTTATAGAGTAAACTTTCAAATGTAGGAAGTCAATAAATGAAGGCATGGACATTGTAGTCGACACCTGTTGAGGGACCTGCCCTGCCCCTCATCTCTGGGAGCTGCCCAGCCCAGCCACAGGGGTGGGTTCCTGGCAGCTTATGCTGTGTGACCCTACACCCTGGTTTTGGCTGGCCAGCCAAGGAGGGAACCCTCAACCCAAGCTGACCTGGTCACATTGTCTCTCTGGAATTAGGAAAAGGAACCCAGAGAGTGGAGTCAGAATCTCCGTGTGACAGAACCTGCAACGTCTAACCTCGGGTGTTCTGGGGAGGCCGTGTTTTGCCACATGAACTGAAGAGCAGAAAATAAACAGCCACTCAGCCAGCAGAGAGAGACAGATGAAGTGCGTGCTGTGTTAATTTCCTATTGATGCTGTAACACAGTACCACAAGCTTAGTGGTTAAGCAAGTAAATTTCTAATTGTACAATCTGGGGGCCAGACGCCTAAAATGGGTCTGCAGGGCTATGTTCCTCCTGGAGGCTCCAGGGAGATTCCATTCCTTGCCTTTTCCGTCTTCTAGAGGCTGCCTGCATTCCTCGGCTTGTGACTGCACCTTACAACCTCTGCTTCCCTTGTCTCATCTCCTTCTCTGACTCCGACCTTTCTGCCTCCCTCCTTTAAGGACCCTGTGATTACACTGGGCCCACCTGATAATCCAGGATAATCTCCTCACCTCAAGATCTTTATCTTAATCCTATCGGCAAAGTCCCTTTTGCCAAGTAAAGCAGCATTTTCACAGGTTCCAGAATTAGGACATCTTTGGGGGCCTTTGTTCCACCTTCCACAAATGCTCATGGAAGAACAGAGATGAAAGGTAGAGGAAAGGTTCCAACAGCCTTCTGTTTCTTGCCTGAGTGGAGGCATTCCTGTGTTCCTGCCCTTGGTGCCATGACACACTCCTGTACCCTGATAAGGAGTCTTTTGGGCGACAGCCGCCTGGAGTGCTCAGTTGAGGGAATTCGGAAGGCTCATTGGAATGCCTGTGATTAACAGTGTCTGACACGGGTTCCAAACCGCAGAGTTATCCACGTGTCACGGATTCACCACCCTTGCTCTGGACTAGAAACTGTGGAATTAGCATAGCTGAGTGCAAAGAATAACTTTTTTCCTTATCAAAATGGGGCTTAAACTGGGAAAATTTGAATCGTTGTTAATGGCAGAACCTGAATTAAGTCTCCCCTAGGAGACTGCCTGTAACATGCAGCACATCACTTAGGGGCTGTGGGCAGGCTGCATTTTACCACGTCCTGGAGACCCAGTACTTAGAAGACAAAAAAAAAATCAAGTTGGGGATTTTTCTACCTAATTCCTTTCCCTTTGAATGAAACAGATCATAAACCTGCATCAAATGGCCATCGCATGTGTTGCTTCCGCCTGAGGCGAGTGGCCACAGCCAAGAGGCTGTGTCCGACATTTTCCTTGTCGGAGCACTTTCTCACACGAGAAGGTCATTGGTTTTGGGAGCTCCGAGTTTTATTTCTGTCCGTTTTGTTCAGGACTGTGTGCCAGGAGCTCACTTATGCTGGATCCTCACAGGGAATGCGTCGTGTGTGACACTGAATCACTTCACTGGCCGCTCAGCAGTGTCCCAGTGACTTCACAGGGCCGAGATTACACTGTCATGTTGACACCAGACAGGAGGAAAGATAAGATGAGCCTGTTGTGCCCAGAATTTATGAGGAACCGAAGGGTGGGCTGGAGGGTATTGCTATATTTTTTAAATGGCATCAAGAATTCAAACTATCTCTCGGAAGCAGTGAGAACACTTAAAAGGAGAGAATACAGACCAACTACCTTTACAAAAGAGACTCCTTCCCGCCCACTGCTGCGGAGTTCCCTTTCATGAAGAATTCTTTCCTCTCTGAAGGTTTAGGGAGGCATATGTGATTCAACCCCCCTGTGGCTTTTAAACTCTGTGGAGTGAGTGTTTACAATGTAGGATCTTTTACTAGATATTGTAGAAGAGATGTCTGTGCGTATGCTGTGCCAAGAAATTAAAATCTAGTCCTTTCCAGGGATCAGAAATATACTTGGCAGAATCCAGAGGCTCAGTAGCAAAGACAGAAGTAATTGTTCTCTTCAGCTGGTTGCTCACACGAATTACAAAACATTCATCCTCACCCAGGATGCATTTCCTCCCCTTGTGCAGTCTGGCTCTGGGAGACATCATCCTCTGGCTCTGGAAGGCCAGTGAGTGAGGCGTTGAAGGAAGATGCTCCGAGCCACGTAATCACATCTCTATGCTGTTCCAGATGCATAGACACCCTCAACTATTGGCCTGAGATAATTTCATCTCTCAGCAATCTGATATTTTCCCCTATAGTAATGACCAATTGTTTAAAGAAGACATTTATATTTTAACTATGTCATTCTTTTTGCTGCTTTAAAATCTGATTTGATTTTCTTCAGCTCTCTGGGCTTTACATAAATGTCGGTATGCTGAACGGGGTGTCTACGCTTGGACTGATGACCAGTTAACAGGAGACTTCTTAGCTTTACATTCAGTGAAGCGACTTGGGGACTGCGTGTGTGAACACTCCAGTGCTTTTCAGGTTTTTCCCTCAGCCCTTTTGTGGGTCCCCAAAGACTACCAGCCTGGGAGAAAACCAGCCACAATGGCCTGGTTCCAGCAGAACTTCTTTGTTCTTCCTTTTCCTGTGGCATGTGCCCAAAACTAGCCGATTATCGGAAAACTAAAAATTTTCATAACCCAAATTTAAGATTCTTTTTAACTAGTTAGAACATGTTAACATGATTTAAAGGTCAAAAAAAGTCTAACATTTCAGCAAGTCATCATCAATAACTGAAATTTGATAATACTTCTTGACAGTTAATCCAATTTACTCTATGTACTTGACAATACTGCGGCTGTATTTCTTTTAAAAATAGCCTATATAACTTTTAAAATTACTCAATTAATGATGTTTTTAGAACTACAGTTGCTTGTGTACTTACCTCACTTTTCCTCTGAACTGTGGGTTCGATGGAAGGGAGGCACCTCAGGCATCGCCCCAGGAAACCAAACCCCATCTCCGTCTTTCAGGAGCTCAGGCAAACGCGAGAGGTGGGCCTGCACAAAGCACTCCTCATCTCTGGGGGCCTCTTCTCTTTCTCCTTCCACCCTCTGCTACCCCTGCTAAAGACATAAACATTCCTTATGATTCATTATTTAGCTTTTTTTGTGTGTGTGTGAGGAAGATTAGCCCTGAGCTAACATCCGATGCCAATCTTCCTCTTTTTGCTGAGGAAGATTGGCCCTGGGCTAACATCCATGCCCATCTTCCTTCACTTTATATGGGACGCCACCACAGCATGGCTTGACAAGCGGTACGTTGGTGTGTGCCAGGGATCCAGGCCCCCCGGGTCAAAGCAGAGTGCGCACTTAACCGCTATGCCACCGGACTGGCCCCTCTTCCACCTTTGTTTAACAAACTTAGTACACCAAAACTTGATTTATACAAACAATAACCCAGGAAATACTTCTTCTTAGGTAACATGAAGTAAAATTTCTTTAAATATCCAATTTTTCCAGTTTCTCTTTTTTTTTTTATTTTTAATTTTTTGTTTATTGAAGTAACATTGGTTTATAACATTGTAAAAATTTCAGGTGTACATCATTATACTTCTATTTCTGCACAGATTACATCATGTTCACCACCCAAAGACTAATTACAACCCATCACCACACACATGTGAAAGGGATAATCCAGTTTCTATTAAACAGTTTATAAACATAATTTTAGTATTGTATGTGTTAAGTTAAACAAAGTATATCATAATGCAAAACAGGCTCCCTTATGTGTAAAACAAAAATCTTGCAAGATTTTAGCAGAAAATGACAACCCCTAGTTGTCACTTCAGAATGGGAGTCCCCTTCGATCTCCCGCATGTTAATTCCCACTGAAGCTCTGACTCAAGAACAGACACCCACATTCTTTAGTTCCCCTTGACCAAGGTGAAACTGATGTAATGTGTTTTTTTTGATACTTGTAAATGCATATACTCATGCTGCTTTTGATTTTGTTCCTGTGGCTTATCACTAATATTAAAAAAAAAAAAAACCTGACTAAATAAGGGAGAAAGTAAAAAATAATTATGGAAAATCCAAACTCAA
Source organism: Diceros bicornis minor (assembly GCF_020826845.1). Classification (NCBI taxonomy): domain Eukaryota; kingdom Metazoa; phylum Chordata; class Mammalia; order Perissodactyla; family Rhinocerotidae; genus Diceros; species Diceros bicornis. Next base: position 110,982 of record NC_080744.1, on the reverse strand, counting down.
AAAATAGGCACATTTCCAAAGCACATATTTCTGATCCTAAAATAACCTCCCTCTAGCTCTAGGGACCTGTAAAACTTTGCAGACACCTTGCCCAGCTTCCCTCTCCTCCAGTTCCCTGCATTTCTCAATTTGCCAAGAAGTCTTGGAACCTATACCCATAAGAACCAATCTAAAATGACTTATCTTAGACATCAAGTTCAGCTTTTTTCTTTTATTTCCTTTCCTTAAATTTCCTTCACCCCCAGATTCTCCACTTAAGCCTGAGGAACACAAATGATTTATAGGAACATGATGATTAGAAGAATTAATTGTCCACAGCTTTCTAGCCCAGGTGACTGGCTCTGTCCACTTTTGTAGGAGGCTATGATTTGGGGACAGCTCACCACACACAGAACCAAGTGCGTATCATCGCTAAACTGGACGACACCATTGCAGAGGTGCAGCACTGGGGCTCGTTCCACACCACTGGCCTCGGAAGGCTTGGAATGCGGGGGACTCAGGCAGCCCAGGCCTTGTCCATAAAACCATTCATATCAGCTGAGTTTGTGGAGGACAAAGTCCCCCGAGACTGCAGGAACGAATGACACAAACACTAGAAAGGACAAGACCACAGGACTGACCATTTGGGCAGGAAAGAGTGTGTGTGTGTGTCGTGGGGTCACTAGGAAACGAAAGTTCAGATCAGCAGCCCAGGGAGAACTCGGACTCGACCACATCTTGTTTATGACTCAGTGTAGAATGTCACCAAATTCCATTCATGGACTTTTATTCATATCTGAAACATAAACTAGGGGAAGGAATTCAACAGCCAAAAAACTAGCAACAAACTCTCAGTAATTGGAACAGGTTCTACATTACTGCTTTTAGTAGGAAAACTGTAGCTCAGGAGTGGTAGACTCTTATAAACTTATAAACTCTTATAACTCTCAATATCCTAGAACATGGCAGAAACCCAAGATCAGTGAGTTGACGTTTTCTCAGATGTGCTCTTGAGTCCCTTTGCTTCACCTTGCTCTCATGCTTTCCCTCTTCCTGTGCATTGAGAGTAAAGCTGTCTTCATGAGGATGGTCTTTTACAAATCAGTGTCCTGATCTTCACAGGCTTCCACACACATAGTCCTTTTCACGAGAGTCCAGCAAACTTGCCGTGATCATCTCTCTCCTTAAGCATCCCACCTGCTGCCCTGAAGTTCTCTTGGGCAGCGCTGGACCAGATAATCACATTATCTGACCTTCAGAGTTATCTTCCATGAAGGATGTATGGTTAAAAAGTAAGATTTTCAGTGTTTAAACGTGGTATTTCTGAATGAGATTTTTTTTTCTTCAATGGCATGTGACACTAACATTTTAATCTACCTTTCATGAGAAAAGTTTATATCCAGTTAGTTATTCAAATGTCTCTTACCAGCAGTTGAATAGAAAAGAACCTGAAATTGCTAAGATTTTTATAATCTCAGCATGAGCCTTCAATACACTTTTACTAAATTATGACAGTTGCGTAACTTTTCTTGGCCCTGAGAATGGTTTTACGCAGTGTTGAGGTGAGGGAGAGAAGCGTGCTCTGAACAAAAGCTGGCACAAGAGCAACTGGATCGAGTGCTGAGGCTTGAACCAGTTTTTATCACAGAAAAGCTGACATGAACCACTTGGGCTCTCCGTTGGCTTCTATCTCCAAGGAGCCCATGTTCTTGTTGGGCCTGATTCTTAGATTGCACGATACATTAAGGAAACACATCTCATTTGTCTCATCTCTATAATAAGCCAGACACTCATTAATGGCAAAGAATTATATTCTTGCAATAATCACACGGGGAGTTCCTTGGGGTTTATTTTTATTTTGTTTTCTTTTTGAAGGGTGTGAACTATGCCAGGAAGTGCTATGCTCCGATGCTCATGGCACAGCCCTTTCACTGCCCTCTCAGTGGTTCTGGACGCACAGACAGGATCTGTCACTAGGCAAGCGCAGCCCTGGCTGTGGACTGCAGGAGTCGAGAACCTCTTCACCGGTTTCACAGCGAGTGCTGCTTCTGGGCCTCTTTGGCTGCCCTTTCCTCAGGACAACGACTCACCGTCCTGGAGTCTTTTTCCCCCAGATGCATGACGTGGAGTTTATCCGCAGGCCTAGAAGAGCAGTGTGAAGACTGAGACCTGGCTCCGGTGGGCTGTCTGGCCACCCGTGTGGGCACGCCCAGGCAGAACTAAGGCTTGACGCAGGAGAGCTGTTTCACCAGTTGCATTTATTTGGAGTACCTGAACCTTGAGGTCCGTAATTAAGGCTTCCCAGAACTGTTATTCTCACAAAGTACCTAACGTCTATAGACTACTCGTAATATGCCAGGCATTATGTAGACTTAGCTCATTTAGTGTTCACCACATTCCCGTGGGGGATGTTCCTAATCTTACAGATGAGGAAACAGGGGCTCAAAGAAGTTCAGAAGTTGCTCAAGGTCACACAGCTAGCAGTCAGTAGAGATGTGGTTCAAATGTAGGCAGTTTCACTCTGGAGCCCTTAACGACATTTTGGGCAGTAGTTTACCTTTTGGAATGAAAGAATGTAAAAAAAAATTAAACTAATAAACAAACAAATAAATAAATAGAAACAAAATACCCATACGAGTTCTTTAACTCAGGATTTAATGTGAAAATCATAGAAGATTTAGTTGAGAATGACTGGAGTTAATTTAAAATATCCTGTAAACTATATAAAAATGTGCTGTGAGGAGTTGATGGAGACTTTCCACCAGGCGGGGTTAAAAGAATCATCTTTCTTCTTGTCTAGTCTAAATGCTCCCCTCATGGCTCGCTCTCCCAGATTCTATTTATCTCATGGTGTCCTTGCCCCAAGATGATCTGGCATTGCTCAATATAAACACTATAAGTTTAAATAAAAAATTAATAAAAATAGTTACGCATAGGAGAGGTAGGAAACAGAATGGAAGGATCAGAGATGGAGGCAATATTCTTATAAAGGAAAACATGAGTGAATTCATTTAAAACTTGGGAATGAGGAAAAGCTTTTTATCTAGGACTCAACATCTAGACACAATAAAATAAAAAAGCTTTCCTGTGGCAAAAAGCTTCATAAGCGAAGGCAAAAGACAAAGGAGAAATTGGGGAAAATATCTGCAATGTTTATTGTGGAGCTGATCTCTGTGACATACAAAGATCTCTTACAGATGGGGAGGAAAGCGACTAGCACCCTGGGTGAGGGGTATGGGGAGGTGTCCGTCAAGGGTGGGTGCAAACTCCCAGGTGTGAGATGAGTAAGTCCTGGGGATCAGTGTGCAGCAAGGGGCCTGCAGTTAGCAACATTGTGTGATATTCTGGAAAGCTGCTAAGAGAGTAGATCTTAAATGCTCTTATAACAACAACAACAAACAGGTAATCATGTGAGGTGATGGAGGTGGTAACTAACTTCATTGTTGTAGTCATTTTACAGTACATGCTTGTGGAATGTTGCACACCTTAAACTTACACAATGTTACATGTCAACTATATCGCAATAAAACTGGGGGGAAAATGACTGACAACCTGGTTAGAAACTTTGGATGAGACATGAATAGATAGTTTACAGAAAAATAAAAGCAAATGGCCTTTAAACATAGGAAAAAATTCAACTTCACTCATACCAAGAAAAATGAAAAATAAAATGCAATGAGGTATTAGTTCTCTACCACCAGATTGACAAAAATCCAAACTCCTACAACCTACTCTGTTCACCAGTTTGTGGAGAAACAGGCACTCTTATGCATTGTTGGTAGGAATGCATAATTGTACAACCCCAGTGGAGGGGAATTTAGCAATAATTAGGAAAATGATATGTATTTACCCCTTGACCCAGTCATCCCACTTTTAGAAATGTATCCCAAAGGAAAAAATTTATATATACACAAAGTTATTTATTTTGACATTACTTATATTAGCAAAAGATTGGACTCAACCCAAATGTCCATCAATAGGATCCTGGTTAAAAAAAGCTGTAGTGCATCCACACAGTGGAATCAACGCATCTCTAGGAAATATCAAGGCAGTGCTTTATATATTGATATAGAGTGATCTTCAGGATACGTTATTAAATTATCCCTTTAAAAATCAAGCACAGAATAGTGTGTATAGTATGCTATTTTTGGGGTAAGAAAGGGAAATACATACATATATGTTTATATATATGCTTATATATAAACATATAAATATGAACACTAAAAGTTTGCATCAAAAATTAATAAAAATGGTTATGCATAGGAGAGGTGGGAAACCGCGCTGGTGGAAGCGTATTTCTCCTAAGGTCCCTTGGTACAGTTTGATCAGGAGACGTGTACTTTTTTTAAACACATTTAAAAAGTAAAATTAAGCCAAAATGAAAAGAGAAATCTCTATAAGTTGAAAGCAAAGTGAAATAAATGAAACTAATTATATGTCATATTGGTAACATAACATCACAGAGAAAGGGAGACCTTCGAGCAACCTGAGAACACAGTTGTCTGACCACAGACCCTTAGTTGGATATAGTCAGTAACTGAAAATAAATTGCAACATCATCCAGTAGTTTTGTTAGTAGTAGTAGCATTGACATTGTTATGACTGTTATTTTGAAACTATTTTACATTTTGAAGTATAAAGTAAATAAGCAATTATATTAACATAGGGAACCACCATTTTTAGGATAAAAATAGACACAAGAATAAAAATCAAACAAGTTAAGTTTAAAAATCTGTCATCATATTTTAATTGGAAATATCAAGATGAGCTCAATTTTTTAAAATATGTTTTTCTGCCTCTGACCACAGAAAAGTCCTACAACAATGAGTGCCGGCAGCACCCAGAGTTAGGTCTCTAGATACCATCCCCACCCCTAGGAAAAAACAAACCCTAAAGAGGATTCTGGGAGGAGTGACTAATTCCAGGTTTGCAGAGAAAGAAAGAAAGAAGGAAAGAAAATGTACGATATGACTCTGAGACATTTTGTTGTGCCAGAAAGCAATGAAATGTTTTAAAGTTGAACGAGTCATGTATAAAGGATAGGCAGCTAACTTCAGTGTGTTCCCCACAGCCCATTTGAGAATCAAAAGAATCAAGACTAAGTGACTGAAATCATACTAAATATAAAAAAAATTCAGTTTATGATGACACTTAAAAAAGAGAAAGCCTTCAAAAAATAATCTGTGTCCACTGGAAATAGCCTGTGCATTAACTTTCTATAGTGGTAATTAAAAGGAAAGAATTAGGCATTTATTGTGCTTTTCCTACACAAATTACATCTCAAAGTATTGAAACAGCCCTAACTGATGTCAGCAAGTGCTGCTTTACAGAACACTTCCAGCTAAAGTGCAGAAGGAATGGTAGAATCCAAAAATAGCTATTTTAGAATCCCTAATGGAATGCTTGATTCGGGCTACAGTCATCAACAGATGCTAAAACTCTGGAAGAAAGGTCAAGGGAAGTAGATGCTTGCAGGGTGTCAACACTGACTACTTGTTGTTTTAAGGAGAAAAGAAACCTGTATGTTGGAGAGACCCAGCTGCAGCACCCACACACAGAGGAATCTTGTCGGCACTAACAGTGGGACAACCAGCCACCATGAGCCTCCCCGAGGCATTCTGAGGGACATGGTGCCCTTGCCAAAAAGTTGATCCTGAATCTAATCAACTGCAGAAGGACTTTTATTTTTTTACGATTGTAAAAAGGCAATCAGAGAAACCAAAAGTAGACTGGATATTAGATGGAGGATTATTGTCAATCTGTTAGGTGCAATTAGGAAAATGAGCTTTTTTGTGGAGCTGTATATTGAAGTATTCAGGGGTGAAGTGTCATGATGTCTAGGATTTGCTTTAAATATTTCAGCAAATAAAAAATAGATTAAAAAAGAAGAAATATGGCAAAACGTTAATGACTTTCGACACTCATAGAGAGGTACTTGCACAGAGAGTTCATTAGATCTGGCCTCGTCTGCAGAAGTGATGGTTAAGCCAAATGCAAGAGAAATAAATGCATTGTTCCCCAAATGCAATAGCATCTTAGCTGCTCAAGAAGAGAAGTGGCTGAGTTATTGGCAGAAAAAAAGACTTAAAGGTTAGGGGCTGGAGCCAGCTTCCAGAGGGGCGCAAGGGTCAGTCAGACATGGACAGGGTCCAGGGGCACAGAAGCTCTAGGACCCACACAGAGGCCTTGTCGTGATAATCTGGCAGGAAAACTAGATCCTTACCAAGCCAGAGCAGAAAGAGGCGGTGAGGCAGGGAGAGAAGCTGGGTAGGGACTTCCTGCATGAATCAGCAGGGCTCCCTTAGCAGAGGGAGAGAGCCAAACAGTCAGCTGGAAAAACCGGGGAAGAGGAGGGCCAGGGAAATTAGCCAGGGGTCACCCAAGCACAAAACCTTGGAAAAAAGGACACTCGAGTTTATTTACAAACAACAGTGAGTTACTTAATTCTCCAGAGTAATACTCCTAGAGGTGAATCAACTATTAACAAGAACCTCTAGATTGCAAACTTCTCCCAGAGCAATAATAAAGCATCTGGTTGGCTAGGGTTAGAGCTACGGTGAGGGTGAGGGTCAGGGTCAGAGTCAGGGCCAGAGCCAGGACCAGGGCCAGTGTTAGGGGTTAGGGTTAGGGTTAGGGTCAAGGTCAGGGTCAGAGGTTAGGGGTTGGGACCAGGGCCAGGGATAAGGGTTAGGGTTAGGGTTAGGGTCAAGGTCAGGGTCAGGGTAAGGGATTAGGCATTAGGGGTAGGGTTAGGGTTAGGGTGAGGTTGAGGGTCAGGGTGAGCGTTAGGGTGAGAGTGAGGGTCAGGGTTAGGGGTTAGGTTTTGGGTTCGGGTTCGAGTTAGGGGTTAGGGTTAGGGTTATTATTAGGGTTAGGGTGAGAGGTTAGGGTGAGGGTTAAGGTGAATGGGTAGGCTTAGGCTTAGGGTTAGTCTTAGGGTTAGGCATTAAGGATAAGGTTAGGGCTAGGGTGCCATTTGCAACAACATGGATGCACTTCAAGGGTATTATGCTAAATGAAAGAAATCAAACAGAGAAAGACAGATACCATATGATCATACTCATATGTGGAAGATCAACAAACCCATAGTTAAGGAGAACAGATCGGTGGTTACCAGAAGGGAAGAGGGTGAGGGGAGAGTGAAGGTGATAAAGGGGCACATATGTATGATGACAGATGAAAACTAGACTATTGTTGCTGAACACGATACAGTCTATACAGAAACTGAAATATAATAATGTACACCTGAAATTTACGCGATGTTATAAGCCAATATAACCTCAATAAAATAATAATAAAAACACCCCCCAAAAACATATAATGTCTTAGCTTTTCACATCTTGCAAATGGCATTGGACTGTGAAAGAATATAATGAAAAACTACCAATATACCTGTGCGCAGAACAACAAAATAATTAGCCTGAATTAACATTAAAATTTCATAGTTGATGGACTTGTGGGCCGTGCTGGGTTTTTCTGACCGCCTCATCCTGATGAAGGTCAGGCCACACATTTTGGGCAAGAACACGGCCTGGTGATGGTGTGTGCATTTTATTGTGACCCATCAGGGACATGGTCTCAGTTATCCGCTCCTGGGCACATTAATTTTGATCACTTGGTTAAGAAAGTGACTTTTGTTTTTGCAACTAGTTAATGAGATGGTCTGGTTCTCTGAGCTCATGTGCACATCCTGTTCCAGAAAACATCTCATGCAGTGGTTCAGGACTCCTTTATGATCCCTGCCTGACCCGACTACCACATTGGGTTTAGAAAACGGTGGTTTTGTAATGTTAGCATTCCTTCAGACGGAGTCCTCAATGCTCTTCTATTTAGAAGACCTTCCTCCTTTTCTTTTCTTTTAAAGGGAGAGATGCAGATAGATTAATGGCTCCCATGTAATATGTTACAGCTGTTGCCTTTTTCTCCAACTGTGCAAATTTGCACAAGGGAGACCCCTTGCCAACCCCAGGAGTGTGGAGCCCTTCCTCCCAGCTCATCTCCATCTGCCTCCCCTGCCTGTCCCCAGCTCCTGTGCCAAGGAGCCCTGGTTCCTTTAGGACCCAAGTTCTGGACGCCATATCACCTGCTTTAATATTTGAGGAAGAGTAGCAGACAACTATGAAGTTTGTTAACAAAATAAGTGTTTAGTCTATTTGCACGTGTTTTAAACGTATTCAGATACCGTATGCTAATATAAGTGCTGCTTATTTGAATTTTAAGGAATTGTGTTTTGTAAGTTATATATAACAGTAGCTATTTCCTTAAGCTGTCAGACAGAGCAATTGCCCTAACAGGTAAAGAAATTAAATGGAAAGAGTCCTGAGGAAGCTGGTGATACAGTGTTTGGGAATTACTTGTATAAAGGTCTTATCTCTTGCGCTAAATTAATGCTTATCTTTATAAAAACAAACACGCAGAGTCTATCTAGTCTACCATGTGTTCAAACTTGGCTTTGAATCTTCCAAAATGGACCTGGACCCTCATGAATGTAACAACTATGGATGAGAAGACAGACACAAAGACCTATTCTTGCTTTATTTCCTCAAATCTGAAAGTTATGTTTCTATACTCGTAGGAACAAGTTTTCTCTTTGAAAATGCACTGTTTTTGGCAGGTCCTCAGAAGCTCAAATCCCAATTCAGTGATGCAGATAATGGATGAGGCAGAACGGCACAGCATCGGGTTCAGTACTGGGGTTTGGAATTGACAGACGGTGTAGACAGACCCTGTAATTCCAACTCTCTTTTTCTGACAGACACGTGACCTTGGGAGGGGGGATGTGTCGTGGTAAAGTAGGGATGGGGGATTTACCTGAAGAGGTTGAGGGTCCTGGGTTACAGTATTGAGGGTCCAAGCCCACTCACATCCAATAACTCTTACAGTTTTCCTGTTGGTTCCCAGAGACGTGAGAACATCTCATCTCTGTCTTCAGACACAGAACCGATTTGCTGTAGTACAGACAATGCCCAACAGCTTTAAAAGCCCCACAGTCATTCTTCACTGCAATAATCAAAACTGATTATGGTTTCATAAATGATCACTATAGGTCACATTATTTGAAGATGTGTAAGAGTGACCAACATGGAGTTTTCTGTCTATAAATAGTTTTCAAAATAATATATTTAGGAATGAATGACCAAGATTAAGGATTAATGTCTATTAAGTCAAATCTCTATTTCATTCTGTCAATCCTGACAGTAAAATCTAAACAACAAAACCTCATATCAAAAGTCAGGATTTCTGGATGTCAGCAACATGGTGGAGTGAGCTGTGGTCTTTGTCTCTCCCCCTTCAAGCTACAGCTAAAAGGACATTCATTGATCAGCAGAGGATACCCACACAGCATGTCAGGATGCCTGAGACACCTGCACAGCTATCCATCTGAAGGTGGATGGACTACCCCCTGAGTAGGTGGTGGAGATAGGTGAGCACCCTCTGGCCCCCAGGCAGCACAGCACGCACATGCAACTGCTTTCCTGGCTGGAGTGATCACAGCACGGATCATAGCACCACTGTGGCACTGAGGGTGGAAGCATGCCTCGGCATGACTGTGGAAACAGGTGACAGTAGCCCTGAGCCCCCATGTGATTGCTTCCCCATCCAATGGGAGAGTCCTCAGGACCATGCAGCCCACAGGGGGCAGCTCAGACTTGGACCCAGTGGGGAGGCCCAGCCTACCAAGCACAAAGGATGTGTGACCTAGGAGCAGAGGGCGGCTGAGCTGTGGCCCAGGCGAACAAGCTCCCAGCTGCTGACAACACCCATAGCACTCCTGTGGTCCCAAAGCGGGGAAGCATGACTCGGCAGGACTGTGGGAGTGGGCGGCAGCAGCCCTGAGCCCCTGTATGATCACTCTCTCATCCAGTGGGAGAGTTCACAGTCCCACTGCAGTCCCAGGGAGTGGCTTTGGCTCGGTCCCAGTGAGGAGGTCCTACCCACCAAGCACAATGGCTGGTGAGACCTAAGGGCAGACAGCTGTGGAGCTGCGGCCTAGGCAAACAAACTCCTGGCTGCCAAGAACACCCATAGCACTCCTGTGGCCCCAAAGGGAGGAGCACAACTTGGCGGGACTGTGGGAGCAGGCAACAGCAGCACTGAGCCCCTGTGTGATGACTCTCTCATCCGGTAGGAGAGTCCACAGTCCCACTGTGGTCCCAGGGAGTGGCTCTGGCTCAGTCCCAGTGAGGAGGTCCCACCCACCAAGCACAATGGCTGGTGTGACCTAGGAGCAGATTGGGGCTGAGCTGCAAGTCTGGGTGAACCAAATGAGCTTCTGGCTTCTGTGAACACTCATAGTACCACTGCGGCCCTGAACAGGGGAGTGTGTCTCAGCAGGACTGTGGGAGCAGGCAGCAGCAGCCCTGAGCTCCTGCATGATTCCTTGCCCATTCAGTGGGAAAGTCCACAGAGCTGCCGGAATCCCAAGGAGTGGCCCAGGCTTGGACAGGCACAGCTCACAGAGATTGTGGTGGCAGGCTCAGATTACACAGCTCCTGCTGCCCAGTGGTAACAGGTGGAACCTGCAACCAGATACTATCACTATGCACCAGCACAAATCCACTCCATCAAATGGTATAAAGAAATATATTAATACTCCAGGACAGGAGGAAAAAGGCAAACACCCATAAATTAATCCTGAAGGCACAGAAATCTACAATCTAAATGATAGAAAATTCAAAACAGCCATCATAAAAAGACTCAACGAGTTACAAGAGAATTCTGACAGACAGATCAATGAAATCAGGAACCAAATTACTGACCAGAGGTAATTCTTCACAAAAGAGATCAAAATTATAAAGAAAAACCAACCAGAATTGTTGGAGATGAAAAACACAATGGATGAGAAAAAGAAAGATCTGGAATCCTTAAATAACAGATCTGAGCATATGGAAGATAGAATTAGCAATCTATCTAATTAGGAGGATAGGAACACATAAATCCTTTGGATGGAGGAGGAGAGAGAACTTAGACTAAAAAGAAATGAAGAAATTCACCAAGAAATATCTGACTCAATTAGGAAACAGAACATAAGGATTATAGGTATTTCAGAGGGAGAAGAGAGGGAAAAAGGAGCAGAGAGCTTGTTCAAAGAAATAATAGCTGAGAACTTCCCAAATCTGGAGAAGGAGCTGTAATTACATGTAAAAGAAGGCAACAGAACTCCTAATTACATCAATGTAAAAAGACCTTCTCTGAGGCATATATTAGTAAAGCTGACAAAAGTCAACGACAAAGAAAAAATATTAAGGGCAGCAAGGCAGAAGAAAATAAGCTACAAAGGAACCCCTATCAGGCTTTCAGTGGATTTCTCAGCCGAAACATTACAGGCTAGGAGAGAGTGGAATGATATATTGAAAATTCTAAAAGACAAAATCTTTCAGCCAAGAATACTATATCCAGTGAAAACATCCTTCAGATATGATGAAGAGACAAAAACTTTCCCAAATAAACAAAAGCTGAGGGAGTTCATTGCCACAAGACCCCCCCCCACCAAGATTTGATCAAAAAGGCCCTCATACATGAAAAAACAAAAAGAAGACAGTGTTTACAAAGCCTTGAGCAAGGAGACAAATAGGCAGACAAAATCAGAAAATTGCAACTCTCTAACAGAACAGATTAGCAAACACTTAATTATAACTCTAGAGATAAAGGGAAGGAAAACATCAAAAATAAATATAATCACTTCATTTTAACCACAAATTGAAAACACATAACGGAATAAGCTGTGACAACAACAACTTAGAAGGGGAAGAGGAAACAGATGGGACCTGCTTAGACTAAGGGAATAAGAGACTATCAGGGAATGGACTATCTCATCTATGAGATCTTTTATACAAACCTCACAGTAACCACTAAACAAAAAATCAGAACAAAGACACAAATGATAAATAAAGAGAAAACTGAGAAAACCATCATAGAGAACCACCAAACTGAGTTGGCAGTCTGAAATACACAAGGGAAATACATAACAACTGAAAAACAAGCAGTAAAATGGCAGCATTAAGCCCTCGGACATCAATAATCACTTTAAATGTAAGTGGATTGAATTCCCCAATCAAAAGACACAGAGTGTTGGGATGGATTAAAAAATAAGACCCAACAGTATGCTGCCTCCAGGAAACACATCTCAGCTCTAAAGACAAACACAGGATCAGAGTGAAGGGACGGAATATGATCCTCCAAGCAAATGGCAAGCAACAGAAAGCAAGTGTTGCCACACTTATATCAGACAAAGTGGACTTCAAGATAAAACAGGCAAGGAGAGACAAAGAAGGGCAATATGTAATGATAAAAAGGACACTCCACCAAGAAGACGTAACACTTGTAAATATATATGCACCCAACACAGGAGCATCAAAGTACATAAAGCAACTATTAATTGACTTAAAAGAAGACATTAACAGTGACACAATAATAGTAGGGGACCTTAACACTCCACTGTCATCAATGGATAGATCAACCAGATAGAAAGTCAACAAGGAAATAGTGGAACTAAATGAAAAACTAGACCCAATGGACTTAATAGATATACATAGAACACTCCATCCAAAATCAGCAGAATATGCGTTCTTCTCAAGTGCACATGGAACATTCTCAGATATAGACCATATGTTGAGAAACAAGGCAAGCCTCAATAAATTTAAGATTGAAATCATAAGAAGCATCTTTAATGCTTCTTATGATTAATGCTATGAAACTAGAATGCTATGAAACTAGAAATCAACTACAAGAAAACATCTGGGAAAGTGACAAACATTGGAGACTAAACAACATGCTACTGAACAACCAATGGATCATTGGAAAAATTAAAGGATAAATGAAAGAACATCTGGAGACAAATGAAAATGAAAATACACAATACCATCTCATATGGGATGCAGCAAAAGTGGTCCTAAGAGAGAAATTCATAGCAATACAGGCCCACATTAACAAACAAGAAAAATCTCAAATAAGCAGTCTTAAACTATACTAAAAGAACTAGACAAAGAAGAACAAACAAAGCCCAAAGTCAGCAGAAGGAGGGAAATAACAAAAATTAGAGCAGAAATAAATGAAATTGAAACCAGAAAAACAGTAGAAAGGATCAATGAAACTAAGAGCTGGTTCTTTGAGAAGATAAACAAAATTGACAAACCCTTAGCCAGACTCACTAAGCTAAAAAGAGAGAAGTCTCAAATAAATAAAATTAGAAATGAAAAAGGAGAAATTACAACATATGCCACAGAAATACAAAGGATTATAAGAGAATACTATGAAAAAGTGTATGCCAACAAATAGGACATCTAGAAGAATTGGATAAATTAGATTCATACAACCTCCCAAAACTGAATCAAGAAGAAATAGAGACTCTGAATAGACCAATAACAAGTAAAGAGATTGAAACAATAATCAAAAACCTCCCCAAAAAGAAAACTCCAGGAGCAGATTGCTTCTCTGGAGAATTCTACCAAACATTCAAAGAAGATTTAGTACCCATCCTCCTCAAACTATTCCAAAAAGTTGAAGAAGATGGAAAACTTCCTAACACATTTTATGAGGCCAACATCACCCTGATCCCAAAGCCAGACAAGAACAGCACAAAGAAGGAAAACTACAGACCAACATCCCTGATGACACAGATGCAGAAATCCTCAACAAAACATTGGCAAACCAAATACAGCAACACATCAAAAGGATCATACACCATGATCAAGAGGGATTTATACCAGGGCCACGGAGATGGTTCAATATCCACAAATCAATCAATGTGATACACCACATTAACAAAATGAGGAATAAAAACCACATGATCATCTCAATAGATGCTGAGAAAGCATTTGACAAGATCCAACATCCATTTATGATAAAAACTCTCAACCAAATGGGTATAGGAGGAAAGTACCTCAACATAATAAAGGCCGTATATGACAAACCCAGAGCCAACATCATACTCAATGGGGGAAAACTGAAAGCCATCCCTCTGAGAACAGGAACAAGACAAGTGTGCACACTCTCACCACTCTTATTCAACATAGCACTGGAGGTTTTGGCCAGAGAAATTAGGCAAGAAAAAGAAATAAAAGGTGTTCAAATAGGCGAGGAGGAAGTGAAACTCTCACTGTTTGCAGACAATATGATTTTATATATAGAAAACTCTAAAGAATCCATCAGAAAACTATTAGAAGTATCAACAACAACAGTAAAGTTGCAGGGAACAAAATCAACTTACAAAAATCAGTTCCATTTCTGTACTTGAATAACAAACTAACAGAAAGAGAACTCAAGAATACAATCCCATTTACAATCACAACAAAAAGAATAAAATACTAGGAATAAATTTAACCAAGGAGATGAAAGACCTATACAATGAAAACTATAATACATTATTGAAAGAAATTGAGGATGACATAAAGAAATGGAAAGATATCCCATGCACATAGATAGGAAGAATAAACATAGTTAAAATGTCCATACTACCTAAATTAATCTACAGATTCAATGCCATCCCAATTAGAATCCCAATGACATTCTTCACAGAAATAGAACAAAGAATCCTAAAATTTACATGGAACAAGAAAAGACCTCAAATAGCTAAAGCAATCCTGAGAAAAAAAACAAAGCTGGAGGCATCACAATCCCTGACTTCAAAATATACTACAGAGCAATAGTAATTAAAAGAGCACGGTACTGGTACAAAAACAGACACACAGATCAATGGAACAGAACTGAAAGCCCATAAATAAAACCACACGTATACGGACAGCTAATACCTTCGACAAAGGAGCTAAGAACATACAATGAAGAAAGGAAAGTGTCTTCAATAAGTGGTGCGGGAAAACTGCCAAATGCAAAAGAATTTGTAGACATTATCTTACACCATACACAAAAATTAACTCAAATCGATCAAAGACTTGAAGGCAAGATCTGAAACCATAAAACTCCTAGAAGAAAATGCAGGCAGTATACTCTTTGACATTGGTCATAAGGGGATCTTTTCGAATTCCATGTCTACTTGGGAAAGGGAAACAAAAGAAAAAATAAACAAATGGAACTTCATCAGACTAAAGAGCTTCTGCAAGGCAAAGGAAACTATGAATAAAATGAAAAGACAACCCACCAACGGGGAGAAAATATTTGTAAATCATATATCTGACAAGCGGTTAATTTCCAAAACATATAATGAACTCATATAACTCAACAACAAAAAAACAAACAACCCGATCAAAAAATGGGCAGAGGATATGAACAGACATTTTTTTCAAAGAAGATATACAGATGGCCAACAGGCACATGAAAAGCTGTTCAACATCACTAATCATCAGGGAAATGCAAATCAAAACTACAATGAGATATCACCTTACACCTATTAGAATGGACTGTAATCACCAAGACAAAAAATAACAAATGTTGGAGAGTATGTGGAGAAAAGGGAACCCTCATACGCTGTTGGTGGGAATGCAAACTGGTGCAGCCACTATGGAAAACAGTATGGAGATTTCTCAAAAAACTAAAAATTGAAATATCATATGATCCAGCTATACCACAGCTGGGTTTTTATCCAAAGAACTTGAAATCAACAAATCACTCTTACGTCCATTGCAGCATTATTTACTATAGCCAAGACGCAGAAGCAACCCAAGTGCCCATCGACTGATGAATGGATAAAGAAGATGTGGTATATAAATAAAATGGAATATTACTCAGCCATAAAAAATACAACATCATCCCATTTGCAATAACATGGATGGAACTTGAAGGTATCCTGTTAAGCGAGATAAGCCAGACAGAGAAAGAGAAATACCACATAATTTCACTCATATGTGGAAGATAAACAAAGGCATGGTCAAAGGGAACAGATGAGTGGTTACCAGACGGGAAGTGGGATAGGGGTTGGGCATAAGGGATAAAGGGACACATATATATGGTGACTGACAAATAAGAATGTACAACTGAAAATTCACAATGTTATAAACTATTATGACACCAATAAAAAAAAGTCAGGATTTCTAAGTAACCTTCCCTCTCCTACACAGTTCAATTTCAACATAAGAATAAACAAGAATCAATTCTGTTGTCATGAGTTGTTAGATGGTCTTGGGATAATGTCCCACCACTTCTGGTTGAGGTCACACGTATCCAGGAAGATAGTCTACCCCAAAGGGACTCGTCAATGAGAGATTTACTGACCACAATTATATTTAGGAAATTGCTTAACTCTTGTCATTTATGTTTTATTGTGAATTGAGTGAAACTTCCCCCGTGTTTGAAGCATGTGTTCAGAGAACACTAATTTGAAAATACGAGTGATTCCTCATTAAAACAATCAATTCAATTGAAGGTTGCTTTTGTTTGTTTTTGATAAACATGGATGAAGATGTGAGTAATAATCAGCTTCACATGATCACATTTAATGCTCGAGAAAATGTTGGAGAAAGTTGGATTAAACCTACGAAATGTGAGTTTGCGTCAGAATGTCATGAAGATGTCCCAGAAGATCTCCCCTCAATCACCCTGTGAACCCCACTTCCAGCTGTGCTGGTGAGAACACAGGTGCCATGTGGACCACAGAGGCTCACTGGAATCCTGGGTTCTCATTCTTGCTTCTCCCACTGCCTGTGCTGACCCGGGCCTGCCCTGCACACCTCCAGAGGCGCCAGAGTGAGACCCTTTCTGCCTAGTGCACCTGTCAGGGTTTCAGCAAAGCCAAGGGCACCTGAAACCCGGTCACCTGAGCATAGAGGAGCAAGGAGTGGCTTATGGAGGTGCAGGCAGACGGAAGGGGCCCCGGGGGTAGGGGCACCACTTCACAGTGGTGCAGGGCAGGGTGGCCCTGGGGTCTGTGAGGTGTCTGTTCGCTTGGCTGTGGCACCTCTGGGTAACAACACTGAACAGAGTGTGTCCCCGGAGGGGCTGTGCAAGGACACGCGATTATTAGGCACACCACCTCATGCACGTTGGCAAGGTTAGTGCTGTCTGACTAAGGTAACTTGGTGTCTGTGATGTCTGTTATTTGGAGACATTGAATTAACTCAATTCAGAGCATTAACAATGCAATTGTCCTGGCACCAGCACTTGATGGAATACTACAAAGCAAGTAAAATGCTGTTCTGGTAGATGATTGGACAGGCATATGTGGCCTGAGGCGTCAGCATGTGAACAACGTAATTAGGAGCACAGGACGGTCAGAGCCAGGACAGCGTGGGAGAGAAGTTCCTGGGGGAGCTGTCAGTCCTACCAGGTGAAGGGACAGGGGTCACTGTGGGTGACCTCTAATGTCTCTGTTGTACTGTTTTCACGGTGGTTACAATACTCATATAATGCAAAGTTGTAAGGAGAATGTCACAAACAGAATGTTCCTCTCTTTCCATCTGCTCTCCTCTCCTCACTGCAAAGGGTCTGATCTCTTTCCTTTGCCTCATTCCCACCAGCGTCCCCCTGGCCAGGACCCCGTCATCCTCTCACTGTGGTTCCACCCACCTCATAAATGTCCCCAGCGACTCCCGGAGCTGGCCATGGTCCTCTGACCACTCAGACGGTCCTACACTGTGGACCAACTGCTCTTCCAAACACTTTCTACATTTGCCTTTAGAAGCACCATCTCCCTTCCCCACCCCTCCCTCTCTCGGCAAATAACAGAACAACATGAGTAACTACATCTGCTGGGGGTGTGCTGAGAGCCAGATGGCCCTTCTTTCACACATTCTCTTCTTTGAAGCTCACAACCTTCCCATGAACGGGTGATGTTGCTACTTCCTTTCTAGAGGAGAAGCACAGAAAGACCAAGTGACTTTCTAGGGCAACACAGAAGTGGAGACAGAAGCAGCTGACTAACCCACGAGGACACTGAACACCATCAGGAATCAAGAGATGACACATGGAGACGATGAGACATCGTGTGAAATGTCGGTGTTTACAGGGACACGAGAGCCGTGGTGCATTGTGTTGGGAGGGAAGACGATGCAGCCATCCCTAGGAGCAATCGACACCTGTGAGGCATGGCCACAAGCCACGGCCAGACACTCCTGCTGCTGGGAATAAACCTGAAGACAGGATCAGGTGAGGGTCATGAGAGAGGGAGTTCAGGGCTGCCCGTCCTGGGTCGTTTGTAGCATCAGGGAGTCGGCAGCCCTTTGGGCGCCTTTCACTAGAGAGGAGAACTGACATGAGGCGGGGGCATCAACAGTGTGCAGTGTCGTGGCTGGAGCCATATCCTGGGTGTGGACACAGCAACACGAGTGCCTCTTAGTGAAAACACAGAAGTAAGGTGGTAACTACAGCACTATCACTTACACAGATACAGATATACTAAAAACACATGCACGTAAAGCAGTAATGCCCTGTTTTGAGGACATGCATGTGGGAAAGATACGCACTAAAGAATTAGAACAAGGGCTGGAGCAGGAATCATCTCTCCCTTTACCGCGACGTGAGGCTCCAAGCCCTTGCTTGAAGCACAATTTGAAAACTTCCCCTGATTTTGTCCATCGATTGGGCCCACTCACCCCGGCTCTGCCTGAGATGGCACAACACACAATGCTGTGCACTCCTGGGGCTGCCCCATGTGGCCAAGACACCCTCCCGGGTGACAGCCTCCCAGGTGAGCAGGGCTGGGTGCCTGCATGGGAGCTGCCGCATCGATTATGTGGGGCTGGGCCAGGCGTTTCGTTTGTTGTTCTCATTACTCATTGGTGAAAACGAAGTGATCGACAGAGTTTCTGAAGACCCCTGGCGATAAGCAACACCCGTGGTGCTGGACGCCTGATGCCTTCTGTTCCTGTCTCAAGACCTTTGTTTGTGATGAACAGGTATGCTGCTCTCTCAAGATTCGGATCACTAGATTGAGAATTTTGTATTACAGAAGAATGTTGCTGTCAGTTGTGCTTACAATAAAATATATGAAAAATTGATAAAGTGTGTTAATATACTAATAACTATTAATATTTTCTAGAACATTGGGTTCCCATATTTAGATAGGTCCCACCAATGACCACACACAAAAATGCAAATATTGGCTAAAATAATATTTAAAAATAACTTGTTTACCTGTATCTTTAAAAAACACTTTCTAGACAATAGTTATTAACTTAGATTATCTCAAAATAAATTAAATTGCTTACAAATATCGAGAGGGCAAGATATGATTGTTTATCAAATAAACTATAATATGATGATAATTCTTCTCCAAACCTAAGTTTGAGAACTTCTGGATGAGTTTTCCCTTTTGCAGAGGACACTGTTCACATGGAATTTGGGAGACAATGGCCAATGCTTAGATAGTTGCATGGACAGGACTCCTCTCATCATGTCCCCTCAAGTGAGGGTTCTGTGCACGCGCTGCCCTGCTCCTAAGAGAATGACGCTTATGTGGAAGTTCGCGCTATTGTTTATGCAAAAATACACATTTGTTGACAAGTGGTGGAATCCCTTTTGCATCTAAAGAAAATGTTCATCAGTCAGGATTCAACCAAATACATTTCAGAATCTTTCAAATCAAATATCTACTCTTCAACAAATGTGTTTCTAAAGCCGTACTAGGGTTTTTACCAAGAAAATAAACATGTCTTGATTCAGCAACCCTAGAAAACAAAAATAACTACAGCCCTACATTTCACTCTGAATTCAAAACAAGTCCTTCAGTGCAGGAAACAGGTGGATGGGGATAACTTTCCTTTTCCCGGAGCAGAAGTTGGGGCTCGGCCAGGAGCTGCTGTCCCCTCTGTGCCGGCCGGCCGGGAATGAAGAACAAGCAGGAGCCCAGCAGCCCCTGCCCCAGAGGGGCTTCCCACCTGTTCCACCCAGCTTCCTTCCGGCTGCATTTCTTGGAGATGGTTAGAAATTTGGAGTCTTTCTTCTTCTCTTTTGTTTAAATCTTCAGTCCAAAGTTAACAGATACCTACCTGAGCATGAGTGTATGCGTCAGGGAGACTGCAGTCTCCTCGGTCCAGCAAAGGCTTCCCTGAAAATCAGGCTCCCTCCACCAGGTGACGGCGCCCCACGTGGCCTCTGGGCAGACAGTCTGGGGTCTAAGCCCTGCTGATTCCATGATGTCCTGTCTTCATTTTTGTTTCTTTCTCTTTATTTGATTATTCCAGCCCAGTTCATGCTGGCTTTCTTCCTTTTGGTGTTACCGAACCAGGTTCATTTTTGCCCATCACCCAAAAGCCAAGACAACGAGATTGCAGCAGAGAGAGGGTTTAATCACAAGGCAGCCAAGTGAGGAAATGGGATAATGACTGTCAAATTCACCTCCTGCAAAATGGGGACTCAGGGATATTTACAGGGTAGAGGGCAAGGTGGTCTGAAATGTGGAGACAGACGATTGGAGGTGAGGAGAGGTGAGGTAATTGATGATCTGTGCAAGTGTAGTCAAGCTTCGTGCCTCTTCATAGGACACATGTTCACAAAATGGCAGCATTAGCATGACCTACGGGTGGAGTTGTTAGCCTCCTGATGTCAAAAGGTCGCTTATCACATATCTGCATGGGCTCAGTTGATGGGTTGGTGGTCTCAATTGGCCTGAAGTGGACAATTTTCTAATTCCTGAAAAAAAGTTCAAACACCCATTACCATGGTGACCCAGGATCCAGGGAGATGTTATCTATAGGAACCTAGTGGGAGTTAGATAGCATATTGCCTAAACAGCATAGTTAACAATGGGTGGGAGAACAACTACAATCAGTAATTGCAAAAAGGAAAAAAAACTTTAGTTCCTAGCTACTTAATCATCAATGGCTAACTCTTTGCCCATTTCAACCCCCCCTATTCTTTGGTCATACCTCATTCTTGAGGGATTCGGAACAATGACCGATATAGTTACTTTCTGCTGAATTGGGGCGTAGATCAGGGTTAGAGGAATGAAACTGTTTAGCACTCATTTGGAGATATTCTCTTATTCCTGACTTCAGGTTGACATTTTGCATTATTAGAATTTTTGTACTTTGCCCAACAGTTTTGGAACAACATCTAAAGGCACATTTTATAATCAAGTATCCGACCCGAAGGATAAGAAGTATAGACAACCCAAATTTTAACAGTCCCTGAAAAATAGACCTACTCTCCTGGGGAATCCAAGAAAACAGTTCTGAAAACCAGTCTGGGCCCAGTACATCTGGGGATACCTGCTGTACCCAGGTAGCTTGTCTGATTTTTTCTATATCAGTGTCAACCTCTGTTGAGGTGTTGATGTACATGCAACATGATGAGTTAGCTATAGCACAAACTCCCCTTTGTTCTGCTAGGATATAGTCTAAAGCTACCTGATCGTCCAGGACAACCCTTGCCAATGAATCCAATGCTCTCTGTTGGGCTGCTATTGCCTGTGCTGTTTCATTGGTGAGTATCCCCAAGGTGAGAGAGAGATTCCTTATCATATGCTCATTAGCTGCAACACGTCACCAAGGCAACAAAGTTCATCCAAAGAAATATCCAGCACCACCCTCTTGAAAGTCGGGCAAGTAACAGATATCATCACCTGGCATGGACCTCTTAGTTCTAGAAAAAAGTTTAAAAGAACTGGTCCAAAGCTGGGCCTCTCCTGAGCTATATATAGGTATAGGTGTATTTAGGTGCCCAAAGGACAGTACCCTGTATGAGCCAAGTGGCCAGGCAATTGTAAGCCCAGCGCTGATATCAAACCCACAAACAAAAATATAGCTGGGAGGGGCACATACTGTCTGGATTCCCAGTGTGAGCATTTGAACCTTTGTGTTACTTAGCCATAAGGCTGTTACTTCTTTAGAGCACTCCGGGAAACTTTCCTTTGAAATTCTGGAAAGATTTGAAAGGAATTCATTCATGACATTTGAAGGATTTTTTATCTGTGTAGAATCAGCTGTCACCGTGGATATGTACATGCAGGGTAGGGGAGTGAGGATACAGCACCCTCACTCCATAACTCATGCTTGTTGGATACGTACCTGCGGGGCAGGGGAGTTATAACTCATGTTTGTTGCATACGTACATGCGGGGCAGGGGAGTTATAACTCACGCTTGTTGGATATGTACATGCGGGGCAGGGGAGTTATAACTCATGTTTGTTGGATATGTACATGCAGGGTAGGGGAGGATGCAGCAGCCTCACTCTATTACTTATGTTCACTGCTGGGCCTGAATAACTGCAGTTGACGTGTGGTGTGCCAGTAAAGTTTGTCACAGGAATTACTAAAGGGTCCTGATGTTCATATACTGAACAAACGTTCTGATGACATACCCAACATTCGGTGAGGTTCCCAGCTTTTCCCAACGATTAGGAGATTCTCACAAGTGAATTATCCTTCCAACAATAAACAAGGATGACATAATTGATCAGGGAAAAGATGAAGCCACATCTTTATAAGACCATGATTGTTAGAGGAGTAGTATTAAAAGGTTAGCAATAGGCTGTGGAGTTACTTATCTGGCACTTGCAAAGAAAATGGTTCAACCCTCGCAGCATGCTGGTGAATGCACAGCTGGTCTGTAAGAAATAGAAGAGTATCACAAAGAGAGCAACAATCAAAACAAGTGTGGCTAGGATGTAAGAACCCCGGTCAGCTGTGGACATCACTCTCGTGACTTCTTCCTCTTCCCGAAAAGTAACTTAGGTCAGTTAGAGGTTCACAAGAACAGGAGGCAGGTAGTAAGGAGAAATTGCTGTCTGAAGTATGGATCCAGCCAAGGTCAGAATGATCTCGGCCGCGAGGTTTTTCCAGGGTGTGATTCCCGCTTCCCGTGGTGTTCTGGTAGATGGGACGTGGTGGGTCTGATGATTCTCAAGGGACCGGCTTGACTCGAGTGTGGTGCATCTGCTGCTTAGTTCTTTCAGCTTTATTGAGGAGTGGGTTACCAGCAGCACTTCACAGGGCCCAGTCCAGCGTGGCTGGAGTTGGTCCTCTGGATGCTGGTTTCTCTAGGACTTTAATAAGACCCAGTCTCCAGGACACAGGTGATGTAGGGGAACATCTGTGGGATACATTAACCTGCTAGAGGCAAACTTGTATATAGCAGTTAGAGTAGCTCCCAAAGACTGTACATACCTGACAGTGCCTAGTTCTTTAATCGGAGTTCCCTCTGGATCCCCTAAGCCATATTTAACATATAAGAAGGGTCTTCCATATAACATTTCATAGGGGCTCAATTGGAGCTTGCTTCTAGGGGCTACCCTCACCCATAGCAGGGCAACCGGCAAGGCCTTGTCCCAAGTTAAATTAGCCTCTTGGCAAATTTTAGCTAAAGTCTTTTTAAGGGTGTGATTCAGCTTTTCTGTTTTGCCGGTAGACTGCGGCCACCAAGAATCATGTGGTTTCCATTGAATATTCAGGGCACCAGATACCTCCTGGGTAATCCTTGCTATGAAAGCACCTCCATTGTATCTCTGAATAGACATAGGTAATCCAAATCTAGGAATCATTTCTTTTAATAAGGCTTTAACCGCTTCAGAGGCCTTTTCAGACCGGCAGGGAAAGGTCTCTACCCGCCTGTAAACGTGTCCACCAACACCAGTAAATACCTGAAATTCCCAGCAGCTCTTGGCATCATCGTGAAGTCAACCTGCCAGTCTTCCCCAGCTCCAGGGCCTCTGGATTGGACCCCTTTTAATATTGGCGGGGGCCCCATCTTCAGGTTACTTTTGGCACATATCGTACATTTTTGAACCACCTTTTGAATGGTCCTTTGCATATTTGGTCCTATAATGAATTTCTGAATCCATTAGAGGGTGGCATCCCTCCCACAGTGGGTGCTCTGATGTATATGACTTAGTACATCTTCCATAAGATGTTCAGGCACAAGGATTATTCCTTGCCTATTATAAATCCACCCTTCTTTGGGGTACTTGTTGCCCACATCCTGAGACTAGGCAGGGCCCCAGTTAAATCCCCATTCATTGGCCCTTTCTAGGTCTTCAGGAGAGTATTCTGGGTGACATTTTGTTAAATACACTTTAGGAATCAGGGCCATTATCGGGGACCTACGTGCTTTTGTTCTGGCTGCTAGTTTCGCAGCCTGATCTGCCCGATTGTTCCCTTGGGCAGTTAGACAGTCTGATTCCTAGTGTCCTGGGCAGTGGACAATGGCCACTGCTTTTGATTCCAGGACAGCTTCTAGTAAGTCTAAAATTTCCCTAGCATATTTAATCTCCTTTTTCCCTGCTCCATGGACATGGACCACTGAAAAAGCATTCTTGGAATCGGTAAAAACGGTCGCTCTCCTGTCCTTACGTAGACGGAGGCTCTCGTCAGAGCTACAAGTTCTGCTTTTTGCACCAAGGTACCTGGTGGCAGGGCTTCTGCTACCAGAGTCTTTTGATGGGTTACCACTGCATATCCAGCTTGGTGTTGTCCTTATTCCATGAAGCTGCTCCCATCTGTGAACATCTCGAGGTCTGGGTTTTCCAACGGCAGGTCTGTCAGATCAGGACGGCTGGAAGAAACCTGTTCAATGATCTGAATACAACCATGTACAGGTTCCTCAGTCCTCGTGGGAAGTAGAGTGGTTGGATTTAAGGTTGAGACTGCTTTCAGAGTGATGCTAGGATTGTCGAGCAGTACAGCTGGATACTTGCCCAGCCTCCCAGAGGTGAGCCAGTACCCTCCCTTTTGTTCCAGGAGGAACAAAAGAGGAAGTACTAAGTGAGGAGTGTGCACAGTGGTGGGCTGACCCAAAGTAAGCTTTTCTGCCTCCTGGAACAAGTCTCAGGTGGCTGCTACCACTTTCAGGCAGACGGGCCATCCTTTAGTCACCATATCCAACTGCTTCAAGAAATAGGCAACAGGCCTTCTCATGTTACCCAAATTCTGGGTTAGTACCCCGAGGCTAACTCTTTGCCCCTCATGAACAAAGAGGTCAAATGGCTTTCTAATGTCTGGGAGGCCTGGAAGGTGCGGTGAGCAGCTTCTCTTTCATGGTTTGGAAGACTCTGTGGCATTCTCCAGTCCAATTAAGGGGTTCTTGTCTCCTCCCTTGAGAGCCTCATAGAGGGGCTTGGCTG
The DNA here is from genome assembly GCF_020826845.1 of Diceros bicornis minor. NCBI lineage: Eukaryota > Metazoa > Chordata > Mammalia > Perissodactyla > Rhinocerotidae > Diceros > Diceros bicornis. The sequence continues at coordinate 86,057 of NC_080744.1, read as the reverse complement.
TCAGTCCAAAGTTAGGGATCCATATGTGGCAGAAGCCTGCCATGCCCAGGAATCCTCGCAGTTGTCTCCTAGTAGAGGGCACTGCAAACTCTCGTCAGTGCTTCTCTCTTGTCAGGGAGTAGGCTTCTCTGACCCCGTGACAGTTCAAAATCCAGATATTTAACAGATGGCTGTGAGATCTGGGCCTTTTTCTTGGAGACTTTGTAGCCTCGCTCGGCTAAGAAATTTAGAGTAGAATCGTATTCTGGTCTGAGGCCTCTTTCGTCTTACTAGTGACCAGGATGTCATCCACGTATTGGAGAAGGGCTCCTTCTTTTAATTGGAGATCTCTCAGATCTTGGCTAAGATTTCTCCAAAGATAGTGGGAGCGTTCTTAAAGCCCTGAGGGAGGACCGTCCAACAGTATTGTTGTTTGGCTCTAGTCTCGGGACCCACGATTTCAAAAGCAAATAGCTCCTGAGAGTCAGGACTCAAGGGTATGCAAAAAAATGTATCCTTGAGGTCCAGAACTATAAGCCAACTGAAATCTCCAGACAAGGTGGTAAGCAAGGTATCAGAGTTGGGCACCACCTGATGGATATCTTCCGAGATCTGGTTAATTGCCCTTAAGTCTTGCACAAAGCGATAATCCTGTGTACCAGGCTTTTGTACTGGTAAAGTTGGGGTGTTATATGGGGACTGGCAAGGGCGGATAAGGTCGTCTTTGAGAAAGGCAGACGATAGAGGTTGAACACCTCGCCTGGCATGTTCCTTTAGTGGGTACTGCCTCAAATGAGGAATATTTGACTCGGGATGAATTTTAATGCATATAGGCACTGCTGTCTTGGCCCGTCCTGGCCTCCCATCCATCCACACGTCCAGTTTTACCTCCTGTGAGATTTCTCCTGGAATCTCTATTGGAGGCTCCTCGGTTTGCTGTAACAGCGCTGCTTGGAGGGCACAAGCCCATTCAGGTGGTACCTTAATGTCCCTCCATCCAGGTGCAAAGGTCACTCTGGTGTTTAACTTGGTCAGCAAATCTTGTCCCAGCAATGGAACAGGACACTCAAGCATGTACAAGAAACTATGTTTTCAGTATGTTTTTACCATTTAGCAGTCTAGGGATTGGAGAAATGACTCAAGGACACTAGCATTGTCTTTTCAGAGAGTTTAGAAAGCAGAACATTCAAAAGTGAGTAAGTAGCCCCTGTATCAATGAGAAAGTCCAAAAGTCTGTTTCCCACCGTCATAGTCACCCGGGGCTCTCCGTGGGAAATCCTGACAAAGTCAGTGAGGTCAGAAGGAGCCCCTGGGCCCCGTCATTCTTGGTCACTATCAGTGACCTGAGGCATTTGGCTCACTGCCTGTGGCCTATCCTCTTCAAGAGTTTCATTTCCGCTGGGGCATTACTTTTTCCAATGGCCCTCCTTCTTACTGTAGGCACATTGGTGGGATCCCACAGCAGGGTGTCCCTTGCAAATTGAAGTCAGGGGCCCAGGAATATGATTTGGACATAAAAAGGGATGAAGCATTGATAGATACTACAACATGGACAAGGCTTAGAAACATTATGCTAAGTGAGAGAAACCAGTCACCAAAAACCACATATTGTATGATTTTATTGTATGAAATGTCCAGAAGAGGCAAATCCATAAAGGTAGGGGCTGAGGGGAGAGTGGAGATGTGGGGTGATTGCTGGTGGATATGGGGTTACTTTGGGGGATGATGAAAATGTCCTAAAATTGACTGTGGTGGTGGTCACACAACTCTGAATATACTAAAAACCATTAAACCACACACCTTAACCAGGTGAACTCTATGCTATATGCATTATATCTCCAGTTGTTAAAAAATAAGCAAATATATGTAATATATTCCCCAGGATTTTCACCTGGCTGGCTCTTCTCATCATTCGGGTCTCTTCTCAGCGATGCCCCCCTGCCCACCTGCCCCCTGCCCACCTGTGCCCTGCCCACCTGTCTCCTGCCCGCCTGCCCGCGTCTGCCTGCCCCCTGCCCGAGTCTGCCTGCCCCTGCCCGACTGCTCCCTGACCGCCTGCTGCCCACCCGCCTGCCCCCTGCCCGCCTGTCCTCTGCCCCCTGCCTGCAGGCCCCCCGCCCGCCTGCCCCCTGCCTGCAGGCCCCCTGACCTCCTATCCTCTGCCCCCCATGTGTCTGCCCCCTGTGCGCCTGCCCCTTGCCCGCCTGTCCTCTGCCCCTTGTCTGCCTGCCTCTGCCTGCCGGCCCCCTGCCCACCTGTCCCCTGCCTGCCGGCCCCCTGCCCACCTGTGCCCTGCCTGCCGGCCCCCTGCCCACCTGTCCCCTGCCTGCCGGCCCCCTGCCCGCCTGTCCTCTGCCCGCTGCCCACCTATCTTCTGCCCCCGTCTGCCTGTTCCCCGCCTGCCTGCCCCCCACCCACCTATCCTCTGCCCCCTGTCTGTCTGCCCCCTGCCTCTTTGCCCCCCTGCCCGCCTGTCCCCTGCCTGCCTGTCCACTGCCCGCCTGCCCCCCACCCCCCTGCCCCCTGCCAGGCTCCACTCCGTCACTCTCTAGCTGTTGTCTTCAGAGCACTCATCTCTCTCTGAAAGCACCTTATTTGTTGGTTTGCTGAGGATCTGTCTTCCTCATTGAGGGCAGGGGATTCTGTCTGCTTTATTCACTGATGCAGCCTCAAGGCTTGGGACTATGCCTGGCACATGGTAGTCACTCAAAAAATAATTGATGGATGAATGAATGAATGAATCTGCTTACTTGATGAATAATGTTGCTGGCTTTTTACTCGAGTAATTGGTCCTCCTCCTCTGCCGCCAAGTCCGCCAGCCTCCCTCCTCCACTAGTCTCCTCTCGGCCTCCTTGACAACACCCTCCTTTGCGGCTACTGCAGAAGCAGGGGCCCAGGCCGTGGAAGGTCCTGGAATCCCAGTGTGGGATGGGCCCACGATGCTCCAGAGAAGCCCCAGTCCCTGTGTTGCAGCCTGGCCCTGGCTGGCCTCTCTGACTCAGCCGCTCACCTCTCTGTCCACACCTGGCCATTCCCCAGGATCGGGCCCACTGTCAACCTCCCTTTGGATTCAGAGAACCGAGAGGTGCCCATGGCTCCAACGTAGAAACAAAGACACAGGCCCATGTGGGAAGTCTGCAGGGACTTTCCTGAGACAGCCACATCCTCTGTGGGGGCCTAGGCCACTTGGACCTCCTGCCAGTCCTCTGTTTGGTCCGGGGCTTCTGTATGGAAGATGGGTGGGCAGAAGGCAGTTTGGGTGGGCCACGGGGGGCAGGGCCTAGAGGAACTGGAGCAGCCCAGCCTGGAGCTGGGCAGCTGGGATGTGGGGGAGCTCAGTGTGCCCAGGCCCTGCAGGCAGCCCCAAGACCCAGAGGGCAGGCTGAGACCAGGAGGAAGCCAGGGCAACTCCCTCTGGGGTCAAGCTGATCTGCACCATGCAGGGTCAAAGCAGACTGCCTCAAAAGAAAATGAGCTCCCTGTCCCTGTAAGCAAGCAAGGATCTAGCAAGAGAATACAACCTCAGGAGCGCCTGCCATCCCTGAGGACCCTGGATCCCAGGGATGTTTCCATGATGTTCTCAGCAAAGTTCTAGGGTTGATCTGGCCCAAGGTCACTGGGTGTAATACTCAGATATCCCAGCAGAGGGCAGCGCTTGGCTGCTACAAGGTCCTGGAAAGGATTGCCTGGAAAACCCCAAACTCCTGGTACCCACGGAGATCTAGAGAGGCCCGATCCACCTGGCTCCCCCCAGGCCTGCCCCTGAGCCCACCTCCCTCCACGCCCATGCTAATGCCTTATGATCTGGCTATGGGGCCCTCTCCAGTCTCTGTCCTGACAACCCCAATCCCTCTGCTCCCTCCGGCTTCTAAAGGGTCAGTGGCCTTGTCTGCCCCCACTCTCCCCTGTGCATAGAACACAGTCACCAGCATGGCCTTCAGGCCCTGCACACTCTGGCCACCTCTCTAGGCTCGCCTCCCAGTGCTCGGCCCTTCTCTCCCTCTGCCCCGGGGAGGCTGGCCTTCTGCCCGTCTCACAAACAACTTCTTCAAGCCTCAAGGTCTCTGCCCTTCTTCCCTCTGCTTGAACACCCTTCACAGTCCCGTAGCTGGCTCCTGCCATCAGTGAGTCCTTGGCTCAAACACCACCTGCTCAGAGGCTCTCCCTGACCTCCCAGGCAACGTGCTTTTCACGCCTCAGGGTCTTGTCTCCATATGGGATCCACTTGGTAGCATCTCAGTACCTGGGAGGATTTTAGCCCCACCCAGGCAATGAGAATGACACCCTCTCGACCTCTACTGAGGTACTACATCACCCCTTGGTGACCCAGCAGGGGTTTTCACTCACACTCAGTGACCCACCCAAGCCCTCACTCATACTCAGAGACCGACCTGGGCCCTCGGTCACACTCAACGATCCACCCAGTCCTCGGTCTCACTCAGTAACCCATCCTGGCCCTCAGTCACACTCAGCTCCCACCTGGGCCCCCAGTCATGCTCAGCGACCCACCAGGGCCCTCAGTCACGCTCAGCTCCCACCTGCGTCCTCAGGCTCAGTGAGCCACCCGGGCCCTCACTCACGCTTAGTGACCCACCTGGGCCCTCAGTCATGCTCGGTTCCCACCTGGGCCCTCACTCACGCTCAGCTACCCACCCGGGCCCTCAGTCACGCTCAGCTCCCACCCACGTCTTCACTCACGCTTAGCGACCCACCTGGGTCCTCACTCACACTCTGCGACCCACCCCGGCCTTCAGTCACCCACCCAGGCCCTCACTCACATTCAGCAGCCCACCCGGGCCCTCAGTCACGCTCAGTCACCCAGCCGGGCCCTCACTCACATTCAGCAGCCCACCCGGGCCCTCAGCCACGCTCAGTTCCCACCCAGGCCCTCGGTCACGCCCAGCGACCCGCCAGGGTCCTCACTCACATTCAGTTCGCACCAGGGCTCTCGTCACTCTCAGCAACCTGCCTGGGTCCTCGGTCACACTCAGCGACCCACTCAAGCCCTCAGTCCTACTGTGTCCCTTGGTAGCCTCTCTGAGAGCCTGGGGACGTGGGCTGAGCTCTACCTGGTCAGCTGACATATGCCACCTTGAGGACACTGAATTCAGCATTCACCAATTTCTATTTGTCCATTTTCCTTATGTGTTTTCACCTGACACATTTTGTGAGCCTATCTCCCGAGTCCCTGTGGGGGTCTTTAGGCCAGGCCCTGACCTTCCTGTGCTTTCGGAGACCCCACCCCAGAGCCCCAGGTTGAGCGTGAGCACGGGCTGGACACTATCCCTAAGGAGGCCACCGGCCCTGAGAAACTCAGTTTCCAAAGGAAGAGCCCCGTCTCAGGGAGGGGACTGACACTGTGTGGCCCTGTGGAATCGCCTCACCCTGACCCTCAGGCTCCTCGTCTGCTAAGTGGGCACAGGGGTGGAACCACCCCCTCTGAGGTTTGCCAGGAAGAGACACCAACAGAGGAGCCACCTGGACCGCTGACGTGGGGCTCAGGGCGAGCTGCTGCAGCAGCATCTTCCTTCTCCGCAGGCCCATAGCGCAGATGCAGACAGTGAGGACAGAGAAGTTAGGGGCCTGCCCACGGCCATACTGCTGGGCAGAGGGCTACAGGAATAAATGCAGGCCGACGGGCTCCAGTAACCACAAGCTCTAGGGCCTTCTCCCAATGAGTCCTGCAGCTGTGAAGCTGTGTGACCTGTGGTAGAGTGCAGGACCTCTCTGGGCCTCCCCTGGAAATTCGGAAGGGAGGGAAAGTTGAGTTCAATCATTGCTTCCCCAGGCGGGGGATGTGTGTAGATGGTTCATGAGCACAGACTTCAATGACATGAAATCACACCCTAAGAGGTGGTCTGCTGTTCGGCTGCTGTTTTATGGTTGTGGTGACCGTGATCACCAGTGTGAGCTGGGACCAGGGCCAGGCCTTGCCCTCTGAACAGTCGCCCTCCTCTCCACATTGCTCTTGGCTCACTGCAGCTCTGAAAGATGCTCCACAGTGAACGAGTCAGCGGTCTCCTCAGTCCCTGCCCAGGCCCTGGCTGCGTGTACATCCAGGCACTCACCGCCTTCCCCAGAGGAGAGCGCAGCCTCACCTGGTCCGCGTCCTTCTCGAAGCCCCTCGTGGTTCCCAAGGCATGGTCCCCTAACCCGTAGCATCTAAAGGGAACTTGTGAGAATGACACATCTTGGGTCTATCACAGACCTCCCGACCCGGAACCGGGGGTGGAGCCCAGCACCCGGGTGGTGACAGCCTTTCCAGTGATGCCAATGCCACCCCATCAGGGAGACACCACCTCTGGGAAGCAGCAGCACAGGCTTTTCGTGCAAACGGAGCAAAGGTTATTTTAGAAATGCATTCCCGGCGCCTTCTCGGAGGTCAAGCCCGCTTCCTGCTTGGTGACGATTGTTGACACCCCCACCTCCCCAGCCATCTGGGGTTTCTTCTGCCATTCCCAAGGTTCAGAGTAGGCCTGGTGGGGACTCTGAGGACGCAATCACTGGCCTTTTAGGAACCGGTGCTTCTGAACGAAGCGTGGACGTGTTCTTGTGGAAGACGCTGAACGAGCCTTTTGGGGCTGGCAATTTGCAGAGCACCCGAGATGTGGCTGGACAATGGGGGTCTGATTGGCAGGGGAGCAGGAGGGGCCGGCAGCTGCAGCGTCAGAGCAGGGAAAGGTGAGGAGCAGGAGGGTAGAGGCCCCACAAGAGAGTCTGGGGGGTATGGTCTTGCAGTGCACCGGGAGGGGTGGGGCAGGTCTCATTCTGCACCCCAAAGAAAAGCACTGAGCCAGCTGTGGAGGAGAGAGGCCTGGGCAACAGGCCCTGGCCTGGAGTGAGATGGGGGAAGGGGCGGCAAGATTTGGGGGGAGCTCGTCATTCCTTGATCCATTTGTTCAATCGCTCCCGCGAGCACGCATTAGCTCCTTCCAAAGCATCACGAGGGAGTGGCAAGAGCTCTCAGAGTCATCCGGACTCCATGGTTTAGATTCTGCCTCCTCCATACATGTGGGTCCCTCTGCGTCAGCATCCACATTTGTGAAATGGGCTTGGCGTGAGGCAGAGAAAGAAAGCTATGGGCGAAAATGCGCAGCACCATCCCTGGCTCTCAGCAGGTGCTTACTAAACGTGGGCACAGCTTCCCGGGCCCCTCTTTTCCTTCTCAGCCATACTGACACCTATTGAGGACCTAGTGTGTCCCAAGAACTGAGATGAGCAGTGGGAGACAGAAATAAACAAGACCCCCGAGCCAGGCCCCGGCTCTCCAGGAGTTCACAGTCTTGGAGGCAGTGCGTAGTGAGGGACAGGCCTCTAAGTGATGTCTGGGCAGGGGTAAGTGTTGTGAGAGCTGCCTATCCATCTATTCACTCATTCCTTTACTGATTCATCCGACAACATTTATTATGTCACTGCACACTAGGCCACTTAGGGCACAGACCTGTCTCACAAGGCGTTCAGTCAAGCAAGAATCAAGTATTTTTGGAGCACAGAAGGCAAGAAGCTGACTCAGCATTGGGAAGGCACCACAGAGGTGGTGCCATGTGAGGTGGGTTTTGAGGGATGCATAGGAGTTCCCTGGGGAGGCAGGGAGGTGATATGTGAAGAAAGCACATCCCCAGAGAGGGAACAGCATGAACAAAGGCATAGCAGTCTCCTGGTGCTGGCAAAGGGCAACTCGCTTGGCTCCAGATCCAGAATAATGTCTTCATGGCCCAGGGAGAAACAGAAGCAAACCCAGCTGCCCCCTGGGACCAGTTCTGTGCCTTCAGATCACTGGGAAAACAGTTATCATTTACTGAGCACCCACCGTGTGCCTAAGGTACTTGCCTAGGTCTTTGCATACATGGCCTCCCTTCATCTCTGCAAACCTTCAAGAGGGGGCTAATTTCCTCCCAGCTCCGAAGGACACTGAGGCTCAGAGAGGGAGGATGACTTGCCCCCTGACACTGTCGGTTGGGAGAAGAGCTGGGATTAGAATCCAGATCTGCCTGATTCTGAAATAGTGCTCTCCCCCTGCCCTGCATTAGTGCGTGACTAAGTCCTCCGCATGGGATCTGCACTCTGCCTGGCTGCCAATGATCTGGCACCCAAGACCTCCAACCAGGGTCCTAGCCCTTGGCCACACCTGGGCTCGTGTTAACCTTTCTGAATTTCTCTCTGCTACCCTGCAGCAGCTTCAGTTTCTCCCCCTGTGAGAGGGACCCAGACCCTCAGCGCTGCCACTCCTGGCTCCCCCACCCCCACTGCCCCACCCCCCACACTCATATCCCCAAAACCTCGATAAACCATCTCTGGGTCTTTAAGGGCCTTTTATCTCACCAGCCACGCTTTTCTCTACATTTTAATCAGCTGCTTGCAGAATTGGTGATGGATGAGTAAGAATGAGGAGCATGTGAGGCTGAAGATTTTTCCTTAGACTTGCTTCTGTCTGCGCACTCAACTTTAAATTGATTAATAACGTGCAGGCCCATCATTAATTATCTGTTAGTCATTAATTAGCTGTTTGTCACTGAGGAAGGCTGGAGCTGCCTGCTTGCGGCCCTCTTCTCCATGACCAACTCTGTGGCGTCGTGGGAGATGCCTACTGCCCCGCATGGGCACACAAGGCCCTGGACACTGAAGGCCCTGGCTGGCCTCGGCTCCTGGTGCCCTGAGCACTGGGGGGGTTTCTGGAGGCCAAGACTGAGCATCCTAGGATGACGTTGCCCCTGACATCTGCCCGCCCCAAGGTGGCTCATGGGGTCACCTGGCCCCAGGTTGGGCCTGAATAAGGTTGGGGGGCCAGAAGACCTCAGAATTTCTTCATTCACTCAACAAGCATTGACTGAGCAGCTATTATGTGCAGCCATCTTTCTGGGCACTGAGGGCACAGAGAACAAGACACGGTCACTGACTCTTTGGGGAGGCTGACAATCAATGGAAGACAGAAAAACTGGTAAGACTGGGAGGGAACGGAAGGGGGTGAGTCACTAACTTATACAGGGGGGCAGGGAAGACCTTGCGGAGGAGGGGACTGACGGATGGAGCCGCTGAGACACCTGGGGAGCAGCGTTTGCCCTCTGGTCTTAGGGACTTCCTGGGCTGATGCCCATCTGAGACAAATGCAGAGTGAGGGCCGGCTGCCCAGCCTCAAAGGCCTGCGAGATTCAGACAGTCCTGGGCCTGGAGATTTACACCGGGTGGGGTGAGACGCCAATTAAAGGGACGATGTATGAACCATCTTAAAGAGCTTACAAGGGAACAGGCGGCCCAGCAGTGAACAATGATGATGGCTTGGGGGGAATTACTGTGCCCAGCTGTCACCTCGTAAGAGGAAAACGTGGAGGGGGCTGGAGCAACGTGGCGATGACAGTCCAGGAAGCAGGTAAGAAACAAGAAGGAATGCCAGGGGCCCTGCCGCCAGTGTGGTGTGCCCGATAGTCCAGCCAACCTCCTGCCTGCCAGTCAGAACTCCTTCCCTACGGCGAGGGCGGGGGATGTCCTGACCTGGGCTGTCTGACCGTGCAGCCCTCTCCCCAGCCCACCCATGGGTCCACCCCACTGCCCAGCCCTGGCCTCTCTCTGCTCTTATTTGAGGGAGAGTGGTGAGGCTGGAGTGAGGGGAAGCTCAGCTCTCTGCTGCCTCGGCTGTGGCATCCAGCACGTCTCCCAGGTTCTGGCTTTTCCTACAGCAGCGTCTGGGGGCCAGTCCTGGCTTCCCGGGCGGTGAGAGGTGGGCCTCCCACAGGCAGCCTCCTGGACGCCCCCCTTCCCGACTGTGGCAGAGGCTGCAGTTCCCCTTCCTCTCATAGGAGAGGACACAGCAAGAAGGCAAGCCGGGCCCTCTATTAGAGGATTTCAGACAGCAGGAGCTCCTGCGGAGACCCCACTTCATGGAGCCCCCGTGTCCCAGGGAACAGGTCTCGAGGGCCACCTCAAGTCAAGGTGTTTTTGACCAACGTGTTACCTGCATGCGAGTTGTATGCAATTATGCCACAGCCATAAATCTCGGCTTGTGTTGCCGAGTCAGACACCAGCTCCTAGAAGGGGCTGAAGCCCGTCACTGCCCGGAATGGAACTGACTGGCAGCTCCATCTGGGACTTCCAGCCTCCAGGACAGCGAGAAATAATTGTCTGTTGCGTAAGCCGCCGAGTCTGCTGTACTTTGTCTCAGCAGACCGAGGTGACTAACACACTGAGCGATCTTGTTGTTTGCACATCTCCTGACCTTTACACGGGGCCGCCCTCCCCAGCGCCTCCTCTGCCCCAGGCCCTCCACTCTCATCACTGCTCCCTGCACTTGCCAGGCCTTGCACACGCTGTTCCCTCTGCCTGGGCTGCTCTTCCTTCCATCCATGCAGAGAGGATGGCGCACAGCAGGAGCAGTTCGGGGCCCCACTGCCTACGACCCGGTGACTGACGTTCAGCCCTGCTGCAGCAGGAAGCCGGAGCGAGTTTATGATGCTCTAGCACGTTTTCAATTACAGCAAGATGGAATTTGGCAGATTCAGACACTGATTCATGTGACAACATTGTCTCATGTCTCACTCGGCTTTCTCTGGCTTTGGTGGTGACGTGGGGGGGGTTCTGCTCTTTAGAGCACCCCCAAACTCCCTAAGGCCTCCTCTGCCTCCCCTACGCCTACCGCGTGCCAGGACCCGGCCCTGCTGGTGACCTGTGTGCATTCCTGGCCTGTCTGTGCTCACCGTGGAACTCCAGTGGTGAGAACACCGCCAGACACCTGGTGGGTGTGCACTCACTATCTGCTGATGCTGCACTAATGAATGCTGTTCAAAGTGATGGGGGCCCAGGAGGGGGCAGCTAACTCTGCATCAGGGGCACCAGGGAAAGATGTCAGGAATGACCCAGAGGAGGGATGGCATTCAGCTCTGCCTTAGAGGATGACTAAGAGAGAGGGACGTAAGGACAGGTGTGGCGGGAACCTCCTAACCCACCACCTATAGCTGTTTACCTTCTGCTCCCTGTCTCTGAGCAGCACAGCCACACGCTGGTTCTGGACCAGCAGACAGCCCCTGGCCCGTGGCCCACGCTCTTCTGCTGGATGGACTGCCTGGCCCACCGCTAGCTGGAATCACAGCCTGAAAACCTTCTGTATTCATGATGGCAGGTGCTCAGAGGTGTCCAAGTCACCTCCGCTCAAGTGTTGCCTCCTCAGGGAAGCCCTCCCTGACCACCTAGACAGACTATTCCCTTCATAGCTCTCAGGGCTGGGGCAGAGTGTTCTGCATGTCTGTCTACTTGTCGGTTGTCTCCCTCCCACTGAGAGCAATCACCAGCACCTACACAGCACTTGAGGACCTGTGCTGGGTACTGTGCTGGGCCAGGGCAGCCTCACTTTTCAGATGGGACCCAGAGAAGCTCAGGAATTGATATATGACTAGAGAAATGAGGCCCACTTAGCAAACAGCGCTGGGACAACTGGGTATCTGTGTGGGAAAATGAAGTTGGACCCCTACCTCATACCACATCCCCAAACCAATTCCAGACATGTTAGAAACCTACACTTTGTGGGGGAAGAGGGAGAATCCCCCTCTGCTCTTTCCCTTAAGGTTCTTACAGCTGGCCAAATAATTAACAAGACAGGTTAGCAGGAGAAAATAATACCAAGTTTAATAACATGTATGCATGGGAGAAACCAGGGACATTGAGTTTCTCAACACAATAGCAGAGATTCTCATCTTCAATACTATCTTCAGCTAAAGACAAAGGAGGATGTTGGGGGTGGGTGGTGTTTTGGGATTTCAGAGGGGAAGAAGACAATTTACATGAAGAGGGAAATGTAAATGTTTGTCAGACAATGCTTTGCAGGGCCACCTAGAGAATGTGGCTGGAGAGACAGGAATTATAGTAATCAAGAGTATGTAGATTTAAGTATTCTCCTTCTGTACTGATAAGAGTTTCCAGAGACAAGGCTATCCACTCCCCGTCTTCCCAGCACACAGAGGGAGATACCTTTACAAATGTAAATATTTGGTAAACAGAAATTTGAAAAGAATGGGCTTAGCGAGGACCCTGCCAGTCTGTCCACACCCAGAGTTAAATTCCTTTAGGTAGTGAGTGGGGGAGGTCAAATGTCCATCAGAGAAAATAATCAAAGTAAAGCGATATATTTCAGAGTGGTCAATTTTGATCTCCCACCACTTGAAAGGGAAAACTTTAAAACTTAAGAATAATTTTCTGTGGGGGACTATCTTTCCACACTTGGGATTGGGAACAATTTCTTAAACAAGAAACAAAAGGCTCACTAAGCATAAAAAAGTTGGTAGATTTGACTGCAGTAAACGAAGAATTACTTTTTGCCAAAAGACAGGTGCAAAGAGAAACCATGAGTGGCAAGAAGACATTTGGAATATTCACAGCCAGCAAAGGATTGGTATCCACACACGTAAAGAACCCCTACAGATCCACGGGAAAAAGAGAAGTGGTGGGCACAAAGACTGCAGCAGGCATGCCTTAGAGAAGAACACAGGCATACGGAGAACACGGGAAGAGACGCTTACCTTCACCAGGGTCCAAGCAAGTGCACACTGAGACCAACAAGCTGTCTTCTGAGGCCCACTAGACTGGACAAGAGGGAGACATCGGACGGTACGGAGGGCTCGAGAGGGTGCAGGCCACCCGGAACACACAAGCAGGGCTGATGAGAGTGTCAACCGGTACACCGCTGAGGATATCCCCTCGGCATTTCTTGTTAGGCTGGCCATTCACACACCCTGTAACCCTGCAAGCCCAAGCCTTACACCAGACAGGTACAGGAAGATCTCATAGCAGCACTGTTAATAACAGAAAAAAACCTGGAAATGACCCAAATGCTCATGGACAGGAGAATGCAAAAATAAGTTGTGCGAGTATTCCACAATTTATTTTCACACCAGTAAAAATAAACTACAGCTATACAGGACGGCATGGATAAAGCTTAGAAACAAGAAAATGTTGAGTGAAAATGCAAATCTTAGCAGTCCATACATAGTATGCCCTTTTTACAAAGCTCAAGAACAAACAAAACAATATATTGTTTGGACATATGTAGTAAACATCTGAGCAAGAGAATGACAACCAAACACAACATTCGGGACAGTGGTGATCTCAGGGTAGGACAAGATGCAAACACACAGATTCAAATTATTGAGAAGGGTCCAGTTCTGGAGTTGAATGGTGTGCTCACAGATGCTCATGATTTTATTACCCTTATAGTGTATAAGACACATTAAATATTGAAAAGATATAGGCAAAGGAGAAAAAAGAGGAGGAACACAGTGTGGATCCAGACAGGTCGCATATGATGTCCCTGTCACACAGCTCACTGTTTTCGCTTTGTGTCCCAAGGGGGACCCGGAGGTCTGTGGGGAGGTGAGACCAGGAGGCGGAAGGACCAGAAACTGGATGAGGGCGTTCCTTCCTCCGGGCCTCAGTTTCTCCATGTGCAAAACAAGGGGTGTACCAGGAAATACAACTGGCTGGCACGCACAACACGGGTCTCCCCTTCCTAACCCAAGGCAGACATTACTAGTGGACTAGTGCATTACGCGTTCATGCTGAGCACACGTACAGCTTTGGAGTTCTCCTCAGCTTGGCGCTGCAGGCTGCAGGGATGGTGGGTCAGAGATGGCACACTCGACGATGCTTGCTGACCTGCAGAATCCACCCAGCTTTGGCCCAGGGGTTTTGAAGCCAGGCAGGCAGGTACCAGCTCTCTGAAAGGCAGTGCCTCTCAGGGAGCAGCCCACTGGGTCAAGCCAGCCCTGGCAGGTGGAACCTCAGCTTCTGCAGCACCCACCCCCATGGCCTCCTGTCTCCTGGAGCCCCTGCTGCCCACGCACCATCCCTCCAGGCCTCTGTGCTCCCACCTGTCTGGTGGACAGGCTCAGGTCTCGCCTACGCTGGTGGGCTTCACTGACTTGACAACAGCTCAACTGGCAGAGAGGGCCGGGCGGGAGTTCATCGTCACCCTCTATGCCAGACGGCACTGGGAGTGCCCACTGTGCCTTATCAACCAGCCTCCCCCACAGAAGGACGGCGTTCCTTCCACCACCTTTGCCTACTTGGGCCTCCAGGCCTTTCTCCTGGAGGACCCCCTCTTCCCTCCCCTCAGGGCCCCAGCTCGCAAGAATCCTCCTTGGTTGCACTGGCCCAGCTCCTTCCTCTGCACCAGGGGTCAATGTCCCCTTCTATAGACAGCCACGCCACAGAATTCAGCTTTCCCATGGAGAACTTGTGTCTGGGGCCAGCTTCTGTGGGTGACTGTCCCCCACTTCAGGAACCCCTCAGAGACCACCTCACAACTGGCCTGAAAATAATAACGCCATCGGGAAAAATAATTCCTCGGAATCAGTGGACTTTTCCAAACACCCTCCGCCTGTTGCATCTGCCTCACAGCCAGCGAAGTTGGCAGTGAGGGGCACACTTCACTCCCATCGTGACAACAAGAAAGTCAGGGCCACAAAGGGGAGTGACTTTCCAGCACCACTGCTCACCCGCCCACCTCTTGGGAGGCCGGGAAAGCTTTTCTGCTGCGTTCCATCAGGGCCCTGAGACCCCAGTCCCGTGTGGACATGCCCCTTTCCCCAGGCCAGGGACCACCGAGTGACCACAGTCGCTAGTCCCCGAGTGGTGGGCCTTGTCCCGTCTCATCCTGCTACCTGCAGATTATTTCAGTAATGAGATCACATCGAGAGACATTGTATCCAGGGACGTGGTGTTTTGGTGATTTCTCTCTCTTCCATTTTATTCATCTTATGCAAATTTTAAATGACTGCTGGGGCTGTGTGCACAGGAAGTCTTGATTTACCAGAGAGAACCGTGGCAGGTAGAAGACAAGCACAGGAACTTGAGGCATCTCTACATCTCCAGTGAGCAAGTGGAGACAAAGCGGTCTCGGGCTGCTTTGTTCTGGAGCAAAGCCCCAGCAGGTGCGCACACGTGGCCTGCCGGACCCCCGGTCGGAGCCTGCCCCTGACGCCCATTGTATGGAAGGGCCTGGAACCTGCTATTATCATCACTGTCCATGGACTCTGAGAAGCAAGCACCACACACCACTCTTCACTTGCAAAGAGGCGGAAACAAGAACGCTTGTGTCTGCAGGAATCCAGACGCCAGGTGTTCACTTCTGGTCCCGGCTCCTTGCTCACCCTCTTTCAAGCCTCGGGAACTCTAGGCATGCTGCTTCTGGCTCTATGATACCCCTCCACACTCCCCCAGCAAGTCCCCACCTGCACAACTCCAACAGCTCCTCAAAACCTGCTCTTAGGCCTCCTCCTCCAGGCAGTCTCCTTGGCCTTCCCTCTGGCCTGTTCACATGCTTTTGTTAGACTCCTATACAGGCTTCGACGATCACAGTGTGTTTGAATGCTGCTGCCCGCATGTCTGTCTCCCCTACCACGGGGAGAATTTGTGGAGCAGGGCTTATGGCTGATTCACCCCCGCTACCTGCAGCCCCTTAGCACGGGCCCTGGCACACAGCGAGGATGGAGCAGGGCCTCAAGGAAGCATGAGCTGAATATCTGGGCTCTGTCCTCACAGAACTTACAGTTTAGTGAAGGAGATCCAGGGACAGAGAAGGTGACTTGGGCGCAATCCTTTCCTGAGTACTTCACCTTTAAGCTGAGATCTCACTGGTGGGTAAATATAAACTGGGCAGAAAAGGGTGTAAAGAACTTTCCAAGGAGACAGAATAACAGACCATGTTCTGAGGTGGGAGGGAGCAGCTTGTAAAGGGAGAGGCTCTGGCAGAGAGACGGGGCAGTGAGCAAGCGCTCCTGGACCATGAGCATCAGTGAGGAGAGGCTGGGTTACGCTGAGTAACAAATGATGCCCCGGATCTCAGGGGCCACAGTCAGGTTTGTCTGTCTCTCATGCTACGTGTCCGCATGGCTCTGCTCTATGGCACCTTACCTCTGGACGCAGGCCGCCAGGGCAGTCTCTATCTGGAATATCACCGCTGCCGCAGAAGCAGAAGACACGGTAAAGCCCACACTGGTTCTTAAAGTGTGAGCTCCCGTTCCTTTCACTGTTCCTTAGCCCCTTTGCCATGCCTGAGAGCAACAAGGAGCAGGGCTGTCTAATCCCCCAGTGAGGGAGGAGCCACAACAAGGGCACCGAGGGGGGCGAGCCGTCACCCAGTTCCACATCATGCTTATGAGTCTGATGATTATCCCAGGAGCAAAGGAAAACCAGTGAATAAATTCTACACTTGTAGCAAGTCACTCTGGCCATAGCGAGGAGAACAACAGATTGGAAATGGGCAAGAGTGGATTGGGGAGAAAAATTCAGAGCCCATTTCAATTTTCTGGGAAAAAAAGGACAGTCCTTTAGTCTAGGGTCATGGCAGTGGCAGTGGAGAGAAACAATAGCTTTAAAAGATGGGAGGGCTGGTGACGTGCAAAGGGAAGCAGAGACAGTGGCTATGTGGCCCCAGGGCGGTGGAAGGAACGTAGCGGGCTTGGTTTCTCATGTCCTACCAGGTGCTGGCTCTGGTCTTTTGGGCAGGCCAGTTAGCCTGTCCCCTGTTTGTTCTAGGGTCCCCTGTGTCCCCCAATACATCTCCCCCTCTTGCTTAGAAAAGCATGAGCCTGGGCGGCCCGATGGCGCAGCGGTTAAGTGTGCACCCTCCTCTGCAGCAGCCCGGGGTTCGCAGGTTCTGAGCTCAGGCGTGCACCGAGGCACCGCATGTCAGGCCATGCTGTGGCGGCGTCCCATAAAGTGGAGGAAGATGGGCACGGCTGTTAGCCCAGGGCCAGTCTTCCTCAGCAAAAAGGAGGAGGATCGGCATTAGATGTTAGCTCAGGGCTGATCTTCTTTACCAAAAAAAAAAAAAAAAAGCATGAGCTAAATAAAGGAGGGAACAAATGGATTAATAAGGCGGTGAGCACTGCGTGAACTGACAAATGAGTGACAGAGTGATCAGGGGAGTTATTCATGTCCCCAGATGTTCAAAGAATGAAGAGAAACCAGGCTCCACCAGAAGAAAGAGGAAGTCCTCCCCACTGGGCATGCCTTGGAGGGACCCCTCCCCCACCCAAACACCTCAGGGTCTCTCCTCCTCCAGGGAGAGGAGGAAGGAGAGGGAGGCAGACGATGGGTGGGTTCCGTGGAACCTCTGCGTTACCCTCTCCTCCCCTCCACATGGCCTCTGTGCACTTCCCTTTCAGAGTCCACAACTTGCATATCAATGGTGGGTGGGCTGGGGAGTCACAGGCACCCCAAAAGAGATTTTCTGTCGCAGCAGCGGCATTGGGCAAGCTCATGGAAACTCAGAGCCAGGGTCCTCACAGGCTCAGAAAGCCCCACATCCTCCTCTGCTCTGGGCACCCTCGACAGCCCTGAAGGGGAAGGATTTAGATGTGAAACTGTGTGACTGTGGACTCGTCTCAGCCCAGCCTGCCTTTGGAGCATCGTGGTCACTGTCCATGATGCTCACGGGCTGCCTCACAGCTAGAGACATGCTCTAAGATGGAACCACAGAGTGTCAGAGCTGAGGGGGTCCCAGGACCTCATTTTCCCAGCGCCTTGCTTTGCAGAGGAGAAAGCAGAAGCCCAGAGAGGGGAAGGAGTTCCCTCAGGCCACAGAGCAAGGGGCAGAGAGGGACTGGGAGCCAGCCTCCAGACAAACTCATTGCCTTTGGAAGGTTCCTGGGTGGTGTCCCCTACCTGGAAGAACCAACAGGCCTGAAAACTCAGAGGAGCACACAGTAGGTGCTCAGTGGACACTTGTGGACTGAACAAGTGATGATAATGAGACACAGAAAGCAGCCTGTGAAGCTGGGAGTGGACCCCAAATCCTCTCTTCCGCAGGAAGTCCCGCTCCTCTTTGGTACCAGTGAAGTGAGGCTTGGGAAGGAGGCGGGGAGGGAAGCAGTGTGGCCATGAATCCTTTGTAAGGAGAGAACAGTGGGGTGTGGGAAGCCCATAGGAGCAGGCTCATCCCAGGACTTCAGGCACAGGGGAGCTCGGCATCTGGACCCTTGGCCCGGTGCTCCCAGGCACCACACCGTCCCCCAGCGAGGGAATAGGGAGAGTTAGGGTTAGAATCTTGGGGGAAGAGCAGTTCTGTTTCTGTTGGGCTGCTGAGGGGGCATGAGACCAGCCTGTGACTGGTGGTGGTCATCTTGCTTTCACCAACAGAAAGCCCACCTGAGAAGGACACTCGCACAGAGGGGAGTAAGCCAAGCCTAGAGGCTGGGAGAGACAATTCCTGCTGATGGCATCCAGCACCCAGGTACAGCCTTGCCTGAAGCTGTCTGCCTTTAGACTCTTAGTTACGCGAATCTCCTGCTTTGGTTGTTTGCTTGTTTAAGCCACTTTGGGTTTTCTGTCACTGGCTATCAAATTCTGGGGGCCGGCTCAGTGGTGTAGCAGTTAAGTTCACGTGCTCCGCTTTAGCGGTCTGGGGTTCTTGGGTTCAAACGCCAGGCGTGGACCTATCCATCACTCATCAAGCCATGCTGTGGCAGCGACCCACATACAAAATAGAGGAAGATCGGCACAGGTGTTAGCTCAGTGACAATCCTCCTCACACAAAAAAAATTCTGACTGTTCCTTCCAGCTGGCTGAATGGAGCACTCTGGAACAGCAACAGGATTTAGGATTTAGGCTAGCTTCAAGGAAGACCTTCCAGATAACATTGCAAGACTGCAATCTAACCTGGAGAGCCAAAGGGACTCAAGCAATACCTGGTGGAGGCCAGCTACAGGCTGGGCCACTCATGCTGCCCAAATTAATCCTCACTTTAGAGGACAAGATGGAGGCTCAGAGAAGGGAGGAAACTGACTGTAGTGAGGAAGTGTGGAGCCAGGCAGCAAACCCAGATCCTACTGCCTGCACTTGGGAAGCTGCGCGATGTGGCTGGTCCACAGGACAGGGCTAAGGCACCCAGCGCCGCGCGCGGTGTACTGAGTGCCTGAGACCTGGGAACTGCCACGTGCCTCAGGAGACTCAGAGACAGTTCACACTGAAGGGAGGAAGGGGAACGTCCGCCCACTGGCACCACCACCCCTCACAGCTCCCCACACCCAGCATCCCGCTGTCTCGCTTTGCTTGGCAGAGTCCCTCGCCCGTGGCCACAGGGGCCAGTCTCTGGAGCTGCTACAGGGGATGCCAGGAGCCTTCGCCCCCACAGTACCTGGGACACCTCCTTCCCTTGGGCCTCGGGAGACCCTTTTCCCCGCTTGCACACCAGAGGTCTGTTCCAGAATACGCAGAGACCCTCACTCACTTTGGAACGGGATGTGTCCATCATTGTGCTTTCCACGTCTCCCTGAAGTGCAGTCTGTGTCTCCTTTCGCCACATCGTGGCCTCCTGGGGCTGCCGCAGGAGAGACCAAGCCGAGGTCAATCGACAGCTCAGCACTTGAAGGCCGCCGTGCGGCAAGAGCTGCCCGCCGGGAAACGCTGTTCACGGGGACCTCACAACACCAGCTGAGGAGGGTCGAGGCCCCTGACTGCCAGACGCAGTGCTCGGGCCAAAGTGACCCCAAAGGCTTCTTGATGGCTGGGAGCTTCTGGCCATGGTTGGGGGGCAAGGTCCCTGCGGTGTCTGAAGGCCTGCTGTGTGCAGGCTCAGGGTGTGCAGAGGAGAAAGGGCAGAGGCCAGCCCCTGAGGTGTTCACAAACCAAATACAGACGAGCCAGCCAGGCATACAGAGAACCATAGCTCACAGCTGTTTTCATGGGTGAAGGGTGGGGGTCAGGGGCAGAGACCCATGTCTGCTGGGGAATTAGTTAAGGACAGAGAATTTTTAACTGAGATTAGGAGGTTGTACCAGTTAGATGTGTGTTTGGCTGAAGTAACAGAAAACTCAGAGTGGCTTAAAATACAAAGGCATCGAATGTTTAACATTTAAGGATGATGTGAGAGATGGGAAGTCCAGAGGTGGTCTGGTGGCCCAACAATGTCATCTGTGACTCAGATGCCAACCCCTCTGTACTCCACCATTAACAGAATGTTAGTGTCACTCCCTCATGATTACAGTGTGGCTGCCTACACTCCAGCCATCACATCTGCATGGTGAGTGCTCAAGCTGGAAGCAAGGGGGCACCTTCTTCCCCACCTATCTCTTTCTTTTTAGGAAGGAAAATCTCTCACAGAAACTCCCATAGACTTCCTCTAATATCTCACTGGCTGGAACAAGTCCTTGCCCCAACCAATCACTAGACGTGGGGGGTGGAGGGGTAAGCAGTTGCTCAGACTGGCTTGGGCCAACCATGATTCCTCCAAATGAAGCATCCACTGGAAGAAGGCAGGGTGCGGTGGGCAAAGGCTGCTGTGTGAGCAGCCCACCTGATCCTGCCATAAGGGAGAAATGGACAAGGGGCTGAGGTTTCAAAGACAAGGGAACAGAAGAGCAGGAGGAGCAGAGGTGCGGGAGACGAGCTGGTGCTTGGCATCAGCGGTGGCTCATTCCTGCATGAGCACAGCACAGGTGGGAAAAGGTGGGCAGGGGCCTCATGTTAGGTTTTAGAGCGAGGCGGGCCCTGGGCAACAGGGAGCCACTGAGAGACGCTGAGCTGGAGAGTGAGTGCAGGCACAGACGGGAAGTCGCAGGTGTGCAGGGTCCCCTGTCCTTCAGGAACTGAGTAGAGCCATTCTGTGACAGGCCATATGTTGCTAATAAACCCCAGAGGCCTCTGTTCAAACAGACGACCATAACTGACGAGAGAGAGTAAACACGACCCTAATTCACGAGTTTGCTAATGGCAGACACCTGTTTCTGGACAGGAGCACGCACACATGCAGCCCAGTCCCTTAGACAGCGAGGCTGTCACAGCTGTGACACCCACACCTCACCTCTCCCATCTGCCCCAGGCCTTTGCACACCCCCAGGACCCCTGAAAAAACACAGCACAGGTGTTGTAATCGACACAGGATGGCCTCCCCCCCCGAGGGTGAGGGTGACTGTCCCAGCTTACAGAGGAGAAAACGCAGGCTGGAAGTGGTCAGGGGCTTGCTGGTGAATTGTGGGGGTGGGATTTGAACCCAGAGCCTGTCTTTCCTAACGCACCACGCTGCTTTATGACTTCAGAGTCAGGATGTCTGCTAAACCGAGGGGGCTCAGAACTCCTGCCCACCCCAGCACTCCCCCGGGGTGGGCGGGGAGGGCTCTTCCCTATGCAACGCTCACTCCTGCAGAGGGTCACCCACGGGACCCCATAGACGTGTCATTCATCACGACCCAGAGCCTCCGGGCTGAGCACGAGGTGGCACGCGGGCAGGTGTGCTGGGGGTGAGGCTTCACGGTCCGGCCCACTGGGAGGACAGTACCCTGTTCGGGCCCTCTAAGCCCAGACAATCACATCCTGGAATCGAGGGGTGCCTGGGGCTTAGATTGGCCAATTCTGGCCTTAAAGGGCAAACTGTGATCATCTAGGGGGCTGATTTCTTCAACTAAATTACACATTTACAACCCAATAGTTGAGCCCCTTTCCCGGTTCCCTTGTAGCTCTCAGCCTCTCAGCTTTTATTTCTCTCTGGGACCAAGTTCTTAGCTTCAAACCAAGTCCCATTATGGACATAAATACTGTCCCTTTCACGTGTCAACCTCAGTATGCCCACACATTCCCCATCCCCGTGTTGCAGCCTCTGCACTGGGTGAGCCGGGCTCTTTACCGCAGCTCTGCAGATTCATGAGTAAGGATTCAGGAGGAGGCTGGGAGGGGTCTGCCCACATGGCAGGGTTGGGGCCAGTGATCACTCACCTACAAAACCTCAGCCAGCTGCAGTGTCAGGCAGCAGGGAGAACCATGGTCAAGAGCCCCACATGTCCAGAATACATCGACAAAATGTGTTAATCCAGCCACCTCTGGGATGGTGGGCCCTGGAGCACAGCTGTTAAGTGTGAAAGCAGAGGGTCCCAGGTGCCCAGACCCTGCCATCCAGAGAGCAGGGGCTGAGATGTGAGGGCTGAAATCAGAAGATTGGGGTTCAAAGCCAGCTCCACTTGGTTAGTTACTAAGGCAAAATGGGCCTCAGCTTTCTCATCTGTAAAATGGGCACATTGGAGTCTCTCCCTCCTGGGGATGGGGACTAGATGAGGTACGGGGAGAGCTTGGGGGCCAGCTCGGGCTGAGTGCTGCCCCTGGCACGCTGTCGGTGCTGTTGTGAGGACAGTCCTCTTGGGCAGGGCTGGCATGCTTTCTCTGTAAAGGGCCAGAGAGTAAATATTTGCGGCTTTGAGGGACCTGTGGTCTCTGTCACAACTCCTTGACTCTGCTGTCATAGCCAAAAGCAGCATCGACAATGGGCCAGGCTCTCAACCCTGCTCTCTGGGTGACAGGGGTCCAGGCCCTCAACCCTGCTCTCTGGGTGACAGGGGTCCAGGCCCTCAACCCTGCTCTCTGGGTGACAGGGGTCCAGGCCCTCAACCCTGCTCTCTGGGTGACAGGGGTCCAGGCCCTCAACCCTGCTCTCTGGATGACAGGGGTCCAGGCCCTCAACCCTGCTCTCTGGGTGACAGGGGTCCAGGCCCTCAACCCTGCTCTCTGGGTGACAGGGGTCCAGGCCCTCAACCCTGCTCTCTGGGTGACAGGGGTCCAGGCCCTCAACCCTGCTCTCTGGGTGACAGGGGTCCAGGCCCTCAACCCTGCTCTCTGGGTGACAGGGGTCCAGGCCCTCAACCCTGCTCTCTGGGTGACAGGGGTCCAGGCCCTCAACCCTGCTCTCTGGGTGACAGGGGTCCAGGCCCTCAACCCTGCTCTCTGGGTGACAGGGGTCCAGGCTCTCAACCCTGCTCTCTGGGTGACAGGGGTCCAGGCCCTCGGACTCCCGTCTTACACACTTGCGTTTCCAATGGTGGGTGGGGCTGTGTTCTGATAAAACTGTTGTTGCCCGTGGGTGGCTAACCCCTGTTCTAGGAGGAAGAGGGGGCGGGGGGTGGGTGAGAATCCCCTGAAGTCACTGGGCAGATGGTCATGCTCTGGACTCCACATCTCCCAACACCAGGGTGGTGGGGAATTTGTGAATCCTGCCCCTAGGGGGCCTTGCAGCTGAAACACAAGTGAGCGAGTGATGGGGGTTCTGTTCCTTGTTGGAATGACCTGGAAACCGAGTCATATGGAACGAGGAATTCTGCCAAGTCACAGCTCAGTTCAGACTTCCTGGGATGCTGTGACCCACCCCTTCTCACTGTCGCTGACGAGGGAAAGGCCTTGGGCAGGGGCCTGGAGGACCTGCTGGATTACACTTGCCCCCCTCTACAGGGAGCAGGTCTAGGTGACATGGGTGCACGCTGTGCTGTTGAGCACGAAAGAGCAGAGGGTCCTTCTGGGACGACTGGCTTTTGCCCTGTGAATGAGGGTCCACTGTGTGCCAAACACAGAGCCCTATGGGTCAAATCTGGAAAGCTGGGCACAGAGAGGTTAGGGGAGGCTTCAGATCACACAGCTGGTAGGGGCAGAGCTGGGGTCTGATGCAGACCCGACGCCCAGGCCCATGCCCTCTCTACTTTCCCAGGAGCCACCAGGATCCCACATGTCAGTGTCCCTCAGAGGGGCGCCAGGTATCGGCACTGGGAGTCTTCCCTGTCTTAACAAGCCAGGAGGCCGTAGAGGGAAGACAGAGCATTCCCTGCACGCCTGCAGGGCCAGCCTGTTCATACACACCATCCACAATGTCCACAATGCCCAGAAGGCTGCTCCCAGCCGGGGCCCAGAGCACACGCTCAGGCGGTTGAGTCCTGGCTCCGAGTCCCCGGTGCTCAGCTCTCCTGTCCGCGAGGGCTGGAATCAGTAGCCACTTCACAAGGTTTTTGGGAAGATTAAATGTGCTAATATGTACAAAATGCTTGAGGCCGCGGCCAGCACACCGGGCATGCTGGGGGGTCAGCTGCCCCAGTCTTATCTTTTCCTCTCCCCTTTGCTGGAGGAGAAGACCCAGCGGGGGCAGGGCTTTCCCAATTCTCACCGCTGCCCGGCCGGGGCTGGTGCTCAGGCTGGACTCCGTCCTCTGCCCCTCCGGGGCATCCTCATTCCCACGTTTTGGCTGCTTGGAGACTCGGCTAGGCGTGTCCCACTTCTGAGGCCTCTGTGCCTCTCGCCCGGCCCGGGGTTTCCCCCCAGGGCTTCCTCCAGCACCCTCTGCCATGCTGGGTGAGATCGAAGCGATGGACAGTCTGAGGGTGCTCAGTATCCCAGTATCATCTGCGGCCTGGACGGCCCAAGGCTGGGAGTGGAGTCTGAGTCTGCATTCGGGCACTAACTCATTCAACAGCTCTCAGCACCTCCTTTGCTGGGTGGTTACCGGGGACAGAGAGACGAGGCAAACACAGGCTAGCTGGGCAGAAAGAGGACCTGTCGACATTCATGGAGCAGCACGAGGAGGGGGGTGACCAAGGGCTGACCTCATAACCAGTCGTGGCCTTGGTTTTCTCATCTTTAAAACGGGGACAGCAAAACCTACAAGACAGGGCTGTCGCTGAGGTGAGCGGCAGCCGGGTCCACTGCCAGACACTGTCCTAAGCACTTGAAAAATACACTCCCTTGATCCACATGAAAACTCTATGACACAGGTACCACTGTTATCACCCCTTTTTGCAGATGAGGAAACTGAGGCATGGAGAGATGAGGTAACTACTTCAGACCATGGAGCTCAGGTCATCCGGCTCCAGTGTCCAGCTGTTGGTCAGTGCCCACATGGGTTGTCTGGGGCCTCCCTTTCCCCTTTCCCGGGACCCACAGCCGCAGCCTCACAGCAGTGTGATTATTCATGAGGGTGGGGTGGGGGCACCATGGGCCAGCATTCCCACGAGACCGGCAGCTCAAGGGGCTGTGTTGTACTTGCTGCTGGATGCCCAGACCCAAGCCTGGGCCGGCCACATTGCAAAGCCTGAATCGATGTTTGCTGAGTGAATACCCAAACGTCTGCATGTAGTATGCATTGTGCCCGCCATGCCCTCGTCTCCACTGCATGCCTGGCTGCACGGCTGTCACCTCCAGCAGGCCCTCTGCCAAGGACAGCCAAGGGGCCTGGAGGTGCTCCGTCGGGGACAGGGAGCCTCGGGGCCCTGCGGCTGCCCCAAGTCTCTCCTGGGCTGTCCTGGGCTGATTCACAGGGAGGCTGAGTCAGCTTCCAGGAGCGGTAACGAGCTCCCTGTCCCTGGGGATGTGCAAGTAGGTGTGGAGGGGTGTTTCCTGAGGATGGCTCAGCATCCAATGGGGCACTGGATCAAACAGCTTTCAAAGGCCATTCGAGGCATGTGTCCCTGCAGGCAGCACAGAGCAGGAGTTAAGGATGTGGGTCAGGGGGCCTGGGGTATAGCAAGGTTTCCTGCTCCGTGACCTTGAGCAAGTCACTCCCCTCTCTGTGCCATCTGTAATAGAGAGCTAATAATAGGGCTCCCCAGCAGCGCTCACTGAGAGTTGCTCTCTTCACCATCTCCATCATCACAGAGGAGGGAGGAAGGAGGCCTGGTACAGGAGCAGGGTGAAATCGGGGAGCCTCAGTCACATCTGCTCCACTCCCCACACCATGAATGTCTCACCTCTGAGCCGTTGTGCATGCTGTTCCACCAAGCACACCCACACTCTGTCCTCGCCCCCACCAGATCAAATCATGGCAATTCTGCGAGGCCACCACAGATCCCGGCCCAGCTCCCCCATCAGCCGTATCCTCCCTTCTCGCTGAAGCCCTCTCCATCGCTGCCTCCTCCTCAGGTGTTATCTGGTCTCTTGTGGACAGATGCCCAGGCTTCCTCCTCCTCACAGTTCCCCGAGCTCCCCACCTGGGACCAAGCACACAGCAGGTGCTCAGTACGTGTTTACGGCTGCAGGGTCCCGCTCACTGTCCTCCAGGAGGGCATACTTGTCTCCTTCCCATGGGTGCCCCGAAAATGTCCGTGCACAGAGCAAGCCCAGCCGGGCTCACAGAGGGCTGGATGGATGTGCCAGGTGTGCGAGGGCCTGGGCAGCGCCACCCGCCACGGGGCCACTGGAGGAAAGGGCAGCCCCCCAAGAGCCCCGCCCCCTTACAGCAGCAGCCCACAGCCCGGCGTCCTCTGTCCTGGGGGATGGAGCTGTCCCCTGAACACCCACGAGGAGGCACTAGGCAGGGGGGAATGCGGGGGTCTGCAGTGACAAGAGCATCCAGAGTCTGGACCCACGTCGGGGGCTGGTCCTGAGCCCACCCCTGACCAAGCGTCTCAAACCAAGAGCCTCAACCAGGGCCCAGGGGCAAATCTAGATTTTAAAAGTTAATCCTAACATTTGAAAATTGGAAGATTACAGATGAAATTCCAGGTGTCTAGCTTTTTTTTTTGTATGAAATGAGAAGATCTGGCCACCTGTGACAGTCCCTCAAGGCCATGCTCTTCTGGAGCTGAGCTGGAGCCACTCCCTGGACGGACCTTGAGTCTCGAGCTCACCACAGTCCCCGCCACTCCCTAAACTTCCCACTGACCGGGGGCCTCTGCCCCGCCTCTCTGGGCCTGACCCCTGGAGGCATCTGAGTTTGCAATCTTCCATTTAACCCCGTGGAGCTTCACTTCCTCACCTGGGACATGAGGACCACAGCAGCGTCCAGCCTGGGCAGGCGGGCTAGATGGACTGGGAATGCAGCCCTCAAAGCAGGGGTTCATCACGCGCCCCCCGAAGGCAGCCGAGAAGGGGTGCGGGTGGGCGAGGCCC
Organism: Diceros bicornis minor; assembly: GCF_020826845.1. NCBI lineage: Eukaryota > Metazoa > Chordata > Mammalia > Perissodactyla > Rhinocerotidae > Diceros > Diceros bicornis. The sequence continues at coordinate 59,465 of NC_080744.1, read as the reverse complement.
GGGACCAGCGGCTCTGGGAAGTGTCCCCAAGGAACGCTATGTCTTCTGACGCCAGAGCTGCACCTTAACCTCTTGCCCGTTTCCCACTCCCTCATGCATCCCTGCATCCAGGCATTCCGAAAAGCCGGGCATGCTGGGGCTGCGACCCCAGGTTCAGCAGCAAGGGTACCAGCCACAGGCACCCGTCCAAAGCTCCATCTCCAGCAGCTCAGAGAGCACAGCGCCACTGTGAGGGGGCCACTTCCAGACCCCTTTATAATGAGAGACTGAGCCTCCAAAGGGACAAGAGACTTGTCCAAGGTCACGCGGACTTAGCAGGCTTGGAAGCTAGGTCTGCCAGTCTCTCATGCAAGGAGACAGGCCAGCCTTGGGCAATGACAATCAGGTGAACTAAACACAGAGCCGGCTGCATATGTCATGGTGGGGCGGGGATACTAGATAGGCAGGCTCGGGAACAATCCCCAGAAGGGCAGAGTCTCGCAGGGTAAGGGCATTGCTGTCTAGTGAGTAGAGGAAGGGCACTCTTGCTGGAGGACCCAGCTTGTGCAAAGGCCTGGAGGTATGCTGCAGCACCAGAAGCAGCTTGTGTGTGAGAGGGAGGCACTGGAAGCCACGCCCTCACATGAGAAGCCCCTGGATGCCCCCCCCTCCCGGCTTGACCATGGCCCTGGCAGCTCTGCCTCCATCTCTCTCTGTCTCCCCTCTTCCTGCTGCCCTGAGGCCCAGGCCCCAAGCCGGCTGCTCCTCAGCATCCTGCGCTTTCCATACTGTCCTGTCTTGGCTCAGACACAGCAGATGGATTCCTGCCCTTGAAGTGATAATTAAGTTTCTCATTACTGAGAGATACCCTCATGACATGTCTTCAAAGTTTAAAAAAAATTGAAAAAGCATCCAGACTGTTAATGGTCTAAATGAGCACAGGGTGAGCGAATATCCCTCAGGTTCCTGGTAATGAAGGAGCCCTGGGCCCTGAGGGAGAGGGGGAGGGGGTGAACTTGACCCCCATGTGGCCCAAGTGTAATCCTTCATCTATCCAGTGTTTTAGCCATCATCACATTTTTCTGAGCCCCTTTCTGCATCTGGTCCAGAGCCCTCTAAGAGCTCACAGGCTGGAGAGGTCATCCGAGTGTCATCACAGCGCTGGGGGGTCCCAGGCGAGGCCAGAGGGGGCCGCAGGAGGGGGTGGGGATCAATAACGGCTTCATGGAGGAGGTGACGTCTGAGCTGGGTCTCCAAGGACGAGCCATCATCTAGCCAGGGTCAGGCACTGAGCAGGAACCAAACACAAGATGAATGAATGAATGAGTGAACGAATGAATAGGCACACACCTAACAGACAGCAAGGAGGGGCACTCAGCCCAAGCTGAGGCATGAAACACAGGGCGCCCTGGGGAATGGCAGAGGGGCTGCAGTGGGGTGCCCGCCTCACCCCCTTCATGGCCATCTTGCCGCCACAATAGCCGTGCTCTGACCCCTCCGGAGCCCTGGTCTGCTCTCCGCTCTGGGATACTGCTCGCCGTGCCCAGCCACATCTGCATGTGTTGCCTCCCTGTCCCCGTGTATAACTGTCCCAGCCTCTCAGGGGTTTGTGAAGAGGGGGAGGTCGGTGTGCAGCCCAAGGCTGAAGATGGGAAGGAGAGGATGACGTGGTTCCGGAGGCGGTGGATCCATGGGGTGGGACGCATCAGCGGGGCTGGGTGCGGAGGAGCCCTGCCCCGGGGTTGAAGATCCCACTGGTGGTGGCTCCCTCACCAAGAGGGACTTCCTGCAGAGGAAGCAGTCGTGGGGCAAGGGCTGAACTCAGTTTGGGACATGCTGACTTTGAGAAGCTCAGGGGACACCCAGACAGAGGAGCTGGACATGGGGGTGAAGGTGTGACAGAAGGTCAGGGTTGGAGCTTGAGACCCAGGAGAGACGGGGTAGAGGGGCAGTGGAAGGGGCTGGAGGACGTCGAGGACGTTCATTAACCAGGGTCGTCAAGGCAGAGACTGCGCTGTTGATTTCACAGCCTCCTGGTGCCTAACACAGCTGGGCCCAGGGAGGCGATTCAATAAACGTGTACTGACTTGACCCAAATTCGCCCGTTTCTACTTTAAATCATAGAATAGAATAGAATTTGCTGGACCCAGGTTAATTAGTTAGAAAGATGAAACTAAGGATTACAAACAAAAGCGAAATACAGACTCGAGACAAGACTAAGAATCCACACTAATAACTAAGGCTCTCAAACATGCAGCCCACTGCGGCCTCAGGGCCTTGGCACTTGCTGGTCCTACAGCCTGGAATACTCTGCCCTCTGCATTGCTTGCTCCCTAAACACCTTCGGGAATTTACTCAAACGTCCTTCCTGACTTTTTCTCTGTGGTACATATCACCACCTGACTTTGTGTATATTTTACTTGGTTTTTCTCTGTCTCCACTAGGCTGTCAGCTGTCGAGAATAGAGACCTCTGCCTGCTTTACCCACCGCTGTGCCCAGTGCCCAGAGCTGGCCCGGCAGGCAGAGGGCCTCAGTGACGTGCGCTGGGCGAGTGAACACTGCAGACCACAAACAAGCACGCTTCCGGGAGTGCTGAGCACTGTTTGCTGTTTATGGAGCCCCTGCTCTGTGCCCAGCCCTGACTTAGGCTGTAGGCACTGACGGCAGTGAAGGAGATGAGACAACAAACTCTGTTGCCCCTGTGGACATCGCGGAGGGGGACAAAGAGGGAGCAGAGCACTGCAGGTTAGAAGGCGGAAGTGCTATAGAGGAAAAGCAGGGCTCGGGAGCAGGAGGCAGTGGGTGGGGGGACAGTGGTGGGAGGTAGAGGGCCCAGACAGTGCAGGGCCTGGGGGCCCCTGTGAGGACTCTTCCTCTGGGTGGGAAGAGTCAGGGCAGGGTGCTGAGCAGGCAGCCGGGCCCTGAATGCTGTGAGGGGAATGAAGTAGGTGGTGGTAGGGAGACTGGGGTGGGGAGGCTGTCACTGTAGGTGGAGGAGACAGGGAAGGCTCCTCTGAGGAGGTAACGTTTGAGGTGAGCCCTTGTCTGGACCATGTTTCTAGCTTCTGTAAACCTGGTGCTTTAACATCTGTCCAGGGTGCATACGTGGGACACGCCTGGTTCTGAATCCCCTAGAGGCAGCCTCCTGCCTCCCTTGTCACCCCCTCCCCCCACCCCCAGGAAGGATCCTCCTTCTTGGGCCCACTTTTCAAATACAAACCAACCATCCAGTGTCCATCCACACCCCAACCACTTCCTCTACTGGACACTCATACTCTGGGCCAGTTCCCCCTGCCCTTATCACCCAGGGCAAGGAGCAGACAACTGGACAGCCCCCTGCCCCAGGGCCTGTGAAATTATTCAGACCAGCCAGTCCTAAGCCTGCTTACCCTGCCCTGCTGCTCCTTCCCGCAGAACCCACAGTAAAGGCTCCCGCCCACAGTCCCCTGCTCCCTCTGCCTCCTGACCACCAGGTGCTTCCCCGTGTGGCCCTGTGTGGCGTGCGCCCTCCCCTGGGAACTGTGAGTAACAAACTGTCTTCTCAATGGCGTCATCTCCTGATCTGTTGGCCTTACTGAACCTCAAATTTTCCATTAATACGTTTTATTTTAAACCAGCCCTATAAGATACTGCAGACACTCAGCGTAAACAAATGAAGAACAAATCAACTATGTACCCTTTTACAATATCTTCAACAAGTTTAATATTTTAATATACCTTAGAGTTCCTTTAACCCATAAAATTGGAAGCTCCATAAGAGTGGAGGGCATATCAGAAATTATACGGACAAGACCAGACCCCTGGAAAGTCCTAAATATCTGTCTCCCCAGACTGAGGGCTCAGGCCAAGGCTTGACTGAGTCCCAGTCTCTGTCCTCACACTTGGTTGGTTCTTCAAATTCAACTTTTAAACTTGTCAGCTTAGCAGGGAACTTGTCTGTTCCAAACTCATCTTTCTAGCAATAATCAAGTTACACGACGTGTGAGGTGGCCTGTTCTCTGAGTTATGTAATGAGAATCTGCAGATGTTAGCAGGGAAAGAGTCAGCCCAGCCTGTTTCAGAACACAGTGCCTCTTTGGGAGAGAGTGGGGGGTGTGCAGTGTGGGAGAACACAACTAGAGGATGCCCGGGGAGATACCAGCTCCAGACTTGTTTACTTGGGGGCATCGACCTTCACACATGAGATTTCCAGAGAAGTGCCTGGAGAGGGGCGTGGGTTGGAGCTGAGCTTGGCTGTCACCCCATGGAAAGGAAGGCTGAGGATTTCAGTCAGCTGTGGCCCTGGGAGCAGCCGGACCCAAGGAAACCCCACAGAAAGTCCCCCACAAGACTGCTGTCCTGGTCAGGGTCAGGTTCAGCCGCTGTAACAAAGGGCCCCCACAGGAGGGTGGCCAACAGAAGGTGGCCTCGCCCCCGCGCTCAGTCTGGAGGCAGACGGTCCAGGGCTGGCCTGGCAGGGCTGCTCCAGGAGGCTTCTCTCTCTGCTGCCCTGTCATCCCAGAGGAGTTGCCCTCATCCACGTGGGTCAGGACGGAGCCCCAGCCTCAGAGCTCGTGCTCCCAGCAGCAGGACAGAGGGAGAAGCAGAAAGAAGGGCCGGCTTCTGTCTCCTAGGAAATATCCTAGAAGCCGCACAAATTGCTTCCCTTCCCACCCTGGAGGCAGAGCTTGGTTACACAGCCAGCCAGGCTGCAGAAGAGGCTGGGAACTCTGAAGTCTTGGGTGGCCACATGCCCAGCTAAAAGTCAGCTGTTCCGTTGCTCTGAGATGTGGACAATGAGATTGGGAGCCACCTGGACCTCTCTGCCACACCTCTTTTAATGCTCCCTCCCACCACCCGACCACTCCCTACCCTGAGTTCATGTTTTATGAAAAATGGTCCACCAGACAAATTGCATTAAGTAATTCATAGTTCAGGAACCAGCTGAAAATCATGGGCTGGTGGGTGTTTTTCATTAAATTTGCTGGCAAATCACTGGTGGGACTCCATTACTGACTCTGAGGGTCTCTCCCACCCACAGCCCACTGTGCACATGCAGCCAGAAGCGTCTTCTCCACTAGAAGTCAATCAGGTCACTCCCTGCTTCTGGATGCCCCGCTCCTTAGAACAAAACCCAAAGCCCTTCCTGTGGAGCTGAGCGTGGACTAACGAGGGAGAGCAGAGGCAGCCACTGGCCCAGCCAGCCAAGGCCCAAAGCTCACAGAAAAGGAGGAGAGACTCTCATTAGCAGAGCGTTCTATTATCGGAGCTGACTGCTTTCCAGGCCATGAGCTGGGGGATATTTAAGTTTGGAGACATAGAGCAAAATACACCAGTGGGAAGTGGTCCTAGAAACAAGGGGTGCTGGTCCAACCCCCCACTCTCCAGCCTCACTCCCCACCTCTGTCTTGTATGTGCCTAACACTCCAGCTTCCTTCTGTCTGGAACGCCTCCTCTCTATTTCTTGTGGTCAGAGCCATGCATCAGGGCCCTGCTAGATGTCACCTCCTTGAAGACGCTGTCCCAATACCGCCAGCAGCAGGTGAGCACATGCTGTGCTGCGAATGTCCTTCCTTTGTACCTGTGAACAGGTGACTGTACTACGTTAGGTCCCTGTCTTGTCTCCCAGCCGGACAGTGCTCTTGGTCTGGATCTATGTCTGATTCATCTCGGGGATCCTGACGGAGTTTGGCCAAGTGCCCAGCATGTGGGCTTCCCCGAGAGTAAACCTCATGGGCAGAGTATCTGTGGGAAATTGAACAATTCAGTGTGAGTAAAGTGCAAGGAAGGGGTGATAGTGAAAAGGTCTGCAGGGGAACAGGTCACAGAGGGTCCCAAAAGCCCACTAAGGAACGGGGACTTGCCCTGAAGGGAATGACAGCCATGGACAGATTTCAAGGAGAGCGACACTGGTCCACACATCAGGCTGTTTAGTGTAAAGAAAACCAAAATGGGGGACATGAAGGGGGTGACAAGACTCAGAGCTTGTCCCCAGCCCTCTTCTTACTTCCCCTGGCCCTGTTCTCAGAGGGTGAAGGAAAATCTCCTCTGACTGGCCAGATACTAAGACCATCCCTGGGCAGTCTCATAAGCATGTTGAAAGATTGCACACAGTGCAACCCAGCCTCGCAAGAAGATTACAGGGGCCTCCTGGACATTCCTCATGCTTCTTAGGAGCCCATGCAGAAGGTCCATGATAGATGAACCCTCCTCTGGACGCCCCAGGATGCCTGGTTGGCCATGGAGCTCCCCTGGAACCTTGAACGAGCTCATACCTCGTTCAGGACTCAGAGGGACTGCTCCGTGCCACTGTTATAAAAAGGAGAAATCCTCACAGTGAAAAGACCCAACTCCTGCATTATAGTCAGAAAACTCAGCTGCACATGTAAGTGACCCTTAAACCGCTTTAGGGGCCCACACCCATGCCACTTCTCTGACGCCCCACACAGGCTGGCTCACAGGACTTCATCATCCTATTATGGATCTCTTGGTTGTAGTTAATAAAGGCTGCAGGATCAGAAGTTTCCCTTGGTCCTTCTGAAAATGTTAGGTTATGTCAGTACACAGTTCTGCCTTTCTGCCCCGCAATATGGCTCACAGCCTCTTCCCTTCAGAACCACGTTCATTGCTGTTGAGAGTTACCATCATAATTCTAAGTCATTTTTCCATTTAGTTGTTCTGATTAACTCCAAGTACTACATCATCACATGCTTCTCAAAGCAGAGCATACACAGCCTCAATTCTGTACAGGGAGGAGGCAAAACAACGTACCCGTGACACATCTTTCTGGAGCATCAAGTTTATTGGAAGACTTGGAAAACCAAGTACTTTACAAGAACCATCCCTCTTCCCCACAAACATGGAAGAAGAGAGGGAGAGGACAGGGGAGGGAAGAAGTGCCCCAGGAAAAACAGTCCAGTCTGGCAGACCTGGAGCTAGGGTAGCCTCTCCTCGTGTCCCCCAGGCGCCTCCGGGCCGTCCTGTAAGTTTACCAAGTATTTTGATATGGTGCCTCTGAAGACCATGGAGATGCCAGATACCATTCTGATTTGAATCCCGTGCAGAGAACGCCGCAGCAGTTTTCACACTTCCATCATCCACTGGCCCAAATCGTCTCCCCTGGACATCCATACACAGACGGCTGTGTACTCCTTGCCCTGCTCCCACTCACAGCTGAATGCGTCCAGCCTCTGGCCAAACTCCCACACCACACTGCCAGGCTCCCTGGAGCTCAGCATCTTGCTCTCCATTTAAAACGCAGGGGTGCGGCTGGACCTCCCCACATGTCCCTGCCATGAGATTAAATTGGCTTCACTCTATGGTGTTTGCCATGCTGGTTCTTGCAGGGCAGAGAAAAACAGAAGTATCTTATAAAATGTAGGAATCTCCCAGCGCCCCCCCCCCCGGCCCTAGCTGGGGCTAGAGGGAGAGGCTGGGGTCGTCCCACCAGGCTGCCCAGCGTGGGGAGGTATCCACTGCAGGATAAACTCTGGGGGCAGTTGTTTCCTTCTGGGGCTCCTCACTGTTGCTGGTGTTGTGGGTGGAAGGGCCACACTGGGGGATGGGGCTGGGGGTGGTTGTCCTCGGCTCCTGGCTGGGCAGAGGACTGGCAGGCTCTGTAGCCTTCAGCCCTGACTCCTGGTTCTCCTTAGGTCGCTGATTTTCTGCCTTATGGGCCAGACGGGGAAAACAGATTAGCCACGACTGCGTCTTACTGGGCGCAGAGGCCTCCGGCTGCACCTTGCAGGTTGGGGAAGAACTGAGGCTGTTGGGGTCAATGGAACAGACAGACCTTACAGTGATGGTGTGCCCTCCACCTGGGGTTTCTTGGAGCTCAGGATCAGGTATGTGGCCGTGAGATGGTCATACCTCCTTCTTTTTTAGGAATCCTGGACCTTGTCCCACTCAAAGCCCATGTTAATCGTTACCTTTCTCACCTGGGGGTCCTGGTGTCACAGGGTGGCAACCTGTAAGCCTTGAGTTTCTCCTGGCCCATATGCACTCACGGTGAATGATATCCATCATATCTTTTACAGTTCCTCTCTTGCTGGGGTCGAGGGTCATCAGTTTTTTCAAGAGTTCTCTGAACTCAAATGATAAGAACATAGGCAGCAGGGATGGCCCTCTCAGTACCCGATGCAGCACTGTGTGGACGTCCTCCTCCGAGAAAGGCAGGGACCCTGTGACCATAAGATAAAGAATGACACCCAGGCTCCACACGTCTATGGGGGGCGATCGTACTCTTGGCCCTGCAAGATTTCATACTTAGCTTACAGCAGATGAACCGACTGCTGAGGCCGAAGTCTGCAAGTTTTACATTCAGGTCAGCATCGAGCAGCGTGTTCTCCAGGCTCAGGTCTCTGCGGAAGATACCTTTCTGGTGGCAATACTTGAGAGCAGATACCAGCTGCCAGAATTTGCCACTCTCTCAGCCTGGCTGCCTTTGCCCTTCCTGGGGGCGGCGCCCTTCTGGCCCTTGACAGGCTTCTTGTCTGCGCGGGGGCTGGCCACACCTGAGGCCGCCTTCTCCGTCTTGTGCCCAGCGGGCGTCAGGGTGGTGGCGGCTGCCGTGGCTCCTCGCCGCTCTCCGCCGCCCTCCAGCTTCTTGCGGTTGAGCTTGAAGGAGCCGTTGGCACCGGTGCCCTTAACCTGCAGGAGCATGTTCTGCACCAGCGCCTTGATGGAGTCCTTGCGGTACGTGTGCCCATTCTGCTGGTGGAACCACGCCACCTTCTTGGCCTCCTGTAGATCTTGGCCAGCGATGATCTGTTGTGCTCGCCGAGCCTGCGGACCGTCCCCACCACCAGCTTGCCCGGCTGGTTCTTCTTGCTCTGTCTCAGATGGGGACAGTGCCGCCAAGCCGCCTGCCTTGGCCGCCTTCCTGGCCAGCCCCTCGGTGGTCGTCAGTGGCAGGGCCTCCTCGAGCTCCACAGACGCGGTGGCCAGCGGGTTGGTGGCGGGCGGGGCGCAGACGCCCGGAGGCCTGGGGGCGCGCGGTGGCTCAAGGCGGGAGCAGCCACGGCCGGGCCCGGGCCGGGCAGCAGGGCTGGGGTGGGGGCCGGGCTGGCCGGAGCGGGGGTCCCGGGCAGGGGACTGGGCCAGGTTGGGGCTGGGGCGGAGAAGACTGGAGCGACAAGGGGCTGCAGCATGAATACCGCCAAGTGAGCGCTGCTGCCACTGCTGCCTCTGCTGGAACGCTCTGGGCGTGCGCGCTGCATACTGGCGAGGAGGGCGCCCCGCCCTGCTTTTATGGCTCCATGGCGGACCACGTTGAGAACAACAGGCTAGTCTGGGGCCAGCGCCAAGTTGTGCTTCTTGGAGCCCCTTCCCCGGCCACTGTCTTCCTGGACTGCGCCTCCCTGGCGCCACTGCGCCCGCAGCCGTGCGCCCCAACAGGGCCCAAGCCCAGGGCACAGCGGAGATGCGGCCTGCGCCCAGAAAGGGCTCCGCAAAGGGGAACGGAGGGGGGCACCTTAGGCTGCGGGAGCGCGAGAGGAGCGGGGCACCCCATTTGGAGTGGAATTGCGCCGGCCCCTGGGGAGGCCCTATGGCCTGGATCTTTGCGGTCGGCAGCCAAGAGTGTGCCACAGGCACCCACACCCTGACTGCGTGCAGGGGGTCTTGGGCCTGCCCGCAGGCCTGAGACAGAGACCGGACTAACGAGACAGGGCCTCTGGCCTAACAAGATAAGGCCCTTTAACCAATCCGCAAGCTAGGAGAATCAGACAGAGACCACCAGGATCCACATTCCGCAGCCGCTGGACTCTCCCAGGCTTACGCATGTGCCCTAGCACCCAAGAGTCCACCGAAGGTGAAGCTAGCCCCATCAGCATAGTAAAAATCGCACCCGGGGTGGAGAGCTAGCCAGCTAATGATACATGCGTCCCAGGTAGTAGCATGCTACACGACAGCACAGGCGCAAGCACAACCCAGCCTCTACATGCCACGACAGGGCCCTCCTCCCCAGCCTTTGCCTAATAAAAGCCCCACAGTCTGGCCTCCTAAAGAGCTGGTCACCTGCCCCTTTCCTTTCCACACCGGCTCCCTTGTGCCTCCCTTGTGCACAAGCTAATAAACTTCTACTTTTGTACTCCTGTTGTCTCTCTTGATTTCCACCCTGGGGGACAGCAAGGACCAATGTGCTGGTAACAGGACGGGCGTTAATTTGTCTGAACTAACACAGGGTACGCCCTCATGTGCTGGGCAGGGCAATGTGAAGTGAGTTAGGACATCTTTGAGGGGGGTCTCCGCCTCAGTCTAAGAGGATGGCGAATGGATGCACCCTCCAGCTGAGCGCCCAGGTCTTGTTATGCCTCAGGGACCTGGGCACAACAGGGGGGAAGCCGGGGAGGACTGAAGGTGCCTCTCTGGAGACATTTTCTACCCACCCCCTCCCCTGCTGCCGATGCCCCAAGTGTCCCATGTTGTGGTGTGCAAGTAGCCGCCATCGTTCCCCCCAAGCCAAATGGCGGCTCCAGGGTGGGGCAGGGTGGGTGATCTTAAGGCTGTGACCCCTGGAGGAGCTCCCGGAGAGGATGGGGGAGGTGAGTCGCTCTTAGCTCCAAGCCACGCCCCCCCCCTTGTATGGGGAGGGCGATTGGGCGTGGGGCGCTCCCTGCTCTCTGGGCGCCAGATGAAGGCCTCTGCAGAAGCTCCTGCAAGTCTGGTGGCCCTGAGCTCTGCATGTTCCAGTAGTGGGGTGCGGAGGAGACGCCAGACAGAAGCCAAAGAAGCCTGCACTTGGGGCAGCTGGGACCACGGAGAGACACTTGGGAGGAGAGCACATGCTTTTGTGGTAAGTGATTTTAGACCCTGACCTTTGGGGCTGTGGCAGAGGTGCAGACAATAAACAGTCCCCTGAGGCCCTAACATGGAGTCGTAGGTGGGACTGGAGGCTAGAGAAGTGGAGTTCCAGGAGTGGGGAGAGCTGGAGGGCATGAGGTTCCAAAAGGAGGGGTGTGTTTTGGGGCCTTCTCCCGTAGGCCCCCTGGTGCAGGTGCGGTGTTCCCTCCACTCTTGTCGGGGCTCTCCCCTTTCACAGCTCTTGCACAGACCAAGTTTGCTCTCTGACAAGCCAGAGAATAAGTCCCAGGAGAGGAGGAAATTAAGGTTGGGAAAGGCGAGACTGGGTGGGTTTTTTTTGGGGAGTGGTCCATGGTCATGGAGCCATTAAAGGACTTAGGTACCCAGAGTAGTGAGGGAAAATAGATTGCAACCCAGGTCCCTGCAAAGAAGGCCAAGCTCCTCTCTCAGGAAGGAGGACCCCAAGTGGACTGTCTGCCCAGAGCCAGGAAAACCTCGAGGGCCTGAGACCTCAGCCAAAATGAGGAAAGACCATCAGAACTTCCTAGGAGAGAGGAAGTGGGTTTCTGAAAAAGCCCCTTAGCTGAGGCCTGGGGGCAGCACTGGGGAGCCAGAGGAGTCTTGCAGAGACTGCACAGCTTGAACAAAGAGCTCACATTCCAAAAATGGGAGGTGTGTGCAAGCTGGGATGTGTGGAGGATGCTGTGCAATGAGAGAGAAGCAGCAAGACGCAGATGCCGCCATCCTCCCCCTGAAGCGTGTCTGTCCAGTAGAAGAAGTAATAAATAAATGGCAAGCAATAGGACATATTGGAGCATATGAGGAAGCCATTTGGTATAAAACTAATTCAGCCTGAGCTTGTTTTTCCAAAAGGGCTTGTGGCCTTTGAACATACATTGTATATCTGCTTTACCATGTCCCAAAGACAAGAACAAATGCCCTTAAGATAAGGATGCAACTTCCCCCACATTGGTATTTCCTTAAGGATAACTATTTCTCCCTAGGCTAGTATTTGATTGCTGTGCTCATCCCGTGACCACCCAACTCGAGACAGCAGACCTGCTACCTGCCACGCCCATCGATCACTGTGCCGACAGGGCAATCTGACAGGGCAATCTCATGACTATTGTAAAAGGGACATTGCAATTGTATGTGATACATGCTCTTGGATGGTATATAACCGGTCTGTACACCTCACTTCTTTGGTGCCCTTCCTTCCTTGGGGAAAGAAGGCCCCGGGCTGTATGGTCCTCAAATTTTGCTCATAATAAGCTCATCCCAATTTTGATTTATAGATCGATTATGGATTATTTGTGTTGACAGAAGCCATGCTGGGGAGGTGGATATGGCGGCCCTAGTGGGGTGGACCAGGGTGCATGAAGATGGAATGGGAACTGGGACACCCAGAAAAGAGCTGGCCCAAGGAAACCAGGTGGAGGGGGGCCTGAGCTTGGGTCTCTGACAGGTCAGAGGGAGAGAGGGTGATTCCACTGATGGAACCCCAGCATGGGCGGCAAGGGCACCCCCAGACTGAAACGTTTGCCCAGGCTTCATGGGAGAGGAGGTTGCTGGAAATGTGAATGTGGAGCTGGTTGCAGCAGCAGGCTGGGGGAGGGAGATCCTCCCGGGGTCGTCTTGGAGGGGACAGGGAGGAGACTTCGCTGGAGACAGAGGAAGAGTGGTTAGAGAGGAAGGAGGGAAACCAGCTGTGGCTGGTGTCATGGAAGCTAGGGCGGAGAGAGTTTCAAGAAAGAAGGGCTGGTCTGTCACAGTGCAGCCCACTTGGAAAGTGGAGTGATCCTCAGAGCGGACAGTGTTGGCAGAGTGAGGAGACTGGTGAGCATCCAGCCACTAAGGCCGAGCTCACCACCACGAGACCCTCCTGCTGGGCTCTGCCTGTTTCACCCAGTGTTTTAAAAAAACACTAAATTAGTTCCAAGATTAAAAAATCAGGAAACTTCAAATAAAAATACAGTCCAGATTTCAGATTTCCCTTAAAAACATCTGAAGATTCGACATGGGTTGGTGGGCAGGAGGGACAGGCCTGAGCATTCACTTCCTCTAGATGGGCTGGACTCCCAACACCCGGTCAGTGAGGGAGGAAGTGCCCCCAGTGTGGGGCAGAGGGAAGGTTCTCCAGCCCTGGGGGAGCCTGGCCATGACTGGAGGAGAGAAGATATCAGTGGAAGGAGTAGACACAGGTAGGCAGGGCCGTGTGGCCCAGGCCATGGAGGATGACACAGAAGACACAGCTCCTAGTCCATGCCAGCCTTGGAGTGGAGGGAGCACTTTTGCCAAGAGGGGGGCTGCCTATGGACCTGTGTACCAGGGCTTGGGAAGGCTCATTCCAGGCTCTGGGAGCTGGCAAGGGACCTGGCGGTTTTGTGCCAGTGGCCTCATTATACGGATGAGGAGACTGAGGCCTGGGGCTTGGCTGGGGGGGTAGTGGCTTTGTCCAGTTAGCCAGGACTCTAGGGCCGGGTTCTGCCAGCCTTCAGGGATGCCTCTCAAACCCCAACTGCCAGGCAGCCCCCTGCCACCCCTCTAAGGAAACCATGGGTGGGGAAAGCCTCAAGTGGCCAATGAAAAATGACAAAATACGGAAAAAGGAGCACCTGGAAGTGGCCAGGCCTCACAGACACCCCTTCCCCAGGCTGGGCCTGTCTGGAGGAGGCTTGGGGGGCACACGGTGCCTGTGGGTGCAGAGTCGAGGTCCTCTCTCTCCAAGGGAGCTCGTCCAGGCTTGGGACTCTGACGCTTCCTGCACGGACGACACCCCTGACTTCTGTCTCTCTCCAGACCAGCAGACCTGGCACCCAGCGGCCTGCCTTCCTCTCCACCGGGATGTCTGACGCCCTTCCCTGCTGTCTTGCAAACCTGCGGCTCCCCAAACTCTCACACACAGCTCTAGTCTGAAAGCACAGGCACCCCTCTGATTTCTTTTTCCTCTACCCTCTCATCCAACCCATCAGTTCCTGTCACATCTACACCCCCAAATGGGTCCCAAATCCATCCGCTTCTCCCCAAGCCTCCATGTTCTCCACTCTTCCCCTCTGGCTTCTCCCGGCCTCCACACAGCAGCAGAGGGAGCGTCTAACACAGAAGTCCGATCCCCTGCATCCTGCCTCTGCTAAAAGGCCTCCAGTGGCTTCTCATCAGACTGAGGATTGACCTGTACTCAGCCACGCTGGCCTGTGTGTTCCTCACACATACACGGGGGCTCCCACCCCAGTGCCTTTGCACTTGCTGTGTGGCTGGCTCTTCAGATCTCAATCCCTAAATACCTCCTCAGAGCAGCCCCAGGGCCAGCCGTGCTAGAATGCCTCCCTGGCATCCCTATCACGTCCCCTGCTTTACTTCTTCATAGCACTTATTGACAGCTAACCCCGTTTTGCCTATTCACTCCAGTGCTGGCAGCTCTCTAAGAACAGAGCTGGGTCTGCCTTGCTCCCTGCGGGGCCCCAGCCCTGGGCACACCCTGCCTGGCTGATGGCACCTGCTCACTGCTCCCTGTGGCCTGAAGACGACGTAGGTCTGCCTGCAGCAGCTGCAGCAACAGGAGGGTGGATGGGAGGTCAGGAGGTCCTGGTTTGGCCTGGACCCTGGTGCTCCCACAAACTCCAGGTGTGACCCAGCCGCCCCCTCCCACTGCCTGGCCTCAGTTCCTCAGTTGTGAGAAGAGGCTGGTTGTGTCGAGTTTGGATGACCTTTCCGGCTTTGACAGCCTGATTCTGGACTTCTGGACAGAGGAGATGGCCTTGAGAACCCACAAGAATACAGCTCAGCGGGACGAGAAGACACAAAACAGAGAAAGAGAGGCAACCCAACAGGTTGCCCGTCCGAGGTCGACTGGCCATGAGCAGGACTTAATGTCACATCTGGGTTGCCAAATTTGTTACTGCCCGAGGGGGGTCATCTGCCCGTCTCAAGACATGCCAGTAGTCGAGAGGCAAGGAGGTAGGAGAGAAAAGACTTCTTATTACAGCTTGCCAGCAGGGGGAAGGTAGCCACTGAGGACCTCCCCCTCCAGCCCGCCCCTGGCCCTCACCTCCACATCTGGATAGACGCTCTCCTGCCCCTCTTCTTCCAGTAGCCCTTGGTGTCAAAGGGCAGCTTGTTGGTGCACGCCTTCATCTGGCCTGCTGGCCGGGGCCCGGGCTAGTGGCCCTCAGGGTCGGTGTAGCTGGGGAGGGGGAGCGGGGCTGCAGAAGGGGATGAGGATCTGCGCCCCCTGCTCCCCTGGGTCTGCCTGCCTGCCTGCAACCTCGGACACCCCTGCTGCCTGAGTCGGACCTGGGTGAGCAGGGCCAGGACAGCCCAGCAACGGGACAGATTCCAGAGCCTGGTTCTGGAGCAGGCTAGATTCTAGAGCCTGGTTCTGGAGCAGCCTAGATTCTAGAGCCCGGTTCTGGAGCAGCCTAGGGATACAGCTGCACTGACTTGTTAGGAAATCACAGTACAGAGAAGCAGAAAGGGGGAAAAAGATCTCCCACGATCTACCCCATGAGCAATAATCACCTTATATTTGGCCTATTTTTCCAGGTTTTCTCTCTGCATAAGTATGCTTATTTACAAACATAAAAAAAAAAAGAAAAGAAAATGGATTATGCTTTTCATTCTGTGTTATAACCTGCATTTTTCATTTAATAGATTGTGCGTGGCTTTCTGGGTCAATAACTACCCAAACCCCCATCCTCATGGCGGCCTGTTTCCAGCTGCCCCGAGCGTCCAACTGGAGCGCCCTGAGGCCCCTTCACCTCCGGAAAAACCTCACGCTGTTCCCATCTGCTGTGCTTTCAGGAGTCTACACGGTGATTAGAAAGAGCAGTGCGTATGGGCACAGTTTATGGGGGGTTGGGAATGGGTCTATATGACCCCCACAGACCCCGTGCGTTCTTCCAAGACAAGGGCTGACCACGCAGGTGGGACCTGGACCCCCGGCTTTTGTGAAGGGCTGAACAAGGACGGGGCAGGCTCCTTACCCTCAGGACCTGAACCTTGGGGCCCAGGCCGCAGCTCCCACCACCAGAGGGAGCCCGCCTCCTCAAGACGGAGGGCCTGGGGAACCTGCTCGCAGGGCAGCCGGGCCTTAACCAACCCAGCCGTCAGGGAGAGAGGGACTTTCTCCGGACTATCCCGGCCAGCCTGATGAAGCAGAGGCTCCCAGAGTCAGTAGCGGGTGGGGCCCTGAGGCCGAGGGGGACCATCCGGCAGCGGTCAGCCCTGTGATCGGCCGTCAGGGCTCGCACTCCTTGGCTGTCTGGGATCCTTCAATCTGCCCCGTCACAGGCTGGAACTCAGGACGGGCCCCGCACTGGGGGGAGGTGGTCTGGACTCGTGTCCTGCCCCAGACCTCCTTCCTACCTTTTCCCTAGCTCAGTCCACTGCTGGCCATGGCCCTCCAGCCTGGACACACGGAGGTCTCCTTGTTCTCCAGGATGCCAGCTCTCTGTCCCCTGGCTCATGGGTCACCAGACAGACGAGGGGACAGGAATCCAGCGTTCGGGCCTGCCCCCTCCCTCTGGGAGCCCAGGTGTTGCTGGAGCGTCGCAGCCGCCGGGCCGCCCTCGAGCTCACGGC
The DNA here is from genome assembly GCF_020826845.1 of Diceros bicornis minor. NCBI lineage: Eukaryota > Metazoa > Chordata > Mammalia > Perissodactyla > Rhinocerotidae > Diceros > Diceros bicornis. The sequence goes on along the minus strand of NC_080744.1, from coordinate 43,123 downwards.
CGGGCGGCCTCGGGACCGCGCGAGACGGCCAGAGGTCACCCCACTCCCGCCACCCCCAGAACGGGCGGTGGTCCCGGGAGCCGGCACCTCCCCAGGCCGGCCCCCCGCCCTGACCCTATAACTGCCCTGGCGTGGGGGCCATGTGTCTGACCCACCCGGGGAGAGGGGGCGGGGAGCCCCGCTCGTGGGGGCGGCCCCAGGGGGCTCCGCTCAGGAAGGGGCTTGGGTGGGCGACTGGGGCGCACACCCTTGCGGGGGCCGCCCACAAGGAGTCTGCATGTAGCATGCATTGGAGCATGCAAGGAGTCGAGGGGCTGTGCGGGGAGGCGGGGGGGGGGGTGGGCTCAGGGGGCAGACTCGCAGGGCGGTGGGTCCCGCAGAGATCAGCTCGGCCGCCGGCGCAGAGCAGGGAGGTGGGAGGCGCGCGCGAGCCGGAGTCCCCCCAGGAATCCTAGAGCTGATGTAGCTTTTTTCTTCCCTGGGACTGAGGTCACGGTTTTAATGGAAGCCCCTCAGCGGGACAGGTAAGGTTTCCGATTCTGACTGCCCCGACGGGCCATTTGATGTGCCTCAGTTTCCTCATCTTCCTCATCTGTGAAATAGGCTCAGTAATGACTCCCAAGGTTGAGATGGTTCCATGGGACGAAGCAAAGCGCTCTGACCTGTCGCTAACCCTGCCTGCTTCTCCTCTTACCCATCTTTGGTCACCCACACCCAGGGAGAAGGGGGCTTCCCACACTGACGGGGTAGGCTCGGGGCTATGCAGAAATGAGAAAAATAAGTGACAGTGAAGCGTACAGGCGCAAATTCATCGTTGTATTAAAATTATATAACGTACATATAGAACACATTTTATGTGATATGTCAATAAAAATAAGGGCATTCCATATTTAAAATCTGGAAAGGTCTACACCGTGTTGTTGGTTGACTGGTAGTGTTGCTCTGGATACAGGAACTTTTTTTTCTTGCCAAAGTGCATTTTCTGATTATTCCATAGTGAGCGTGGACTATTTGCAGGTTAAGAATCAGGCCCCTCCAAGGCAGAGAAGGCCCCTCCTAGCAAAGGTTGGGAGTGTGCTGGTGAACCACTTTGCAGGTAATTAGGAAACTTCTATTTCAGATCTAAACACACATGATGTTTGGCAGGGCTTATGTTTATAGGACATGACCCCAAAGAGGTGCTCACACCTGATTTGGCAAATGCCCGTTGGTACAAGAGACCAGAAACAACCAGACTGTCCCCACTGGGGACAATTAAATGAGCTCTGTCACACACCAGCATGCTTTGCAGCCCATTTAAAAGAATGGGACCCATTGGTGTGTAAGATCAGTCTCCTGGAATAGCAGCTAGGGACAAGGCATAAAGCAGTGTGAAAAAGAAGGAGGCATCTACAGCTTCATGCTTTAAATTTTATAGAGCTTCCACTACATTACAAAGATTAGCTCACTTAATCCTGACAACAACCTCCTGGTGTAGGTATTATTATCCCCATTTTACAGAGGAGGAAACTGAGGCACAGGGAAACCATGTATTGGAATGTTTTCTAGCACAATGCACGAGAGACTGATACCAGTCTGATACCATATGGAGAGTTCTGTGCTCGACGCTGGCTGGTTTTTAGATACTTGATACTTCGTGTAGCAGTTAAGAAGTGGACTCTGGTTCAGATCTTGTCTCTGCCACTTACTGAGCATTGACTGTGCTTCTTTGTGCCTCGGTTTCCCCACCATCAAGTGGACATAAAGACAGCACTTCCCTGGTAGAGTTGGTGTGAGAACTAAATGTGTCGGGACATAAACAGCCGGGCACTTAGCGAGACTGCATGTTAGCTCTCCATTTGATTGTCGCTCTCAATTCTCCGGACAGACCTGTGAGGCAGTGCTGGGCGCTGAGCAGAGTTATCTGAAAGGGTCCCTGGGAGGCTGGGCCAGGAGTCAGCTGGGCCTGGGCCCCTCTGGCTCAGCCCCTCCCCTGCAGGAGGTTGGGTGATTCTCAGGGGTTCAGTTCGCCCCCTGGCACATTGTCTGGTTTGACGCAGGTCGATAGGTAAATGTTCTGGGCGTGCCCTCGGTGGAATGCTGGACTTTTAGCCCGTCTGCCTCCCAGGCTGCTCTACATGCCACCTTGGCCTTCTCCACATTTTCCAAGTGCCTCCAGTATTCTGCGGCCAAAAGATCACATTTGGAGCAAAGAGCAGTAAGTGCCTGCTCCCTCTCCCACCTCCCCTCCTGAGCCTAGCGGAGCAGACCTGGGTGTCCTGGGGTGGGGTCTTCAGGACCTCACCCACATGCAGCCTGCTTTGTTCCTGAGACTGTCCTCTTCCCCCAGGAACCTGACTCCTTCCCTCCCTGGCTTGTTTTTCTTTCTCTTTTGAATCGCTCACCATTGGTCAGTTCTGAGGGAATGAAGAAGGGATTCTTCCCTCTCTCGTCTGAGGCAGATGGTCCCAGACCCCTCTGCCCACTTTGGAGACCCCTGCGGCTCTGGAGACAAGGCTCCTGGCTTCCAGGAGTGAAGCAGCAGCCACAACCGCGAGGGAAGGCAGACAAATGCCTTAGAAGAGACAGTTCCCACGTGCCACTCAGAGGGTCCCAGAGGGCCTGAGCCCCTTTGCTCTTGAGGCACCCACGCTCCCCCTTGCTGTCCCACCTCCCAACTCCCTCACCAGCACTTCCAGGGGCCCCTCCCACAAATTCTCGTCTTGGGGGCTGCTTTTGGGGGAACATCCCAGGTTAGTATTTTTCTGGGAAACAACTGTCAATTAGGGGGCACTTCCCCTGGGGTCCAGGGTGATGGGGTGGCCATTTTGACACAAGGACCAGGGAGGACCACCATCGCAGCAGAAGGCCCTCACTGGAAAGCCGCTACCCTGTGTGAGGAGCATGCTGCCCACTCCCGTCCTGTCCAGGGTGGACAGCACCAATTGATCACGGCCCAGTGGGAGCCAAGTGGGTGAGCAACACAGCCCGTCTCTGGCTGTATTCAAAGGCCATCGTTCTTGGGGTCCGAGGTGACGGCGAAGCAGCCAGCTCTGTCATTCAGCATGGAGAATTCTGCCTTCTATGCTGGGGAGCCATGATGTCGACATCCTCCACCTTCAGCCTCCCTATCCCAGTGTCTGCCTTGTTCTCAAACACCCGGCCCACGTACTGCACACAAAGGACACGGGCCCTTGATCCTGATGCCCTGTCTGGGGACTCGGGAAACAGACAGTCCGCGCCAGCCTCGAGGAACCCTCCCTGTCTCAGGAGGATCCTGTCCTTCAGCAAGACGGGCCACAGTGGAGGGTCCTCTCCTAAGGCAGGTGTCTGTTGGCCCGAGAGACAATGAGGGGCCCCTCAAAGCCCCTGCTCTGCCCTCTGGACGTGCCTGTTGGTGTGGGGCTTCCAACAGCTCAGTGTCCATTTTCACCCTGTCCTGAGGGGCTGGACAGCTAATGCCACGTCTCCCAAGCTCCTGCAGATCCTAGGTGCGTGTTGGCAGGAGGAGGCCCCACGGCCACATGCAGCTATCCCAGCTCTGTTCCTGGGACACTGTGAGAAGCTCTGCAGTGACTGTGCATCCCTCAGGTCCTGACTATGGCCATAAGCCCTGCAGGGCCAGGAACCCAGCAAGAAGTCGGGTCTGGAGTGGGCCCTCCAGCCCATCGCCCGCACTTCCCTGTCATGTCCCCTCTGACAGTCTCTACGGAGAGCAAGTTTTTCTGTCTCCAGTCAGGCACGTGATACTGTGCTTGGAGCTCGGTGGGAATGCCTGCCGGCCCCTGGTGAGTCCCTGACACCAGCCCCGTTCCCCTTCGGAGTAATGCTGGGTTTATTGTTCAGGACCGTTTGATGAGAGGGTGATGTGCAGATCCGCCTCTACATTTCAGTGTCACGGAATCAGGAACCTCTGCAGTTCTCTGTCTCTTTGTGTCCAGCCATTTCTTTCTTGGGACCAAATGACAACTATGGCTTCATCCAGAGAGAGATGGGCTTCCGAATTGCAGCAGGCAGCAATAACAGCCCTCCCAGCTCAAAAGAATTTACTTGATTATTTTTGGGATACGTCTCCCAGAGTGGAGAGGGTGTGCTCTCTGAGGTCAGGCTGGTCTGGGTTCAAATTCCAGCCCAGGAGTCCCTGTGTTAGCACCTCTCCATGCATTGTTTACTGTGGCCCTCACACCTCCATGGGACAGAAGTCACTGTCCCCTTTTCATAGGTAACAAACACTGGGAGGTCAGATGACGTCCCCATTTTGCCAGGCTATCTGATCCCTTTCACTCTGAAGATAACACCAACCGGCGCAGACAGATTTCCTTAACCTGTGCTGCTGCTCCTGGGGCAGGTGCCACTGTCACCTCTGAGTTTTTTTTGTGTGTGAGGAAGACTAGCCCTGAGCTAACATCCCATGGCAATCCTACCCCTTTTTCTTCAGGAAGATTGGCCCATCCATGCCCATCTTCCTCTACTTTATATGGGACACCACCACAGCATGGCTTAACAAGCGATATGTCAGTGCACGCCCAGGATCCGAACCTGCGAACACTGGGCTGCCGAAGCGGAGCACGTGAACTTAATCACTGTGCTTCCTGGCCGGCCCCCACACACCTTCCTTTAAAAAAGCATGAAAGAAAGAGAAAATAATAGTGGATACTTATTATTGAAATCCACATAGTTCATGCAGGGCTGGCCCCTGTCACCTCTGATTTTGAGGAGGGGCACAGTCACAGGACTGAGGAATGGACCTTTGGGACTCGAATCCAAGGCCCACTGCCTTGAGGACACTCCTGGACTTCATGCCAAGCCCCTGGCCTGTTTCCCCTGAGAGAAAGCAGCTCAGAGCCCAGGGCTCCAGATGCCCAGGTGGCCACTCTGTTGTTACTGAGCAAGGGCCCCATCTGCTTGTCTGAAGACAAAAGGCCAAGCAGGCAGTGGCGGAGAAAGAACTTTATTAAGCGATGAGCTAGCTGATTGGAAGATGGTGGACTATCATCCATAAAAAAATATCTTAAAGGGGACTGTTTTGGAAATGACTTATATAAGGCAAGCAGGGTTGGGGAGGGGGCTCAGGAAAGTCAGGCCACGGATGACCGCAGACTGTTGGGCACCTCTCCGTAGACAAAAAGTTTCAAATCTGCTGAATGCGACATTCCTGAGGAGTCTCAGAAAATGTCAGTTACTTCCTTACCTGGGACAGAAAGAACTGTTTTGGCCAGAGGACATAAGTTTTCTGCTAACAAGTTATTCTTTCCACCGGTTACAGATCAGCTTGCCTACGTGCAGTTCTAAGAGTTTTTCCAAAGCATATTGTGAGAATAAGACAAGGAGGGCGAGCATGTGCAAATTCGAGGGGGGGCGGTTCTGTGTGTTGCATGCGGTGGATGGTTAGCCTGTGACATGTGAAGCTTTCTGTCAGTCATTTTAACTTCTCAGTGCTCCTGTGAGATGCTCAGTTAGGCGGGGGCTGTCAGCTAGCTGCTCTCTTGTCAGCGGTCTCCATGCTGCTCTGCAAGGCGAGCTCAGACACTGCCGTTACCTTGTTTCCCACGTTAGCCTTGTGGGTGCAGGCACGGTGTCACCCTAATCCAGAGGAATTTTAACTCCCTCCTCCTCGGTTTCACTGTCACAGCTCCTCCCGGCTGAGCAGGGCCAGCTCATGGAAACTAGACCCCGTGTCCCTGGGCTTAAGCCAGGTAAGCGCCAATGGACAGGCCTGGGCTAGAGCGCTTTACAGCCAGCCAAGGCACCTGTGCCCGCATGGCCTGCAGGCTTCACCCAGAACCTTCCTCGCGCCTCTGGCAGGGCAGTGGCCTGGTTAAGAGCTGGCATGGGGGTCTGGCTTCACGGGGCCAGTGCCAGCTCTGCCATTCTCCCAGTGTGACCTCCCTTAGCTGGAACCCCTGCTGCCTAAACATCTTCCAGCCAGGACTGGCCATGCTCCATATTCTGGCTCGTGAGATCAAAGTGTAAGTCCACCTAGTGGGGCTTCTCGTCAAAAGAGACCTGGTGTCACTCTTGTCCTCTCCCCGCTCTTCTTTCTGACTGGATCAGTGTGATGCTGGAGGGGCAGCAGCCACCTTGCCACCAGGGGGACAAAATACACACGCTAAGGAAGATGGAGCAAAAAGACAGAAAGGAGCTGCATCCTGGGTATTGCTGCGAGGCTGCTCTGCAGCCAGGCCTTCCGTGTCTGGATTATGTCCCTGGGTCAGTAAATCAGTCGTGGTTTTAAACCACTCTTGTTGACTTTTCTAGGCATGTAGCCAAAAGCATTTCTGCCTCGTGGAGTTGAGATCATGCAGGTAAACTGCACACAAACTCCTCAGTAACTTGGAACCGATGATTCCTCTTGGTCGGCCAAGACCCTGAGCAGTTAAGAGACTCACCTTCTCCTGCTCCCCAGTGAGAGGTTAGCTGGTCTGGGTGCTGCCTGGGTAAGCACTGACAGCTGGAGATCCCTGCCTTACCCTGAGCCACGGGAGAGTCCATGTGGGATGGCTCCCTGGACACCAAGACAGGTGCCTGTGCCCACCCCCGACTCCACGCCCCATCTCAAGAGTCCTTCCAGGCCACCAGTTGGGAATTTGCGGTTGGAACTCAGAGACTTCGAGTCCATTCCAACTGGTGCTTCAACTGAGAGGACGTGAAGGCAGCTGGGACCTTCCTTCATTGGAGAAATATTGACAGAACATCACCAGGTGCACTGAGGTGATACATGGTGACGAGGGGGAGGGACAGCTCTAAACCCCTGAACAAATACAGCATTTTCAGAGGGTGACATGTACTGAGAAGGAAACACAGTGTACTGTGCCAGAGAGTGACGGGTCAGCGAATTTAGAGTGTGGTCTTCTCAGAGGAGGTGGGGAGATGGACGTGACTGGCATGGAGGAACTGGCCCGCGGTCAGTGAGGGCCAGCAGAGTGGGGAGACGAGGGGTGAGGCCAGGAGGTGTGCAGGGCTTTGGGGCCACAGGCCATGTTTGGCCCCCGGTAGGATGACAGCTCCCCAAGGGCTGGATTTTATCTGTTTCCTATGGCCAGAAGTAGGTGCAAAACAAATATCCACAGACAAATGGACATAAGGAATACAAAAATATGCCCGGAGTGATAGGCAGTCAGGCTGCAGAGTGAGAATTAAGTAGAGGCAGAAAGCAGAGATGAGACAGAGAGAGGGAGGGAGACAGACAGACAGGGTTTCCAGGACCTCTTCCCAGCCCAGATATGGCTCCACGGCACCCCAAGCCCATCTGTTCCCCCAAACACTCTGATTCTTTACAATAAACTCCCTCTGCCCTTCACTCACCTAAGCATCCTGCACTGCACACCCCAAAGAAGCCGGGTCAGTTCCTACCGCCTGGACATGAAGGCTCTTTATTCTTGAGCAGCAGGACCCGGAGGGCTCCCGGACAAAGAGGGAGCACTTCCTGCCCCAGGGCACCCACACCTTGTGTGTCTCCCATCCCTCCCCCAGGACGCCCAACCTTGTCTGTCTCATGTCCCTGCCCCAGGACGCCCACACCTTGCCTGTCTCCTGTCCCTCCTCCTAGATGCCCACACCTTGTCTGTCTCCCATCTCTCTCCCAGGATGCCCAACCTTGTCTGTCTCGTGTCTCTGCCCCAGGACACCCACCTTGTCTGTCTGGTGTCCCTCCCCCAGGACGCCCACACCTTCTCTGTCTCGTGTTCCTGCCCCAGGACGCCCACCTTGTCTGTCTCCCATCCCTCCCCCAGGACACTCACACCTTGTCTGTCTGGTGTCCCTCCTCCAGGATGCCCACACCTTGTCTGTCTCGTGTCTCTGCCCTAGGACACCCACCTTGTCTGTCTCATGTCCCTCCCCCCGGCCGCCCACACCTTCTCTGTCTCGTGTCCCTGCCCCAGGACGCCCAAACTTGTCTGTCTGGTGTCCCTCCCCCAGGACACCCACCTTGTCTGTCTCGTGTCTCTTCCCCATGGGTAACCACACCTTGTCTGTCTCCTGGACACTGCCTTCTGCACTCGTCTGCCCATTCGGGTCACTGCCCGGCCCAGAGATGGCTACCCTTGCCCTGGGACAGGAGAGTTGGTCAGTGTGCCCCAAAGGTGGCAGCGGGTTCTAACGTGCTGCCAGGCTGAGAATCACTGGCCTGAATCATGACACTGCTGCTCAACACATTGATGTGTGGGCCACTGTAGAACAGAGTTCATGAGACATCCATTGCCTCAGCTGGACTTACTGAGGTCGGGCTGAAGACAGGAGGGGTTCATGGCTGTTGCAGTAGAACTTTAGCCTTTACCTTGGAGGTCAGCAGCTTGAACTGTCAGAGTGTATGCAGGGACGCTCTGCAGACAGGCAGACACCGTCAGCACTGGAGATGTAGATGAAGGTCTGGCTCATGAGCCAGAGAGCAGATTCAGAATCCCTGAGGCAGCAGACCCGGAGGACCACCCCCTCCATTAAATGACTGGCTTCCTGGCCGGGCCTGTCAGGCATGCAAGGAAAGGCTTTCATCTTGGCCCGCCTCTCTTCAAAGAAGCAAACTTTGGTAAATTCAGACCATCCCCTCCCAAAACTGACCCAGGAGGAGAATTTACCTGGATTGGGATCTGATCAATATATTCCCAGCTCCAGTCCCAGACCAGGAAGTCCTGGGACCCCTTCAGTTATGTGTTCAACACTCATAGGGGGTGGGAGGCTGGGAGTGTTCCTCTCTTTTCACCAAAGGATGTGGCCTCATTTTGCGGGAAGCAGAGCCATTTCATTTTGCCAGATACAGGAGGAGTCTTGTGGATCGCATTTCTGATTTACTCCAGTGAAACCTTAGGGCTTGCTCAGCGCAGCTCAATGTCAGCCTGTGGGCACCAGCAGGACCTTGTCTGCAGCAGGCGCCTCCTCTGGTTGGTTGGTACACATTGTAAGTGGTCAGGAGTCTGTTTTGATTGGTTGGGAAACTGTCCTGATTGTCTGGTGTCTGTTCTGATTGTCTGGTGACTGTTCTAATTGTCTGGTGTCTGTTCTGATTGTCTGGTGTCTGTGCCTTACCAGCTGGGACAACTGTACATTTGACTGCATGACCCAGTGGTGCCTCCTGACCCCTGACCTGTCGGTCCCACCCAGAAGTGAGCACACTGATGATTCCTGTGTGCCCGTTGATGGTGAACGTGTTCTGGTGAGGCACTGAGGGGTCTTGGCTGAGGATGGTGTAAGCAATGGCTGCATTGCAGGCGTTCTCATTATCATCTGTGTCCATTGCTATGACTTGCATCACAGAGGTTCCTGCAAGGACAGAGGGCAGAAGAGTCAATAATCTCAACAAGTAATGACCAGTATGGCAATACAAATTAATATAGAAATTTAAAATTAAATGTGTGCCCTTTACTATACAGATGATCAAACTGCTTCTCAAGTGATACAAGTTCTAGTTCAAATAATTCATCAAATTATTATAATAATTTCCAAATGATTTGTTTACTCTTTTCAGAAATCTTTAGGGCATCTTTTTTTTCCCATCTCCAAAGCCCCAGTACAGAGTTGTATATCCTAGTTGTAAGTCCTTCTAGTTCTTCTATGTGAGCTGCCGCCACAACATCGCTACTGACAGACGAGTGGTGTGGTTCCACACCTGGGAACTGAACCAGGGCCACCAAAGCAGAGTGTGCCATACTTTAACCACTAGGCCATCAGGGCTGGCTCCTTTAGGGCATCTTTTGACATGGCTGTCACCATGGGAACCCTGTCCCCTGTTGACATGATACTTCACGGGGCTGAGATACTATCGAATGCCTGGGGTTGGCGTGCTGTGGCTGTTCTATACCTTGTCTTTCCACCTGTCCCATTGCTCTCAGGCCCCTTCTGACATTCTTTCTCCCCTACTCTTGTCAGGAGAGTCATGTCTGGACCCTGGGCACACTTCAGGATCTGGGGCTGGGCACACAAGCTGGAGGGGGAGAAGTGGTGAGGGGGTCAGGCAAAGGTGGAGGGGGCAGTGTGTCCTGGTTGCCAGAATCAAGCCTCTGGAGCTTGGTCCACTGAGAGAACCCGGAACAGCTGTGCACCCCGTGTGGGTGATCAGGAGACAGCTGGTGCGACTGGTGAGTGGTGGTTTGTTGTGGGGCTACAGGCAGCACGAGGATAGACAAGAAGGGAGGAAAAATGGAAGAAAGCATTAATGGCAGGCTGAGAGGGGAAAAGAGACATGCCATCAGAACGTCCTCTCACAGGAAACGCCCTGTAATTTTCATTTCATAATTTTCAGCCCCAAAGAATTAGGACCTCAACATCTATCCCCAAAATGTCAGGTTGGAAGCCATGGGTATACGGACACGTCACTGTTGCCTATGAGACCAAGTGCTTCCAGAGAAACCGTCTAGAGCTGCTGCCAGGAGGCAGCTGTGTCTGCAAGGGTGCTGACTCCTCGACCTATCAGCAAGAGCCAATTGGAACTGGAGAACCTCCTGAATCAAGAGTGGTCAATCAGATTCTTGTTTTCAGGAGCGTGAACTGGAAAATGTGAAGGGAGTTGAGCAGGGAGAAACGGAAGCTGAAGCCAAAGGTGTGTAGAGAGAAGCCACAAATGAGAACAGCCACAAGGTGGAGGAGGGGCTGGGAGGACCCAAGTTACTGAGGCGCAAAAAGGATGCAGAGCCGGGAGTGTGGCGACCAGTGGGCACCACGTGGACAGCTAAGACCCGTGATCCCTGGACTTCCTTGGGCCCAGGGCACCCTGTTGCTCAATGGCCCCTGTTGGCCAATCTCTGTGGGATCCTCTCTGCCTGTGGCCTCCCCAGTCCCAACTTTCTTGAGTGAGCCTGAGAGAGGCTCTTCTGCTTGAAGCCAAACAAAGCCTGTGTGGTCCCTGAGCCATACCTGCTAACTTGGAGTGGACACTTCCGTGCCCTGGACCCCAGGAGCTGGTCTGAAGAAGACTTCCTCTGGTATTTGCACTGTAGTTTCCCAGATCCTCATGTCTTCCTTGAAGTTACTGCCATGTGTCACTAAAACCTGCCATTGTTCTCATTACCTGGGTGGCCTCCTTCCATCACAGATTCCTGGGTAAATTCAGACTTGCTGTTATTCTGGTCTGTCACCACGATCACCGTCTCCACTGGGTCCTCCACAGCATTCCTGTTCAAAGACACAGCGTGGGAAAAAAGCTGCCAAAGCTGTGACAGTGCACAGAGGCAGGTGCGGGCTCATCAGATGATGTATCGCACACTTGGGTCTAGAGAAGGCCCACCCCAGTGAGAACCCACTTTCCTACATTATCTCACATCCCAGTAACTGGGGAGTCTGAGGAAGCTACACTTCTTCCAACCCCAGTAAAATCACTAAAGGCATCATCTGTGTCTCCTCGGGTTTCTCTGCTCTAATGCTCATGGCTGAGTGCTAGCCATCTTCCTCATCCACCTTCTCCCTGTTCCATAAAAAGCTCTTCAGCTGGACACACGTTGCCCAGAGAGGTGACAGTTCCCCACCTCCCTTGCAGTTGAAGTGGCCACATGACCACACTCTCCAGGATGGACCACGAGAAGCTATGGGTGCATTTTCTGTATCACTTGCTAGGAGGGCTTGCGCCTCTCCCAGCCCCTTCCTTTTTCCCTGCTCAGGTGTGGAATATAGACCCGGCGGGGAGCCTGCTTTGACTCTGAATGAGGGCAACATCCCAGGAGAGGAGAGCAGGGAGGGAGGAGGCTGGGTCCCCAGTGAGACCCTCTCAACCAACGGAGGCTTCAGCTGGGCCTCGGTCTCGCTCAGAGGAGTGTAGCAGTGAGTCTGCTGGACAAGATGCCCCCAGAGATGTACATTTAAAGGGTGCTTGGCATCACAGCTAATAACAACAGCTGACGTGTACTGAGAACTAACGCAGAACTGACATGTATCAACCCAACAGCCAAGGGAAGCTGAGGTTCCCAGGGCATCGTCACTGTGCCCACCAAGAGCCAGAGCTGAGACTGGACCGCAGGCTGTCTGGCTCTGGATACTACACTGTTAACATTTAAAGAATGTAGGGTCTAGAATATTCTAGAGTCATAGGACCTGTTTGTTCTCTCTGTTCACCCTCTCTTGCCACTTTCTTTCCCTCTGCCCGCACCTTTGTCTTTGCTGCAAGCATCGTGCCTTTCTCCCCCAGCAGAATGCAAGCACCTCCAGAACCGGGCTCTTTATTACCCATCTTTCTACCACAGTTGTGGTAGAAACCATAACAACAATGATAATATTTCTCCACATATTGCTGGATACAGGCAGCCCTGGGGATCTAGTGGTTAAGATCCGGCGTTCTCTCCAACCCAGCCTGGGTTCAATTCCCGGTCAGGGAACCACACCACCCGTCTATTGTTGTTATCCATTGGTGGTTGCATGTTGTGTGTTGCTGTGATGCTGAAAGCTCTGCCACTGGTATTTCAAATACCAGCAGGGTCACCCGTGGTGGGAAGATCTCAGTGGAGCTTCCAGAGTGAGACAGACTAGGAAGAAGGACCTGGTCATCCACTACAGAAAAACACTGGCCATGAAAACCCTGTGAACAGCAGCGGAGCATTGTCTGATACAGCGCCAGAAGGGGAGAGGATGGCACAGAAAGACCGGCAGAACCTGCTGTCCACAGGTCGCTAGGACTCGGAATTGACTCCATGGCACTAACAAGAAGTTGTTATCTACTCTGAGGTCAGAAGCTTATAAACACCACAGTGACCTGCTGGAGCTCCTGAGGCATCTTGGAGTCCCCTCATTGGAAGGCATGCCGTGGGCAACGAGAAGTAAGACAAGGACACAGAGGACAGGCCTGGACAATGCCCGTGGTCCAGCTTGAGTGCCACCATTCAGTGTCCTGTTTCTCCTCTGCTCCCCAGGAATCCACGCACCCCCACCTCCGCCATGGCCTCAAGGTTTTCCAAACACCTTCCTCTGGAGAGGGGAAGGCTGAGAGGGAGGAGCCCATGACATCTAGGAGGGGTGAGTGTGGAGCATATGCTCTTTCCCTAAATCCAGGAAATTGGGGAACTTTGAGCCCTGAATTGAGCCCTAAATGTGTTGCATATTTAAATCCGTACCCAAACTAGGCCGAGATCTGGTATGAGAACTCTTTCTGGAAACACCTTTCATTTCCAACAAGAGGGAGTTTGTTAAACCACAGCCCAAACGTGGGATGGAGAATACAATGTAAGTGTGAAAAGTGAAGGGAAGGTGTTCGCGATACTTTGTAAAGAGAAAGAGGCAGATGAGAAAGTAAGATGGGGCTCACAGCGTTTGTAAAAGAAAAACATGCAAGCGTGTCCATATGGGGGCACGCATTTGTCTGTGTACGATTAATAGAAAGTTCTAACTTGCTGTATTAACTGGTGTTCCCTCTGGATTATGGAATTAGGGGTGGTTTTTATTTTCTAAACTTCTTTTTTTTAACAACTGCATATTATCAGAAAAAAACAATACAGTAGTTGCCATTAAGTATGAGAGCTTGCAAAATAAGATCTTAAAGTGCATGTTTCAAAACATTACAGGAGTTTCTTCCGGGTGATAAGATGAACAGTCTCTTACTTTTTAAAAAAGAATTATTTTTTTAAAAACCTTTCTTCCGTAAGTTTTAAGCAGTCTGATCTTGAAAGATAGCGTTTGTGAGTGATATCCTCTCCAAAGGTGGCTCTCGGAGGCTGGGTCAGATACTGGCTGGGCTAATAGGATCAGGTCTGTACCTGGAGCCAGACAGGGCAGAGTCTGGGAGTCAAAGACAAATTTACCAAGTTTCAGACTCGTGCTGCTTGGCCCCCAGCCAGGCTTACCGGACCCCAGCTGTGGAGGGTGCTCTGCTGTTCTGGGTTCTTGGCTGACCATCCTGGGGTGACTCCCTCACCTGGCCAGCTATGGTCCTCAAGCAAGCTAGCAACGTCCTTACCAGTGTCCTTACCAGGTGGGGCCAGACATAGCTATGGGGGCCGCTGCAGTCACAGAGTGGAGCGTGCAATGAAGGCAGCTGGCCTGTCACACAACACGTGCCATCCTGTCACCTCAGCTGCTGATGTCCTGTTTTCCCAAGGACTAGTGACCTGCTCTGTAGAGTCTGGCGCAGCTGGAGTGGCCTTGAAGGCCCACTAGGTGTCACAGGCACAGGACAGTGGCCGCAGCTGAAGATGCTTCTCAGCTGCCCATCAGGAAGAGAGACTGGAATCCAGTGGAGGTCAGGCAGTACTCACTCCTCTGAGCCTCCTCTTCAAAATGAGGATTGTGGCTGCCAGCAGCTGACAGGTGGGCAGGAGGGGTGTATGAACAGCCAGCTCCCTTGCATAGGTGATCTGAGACTGTGTGAGACAGTGAGAACAAGGCTGAAGCCAAAATGCCTTCTTAGGACCTAGTTTTAGGAGTCTTCACCATCACCCTCACGACAGGTCAACCCTATTCTATGAAGTAGGGAACTGTACAAGAGTGTGGATAACAAGAGGTAGACTTGGGGGCCATCTTGGAGGTTGGCGGCCACACTAGGATTGAAGTTTGTTGCTGAAGGGGAGCAAGAGGGAACTGACCTCTCTCTACTCCTCATCTTGAATTGCTCCAGGCAAGTCTCGGGGTCAGTGCCTGTGGGAGATGGAGATGACAATCACCTGGCAGTTGTGGGTTCCCCTTCCCACTGTATTTCAGTTCAAGCTTCTCTGCCAGCATTACTCAGTAACTCTGCCCCCTCTCCCATGGCCCGTGCTGGAAGCCACAGAATATTGAAAGAGAATTGTCCCCTCTCCTCTTCCCATAGGGAAACAAGACCACGGACACACACCTTCCTTTATTTATTTATTTACAAAATCCTTTTATTATTTATTTTATTTTATTTTGTGAGGAAGATTAGCCCTGAGCTAACATTTGTTGCCAATCCTCTTCTTTTTTGCTGAGGAAGATTGGCCCTGGGCTAACATCTGTGCCCATCTTCCTCTACTTTACATGGGACGCCACCACAGCATGGCTTGATGAGCAGTGCGTAGTTCCCCAACTGGGATCCAAACCTGTGAACCCCAGGCCGCCAAAGCGGAGCAGGCGAACTTAACCACTGCACCTCCAGGCCGGCCCCCACACACCTTCCTTTAAAAAAGCATGAAAGAAAAGAGAAAATAATAGTGGATACTTATTACTGAAATCCACATAGTTCATGCAGAGACTCTTCACAAGCCTGGCAGAGGGAGATGGACAGAAGGTCATTGTTCCAGGTCGTGGGGTTTGGGTGTCCCCCTGGGTGGCCCACACTCCTCTTGTTATCTCCCATAAGGGGGGCTGTCCTGAACCCATCCTAGCAGGAACAGGACTGAGATAGGGTTAGGTCTCCCTCAGAAGCAGGGAGGTAACTCACATAGGAGAGGATATGATAGGGGTCCTCACCAACTGTATCTCTTAGAACACCATTGCTCCTCTCTGTATTCAAAGTCAGTTCTGGCTCTAAGAATAGCATGACCTCTTTGAGCTGTCAGCACTCTCGCTTTCCCAGTGGTAGATGTAAATGCTTACCTTGCCCTCACTTCGAGTCTTGCTGAACCCCCACCCCACTGAGTCCATGGGAATTCTGTGCTCTTGGGGCATTGTGGACACTGTATGTGAATGGGTGGCCAGGAATGGCTGACATTGTGCATATCTGCTCTGTTTACAGCATGCTCCATGGTCTCATCAGACCCTACTTACGAAACGTAAGTTTAAAGATGATTAAGAATTTCAAGATGGCAACAGTGGTGCATTAAACCATGCTGGCCTGGGTACAAGCTAAGTGTGTTATAGAAGCTTCTGTGTTGTGCACTATGCAAGCACTGTATGCAGACGGGGTGGTGAGGGGGCTCGGAGATCCACTTACCATACATCCGATCCTGCAGGTGGTCTCCAGAGTGTCCTCAGCAAGGGCTGAGCAAGGGGCTTGTTTCACAGGTTATTGTCAGTACTGCCTGCCCGTGGTAAGGGACGTTTTAAGGCCTCCCAGGCTCAGTGGGAAGGGCAGTGGCCCTGAGGGAGGTGCCCCCACACACTTGCATCCCTGACCTCACACCTCCTTCTCAGGGTAGCTGAGTCTGTGCAAAGAAAGCAGTGGTGTCTGCCTAATCTCTGAATTTGGCTCCCAGGCCCCTACCCTATCTTTGTCTTCCCTTCTCCAGCACTAAAGACCTGGAAGACGTGGGCATTGAAAGCTGTGCAGGGAGAGAATAACAAGGAGGGAGAGAGCTGCATTCTCAGCCACCCTCTGTGCCAAATTCTGCCTGTGCTTACTCAACTTTGAACACTGAACTCAAACTCTGGAGTTACCATTCCCATTTTATAGATTAGAAAATAGGCACAGAGAGGTTGAGTATCTTGCCCTAGGTCACACAGCTGGTGAAGGTAGAGCTGAGAATCAAACCCACTATGGTCTGATCTGGAGTCCATATACTGTGCACCAGGAGATGCTGATCTTGAGGGGACAGCAAGGAGAGAGTGAGGGAGACCAGATGCCCCAGAATGAGCCGGGTACATGCACGTGCACACACACATGCGTGCATACACACACGTGCACGCATCCCTCCCTGGCTTTCACCTCTGAGGCTACAGAGGTTGGAGGAACCAGGAGAGGACCCTGGAGAAGCCAAGGGAAGAGGGTGGGGGGCCTATTAGGAAAAAAGGCCACACTTCCCAGGAGATCAGGGAACAACCTTCCCTGATGAGTCTGTCTCAAATCCTAGATTTCTCTCCCTGGGCCGAGGAATCGATTCTCTCGTAACCTAACCAGAGTGACTCCAAATTGATGCCAGACTTCCAAGGGTTGAGTGCCTGTGGAGAGCTGGGCCAAGAGAATGAGTTCTCTGTGGCCCTCCTGAACTCTCTGCTTTCCGTGCTAAGAGGAGAATGAGGTATGTGGTCTGGACTTCAGATTTGTATAGAGACAACATTTATTAGAACAGGAGGCCAAAAAAGCCATGGAGGGGATTGGTATCAACATCCACAGAGCACTTAAGGAACCCTTGCTGTTTGTCTCCCTCATCTCTTGTCATGAAAGTGGAGGATTTGTTTAACCAGTATTTCTGCACTCATTACACTCTTGGGAATGTAAGGGGTCAGTAGACTTCCTCTGAAGCCCCCTCAGAGCTGGGGTGTGGAGTGTGTGTGCTGGCTACACTTGTCCTCTTATGGCTGTTGAGATGTGATGTATTGGTAATGACTCACTCACCCTCTGCAAACACAGGGCTTCTCCCCTGTGTGTGTCCTCTGATGTGTGAGGAGATTTGACTTCTGTGAAAAGCCTCGCTCACACACTCTGCAAACATAGGGCTTCTCCCCTGTGTGTGTCCTCTGGTGTGTGAGGAGATTTGACTTCCATGAAAAGCCTCGCCCACACACTCTGCAAACATAGGGCTTCTCCCCTGTGTGTGTCCTCTGGTGTGTGAGGAGATTTGACTTCCATGAAAAGCCTCGCCCACACACTCTGCAAACATAGGGCTTCTCCCCTGTGTGTGTCCTCTGGTGCCTGAGGAGATTTGACTTCCGTGAAAAGCCTCGCCCACACACTCTGCAAACATAGGGCTTCTCCCCTGTGTGTGTCCTCTGGTGCCTGAGGAGATTTGACTTCCGTGAAAAGCCTCGCCCACACACTCTGCAAACATAGGGCTTCTCCCCTGTGTGTGTCCTCTGGTGCCTGAGGAGATCTGACTTCTGTGTAAAGCCTCGCCCACACTCTCTGCAAACATAGGGCTTCTCCCCCGTGTGTGTCCTCTGGTGTGTGAGGAGACTTGACCTATCTTTGAAGCCTTGCCCATCCCCTCCATACTTGACTCTTACAATTCTTGACATTCCTTTCCCCAGGAATAATTTGCCTGTGTCCTCTGGATCCACTTTCCAGCCTATACCTGGCTCTTCCTCCATTATTCTCTCACATATCCTAGAGTTCCCCATTTGTCCTTTGAGTGGGTAGGAAAAGGCCCTTGAAATCCTCCTCTGCCTTATCTGTTTAAGCAAAGGTTTGGACATTTCTTTGACCTCTTGACCTTGAGCTTTGTTCTTCCAGCTAGGTGGATCAGAATGTTGCTGCTGCTGATTCTGGTCTCCTGTGCAGGGATCTTCTGGTTGGAGCTGTTTTCTTGCAGATGTTCCTGGGAGGATCTGAGATGGGTGATTGCGTTCCACATGTTGGCTGAGGAATTTCTGACTTGAGAAGGCCAGAGAGCAGGAAGGACATGGATGGATCTCTGGCTTTTGTTCTGCTGAAGAGGAAGTTTTTGGTCAGGGTAGATGTTGACAAGGCTGCCTGGGCCATATGCCTTGTCTCCTGGTAAGGCCCGCCCCACTGATCATTCTTGCTGTGTTGACACTGCAAGCTCTGCTTCCCACCAAGTGTCCCTTTACAGTCTATTTTTCCATTCCATTTAATTCACTACATCTTCTTCAGAAATCCAGAAAGGCCACCTCAAGGGCCTTTTCTACATAGTGCCCAGACTAGGGACCTTCAAGGAGCATCAGAGGCAGCTTCACTCTATAGATGGGACCGCAGTGACCTTCCCCGTATACAAGCACCTTTGTAGACATTCACTGTGTGACACAGTGTCTGCAGCTATTTTATTCTATTGAGAGATAACAACACTCAACAACTTAGGTGGAATCGTCCTTAGTGACTTCCTATGAAGGGAAAGGGATCTATTAAGTTAGGAGCCACTCTGCCTGGAGACCTACAAATGTGGAAAGCAGGATAGAGTAGTGGTTAGAGAGAGCGTGTGTGAGTAAAGCTGACTTTGAGTCTCTCCATTCAAAAAGACATATTTGATTAAGGACCCCTCTGTGTCGGGATCTCCATCAGGAAGTGGGATTCAGATTGGACAAGACAGAGTGGTCCAGGTCCCACTGACTGAAGGACTCTGGTGTGGACCTGCTGGACCTGCTGCCATGACTAGGTCATGAATTGCTTCTCTCTCACTTTCCCACAAATCATAAAATGAAAGTACACCCCTCCTCAAGCCTCACACCAAGTATTCATACTTGATTTATTTCATTCAGTCTTAGTCTTGAATAGGAAGTCCTGTTTCAAAACATATCCCCAACCAGACTTCTTGCACCCCTACCTCCCATGCATCTGCAGCCAATCCACCATCCTCTCTCACTTGGAGATGAAGTAATCTCTGAGGGGATTCCCACTGCAGTCCACCTTCCAAAAATTAACCAAAGCATCATCTTAGAACAGAGAACATGCCACCTCCAGCTGAAAACTGCACAACTGTTCCATCTCACCTAGGAAAATCCCCAGTGTCTCAGCATGGATCATAGGCCTTAAGGCTTCTACTTATTGATCCAACCTCCTTTCTTACCCTCTGTGCTTCCTTCTATTACCACCTGAGTGGTCTCTCAGCCAGTCCTCAAACACCCCACCTCTTTCCTGCCCTGGGGCTGTTGCACTAGCTGCTCCCTCTGCCTGGAATCCTTTGCCCATAAATAGTTGCACGTCTGAAACGTTATCTCCTGAGAGAGTTCTGCCCTGACCATCCTCTGCCATACCCCACCCTCCCCTGGCATTGATCCCTAGGCACTTTTCCTGGATTAGTTTTCTTCAAAGCACTAATCACTGTCTGATATTATGCACATGCATGCATATGTATGGTCAGCTGCTCAAGAGCAGTAATTCTGATCATCTTGTTCAATCTGTATTTCCAGTTTCTGGAACCCTGTCTGGCACAAAGTATGAGCTCACGTGAAACTAACTGAAATAATGAATGAACACATATCAACATCATACACATATTAGTTAGGAACATGGAGGAAATTAGAAGCAGCAGCTAAAAGAGCCAGAGGAAACTGCCTTGGTGAGAGAGCTGGCTGGTGCTTGAAAACTTGTTTTTTTGCCTCTAAGCCTTTCATCACTATATGTGTGTGAACAAAAATAAAAAATACAAAAATTTTCTTGAGAGTTTGACAAGAAATTTTCACATATTGAGGTATAGGCGTAGCTATTCTTGTTTAAAACTAATTTGGCTTGAACTAAAGAAGCCTGACTTATGGCCTATCAAAAATATATTGTACATTTGCTTTAACCATTAAAGAATGCATTAAAAATTATCTCAAAGTAAAAGAATGGACTCTTTGAAGATAAGAATGCATACTTTCCTTCCTAAGACTCTTCAAGATAAGTTTCCTTTCCCTGACATCAGGGTCATGTTGACCTGCTAACTTTCAACTGAATACCTCTTTGAAACTTTGATGACTATGTATCCTGGGCATGTTTGATGTATGTTCTTTGTTCTGAAAAGGTATAAAACTATACTGAAAACTATGCTTCTCTGGAAAGTTTCTTGCTTTGTGGAGACTGCCTCCCTAAGGGTTATAATCCTCAGCTTGGCTCAAGTAAAACTCACCTTATCTCTCGTATCTATAGAACGGTTATTGGTAATTTGCATCGACAAGTCAAAGGCATATTAAATGAATCATTAATTCCTGAAGCATCTGAATTGAAAGTTTACTGACTTTAGACTGGATGTTACTCGACTTAAGAGTTGGACCATGATAATTCCCAAGGAGAATCCTTTCTTTTCGTTCTGTTTTGAAGAAGAGCAGTGGTGCCCACCTCTGCCTGCCGTGAGCTCTCTCTTCCACTTGCTGCCCCACTTGATGCCCAGCTCCTGGCCGTACTCATCCCCGTACCAGACCAGCAGTTCACAGCCTGGCCTGACAACCTGGCAGGTTCGGTAGAAGATCTGCCTGTGATATTGAAAGGCCACCAGGTTCTGTTCCTCATCATCCCGGGCACAGTTCACGTACCTGGGATTGAGGTGGGCAAAGGGAAAGAAAACCACAGGTGATAAGTTCCCACTACCTGTCGATCCATGTCCAGCTCCTCACCTGATGTTTATGGCCTCCCTGCTCTGATGCTGCCCACTTCCCCCAGCACTCCTCGTGGAACCTTCTGTTCATACCTAAGTCTCTTGCACAATGTCATGTGAATTCCTATCCCCTAGTCCTGCTTGCATGCTCATCCTGCCTAGAATGCTTTTCCCCCCTTGCCTAATTAACCATTTTCCAAAGCCCAATTCCAGACTTACCTCCTCCTTGGTTGGCCCTAAAACCCAGTGACCCGTAGCTTCTCTAGACTCTAAATTCAGTTCTGTTTTATACCACAGAACCCGGTGCTAGATCGTGGCCTCTGCTTCTAGACTAGCGCACATCATTCAATACTCAGCCCAAGTCTATCTTATTTTGAGGGCCTTCTCTAACCTCCCCACACTTTATCTAAAGTACCATTACTTGCCTCCCCCAGGTTCCCGTAGAAAGTAGGAGGTCTCTTTGTCTTAGCACAATAACACAGAACAATAATAGTTTATTCACATTCTGTATCACCTGGTAAAATGAGAGCCCCTCACGGAAAGGGGCTGGGTAATGAAGCAGAGGCCCAGGACCATACTGCAGCTCATTCCTATGCAGGCTTCAGAACCCAGGTCTAATTAGAACCCAGGAAGGAAGGCTTGTTGCCCTCATAGATTAAAGTTTCCTTATTTTAGGTTATCCTGGCACTGTGTACTTCTCAAAAAATAGGAAAATTATAGTTAAATACTCCTAAAATCAATTGTTTAATGTCTGTCTGCAGTAAGTCCTCCGTAAGGACATGGCTTCTGTGATCTGTTTAAGTGATGAACTCTGTTGTCTAAACTGGAGCATAGTCAGTGCTTCATGAATGTTAATTAGATAAATTAAAGTGTGAATTCAGGCTCCTGAAGGATTTTTCTAGTCTCCAAATTTTGTCTAGCATAATGATTTATATTTTGAGGACAAATCCTATATTTTTATCTCGGTTTTTTTCCTAAATATTTCTTGAAATGAAAGAGCATTGTATGAAGAAAAAAGAGGAACAGAGGATGTAAAAGCCATAGAGGGAGGCGTGATGAGAAGGAAAGGAATATCTTCCTTTTTAAGGCTGTAGAGAGAATGTCCCCTATGGAACCCGGAAACCTACTGGCCTCACCTCATCCAGTTGGCCCAAGATTTATCCTTTCCATCCACATACTCATAGCAGTTTCTTCCTTTGGTTATCTGGAGTTCAGAAAAAGAAGTTAAAGCCCTTTTTTGGTGGGGAGGTAATAGAAGAATTATTTTACTTTACTGTCTTTAATACTATTTCAGCCTTCATGGATTCAACCGCCAAATGTGACCACGTGATATGCTCCTTGGTCATCATCTACACATCTGAGTTGATTTGTCCACTCAGGGCAGGGGCCCTGTGAGGGAGGAGCCACTTCTTTGTGTCTGTATCACTGTGCTTCCACTTACCCTCTGATCTTTAAATAGGAGTTCCATGTTCATGCAAAGTCCACTTAGTATACAGAGCTAACCATGCTATCTCCATCCATGGCCCAGCATATAGAAGGTGAGGTCCCACCAATCTACAGAAGGGATGCGGGAAGCCAGAGGACAGGGAAAGAGGTAGGTGCTTCTCACCAGCCAGGAGTATCCGCTGTTGGCTGCCTCTTCATCTTCTGTGATCTGGCCCTCGTAGGGTCCAAAGTGCAGACCCAATGGCAGATCAGATGCCTCATTCCATACTCCAAGCCCAGCCTCAGGGATACCCGATGGTCTGATTCTTAGCCCAGGAGGCAGAGTGAGGGCTGAGCGGTTGGGATGTCCCTTGTCCACTGCACTGTCCTTTACAAATGTAGGGGGCCCATGGGCAGCACAGCTGTCAATGAAGAAATTCTGACATTTCTCACAATCTGGAGGCAAGAGCAACAGGGATTAGGGCAAGTATTGTGCGTGTTCCTGGACATAAAGAACTTCAGAAAGAGCCCAGCACTCACATCATTTAGCCTCAATCTTGTATTCCAAACCATTAAAGGAAGGGAATGATCTGGGGACCAAATGATGAGAGGAAATTATTGTACCAAGACATAACAGCCTTCTTTGTGAGTCGGCCCAGAGGGTCACTTACAGAGGTAGTCATCATCCTGTGGTTCGCTGACCTCTTGGTATGCATGGCCCTTTCTTTCTCGTAGGCTGTACATCTTCACTTCAACCTCCTTTCTCCTGAGTTCTAAGTTGGAGAAGAGTAGGTGAGCGAGGTTGATGGGGTCTGGAGTGTTAGTCCCTGTTTTATCAGAAAACGTGAAATCTCCTCCCATCAAATTATCACCTGTCCTTCTAAATACTCGTTTGTTTTTTTGTTTGTTTGTTTGGTGAGGAAGATTGTCCCCGAGCTAACATTTGAGCCAATCTTCCTCTATTTTGTATGTGGGCTGCCACCACAGCATGGTTTGATGAGCGGTGCATAGGTCCACACCTGGGATCTGAACCCACAAACCCAGGGTTGCCGAAGCAGAGTGCACGAACTTAACCACTACACCACTAGGTCAGCCCCCTAAATACTCTTCTCTTTCCCCCCTTAACTATTGGTTCAGAGACACTAAGACTCCACACTGATTACAGATGCCTGATTCAATTTGTTTCTGGCTCTTCCCGTTATCAGGTTTAACTTCCCAACCTTTCTACTTAGAGAATGGTTCATTCACGTATTTATTCATTCAGAAAATATTTGTTGAGGGCATATTATGTGTTAGGCATTGAGCAAAGGCCTGGGCATACAACACTAAGAAAGTATAATCTCTATGATCAGAGATGGATTTATTGGACAACCTTCACGTGTCCATTCTTTTATATTTAATTTAATGCTTTCAAACAATATATGAATTATGTATCTTTATCTTCACTTTACAGATTAGCATTCAGGAGCTCAGAGAATTTATGAGATTTGCCCAAGGCTCCGATGCTAACTTCAGGTCTCAGCTTAGTCCAGCTTAAACCCAGGCCTATCTAAAGTCCACTCCACATATCTAGGCTGTATTTATCAAACTTTCTAGAGGACTTAGAGGGACTCAAGTCCCTAAAGTATTTTCTCTTACCCAATTTTCGTCTGGAGAGCCGTCCAGAAGTATTTGCTTCTTTGGGAGGAGACACTGGTTTCTGGACCTGTTCAGAGTCACTTGTCTTCTGCAATTTTGCTGTTTCTGACAATTCCTTGAAACTAGATTCGTTACTTAATGGCACCCTGGGCATTCCCTTCAATGTGAGAGTCACATATTAAAAGACAACATATACTTTTTTAGTTCTTTAGGGCTTATGATGTGTTTTCACATGCATGACTTTAGTTAATACTTCAACTACCCTTGGAAATACCTGGGAGTCTGAATAATAGAGGGAAAAGAAAGGGGCTAAGTGGGTAGTGAATCCAAGATTAGAACCCATGTCTTAATGCTCCTTCCCTTCACCTTTCTCTCAAATTTCTCCATAAAAGTGAGAATGAGGGAGGGACAATCCTTGGGAAGAACAGCAGGAGAACTGACAAGGTCTGTGAAAGAAGAGAGTGAGGTTTCTAGAGAAAAAGAGGAGGCTTTCTCTGAACCAGTAGACATTTGATGCAAGAGGAAATGTAGAAGAGTATAGAGGATACAAAACTTATCTGGAAAATGAGGTGACAGAGCAGTGATATTGGGAAGAGAACAAAAAAGTGCTTGGCAGAAACATATCTAGACAATAAGGAAAATGATGCTAAAAATTTCAAATTGCCATATCTTGGGAAGAATATTTGGAATTAGATTAGCTGGTTCCTGTCAATTCTGTTTGAATTATGTTGTACCATTAGCTAATTCTCTTCAGTTTCCTGATCTATAAATTGGCATACATGCTAATTCTTAATGTTACAGTGAACATGAAATATAATATATTCACACGCCTCATAACAATGTTTCCGTCAACGATGGACCACATATATGATGGAGGTGGTCCCATAAGATTAGTATCACATATCCTAGGTAGGCTATACCATCTAGGACACTCTATGATATTCGCACAATGACAAAATCGCCTGACGACACATTTCTCAGAACGTATCCCGTCTTTAAGTGACACATGACTGGAATGTTCACCAAAATGTTTTGTGAGCTATTTAATACAGTATAAATGTGAGATTACCATCCAGCTATCAATTGATCCCCTCGACTGTCTCCATATTTGAAGTCAAATTCACAGATATTATCTGCAGCATTCCTTGACCCTCTTACTTCTAGTTTAATTTGTAAATGTGGAAACACTCATCCAGAAAACATTCAGGGGGCCCTTAGAGGCCCTGAGCTGGGCCTGGGACTTCTGAGAAGAGCTCTCAATGCAGAGGCAGGGTAAACAAATGATTCCAAAAACTATGAGAGTTGCCTAATTAGAGCTCAGATGAACTGTTACTTCCTCCTACAAGAACAGCATTTGAAATCAGTTCTAGATGGGTGAGTTTCTATTGAATAGTGAACTCCTTAAGTCATTTTCTTATTTGTTGTTTCTCAGTCATCAAATCTGAAGCTCCTCAGGGTTGGGAGATGCTTCTTTTTATTAGAGTGGGAGGCTCTGAGAGTGGAAATCCTATCTCCTTCTTCATCTGGGACCACCCACTGTACAAATTGCCCATATATTTGTAAGCTTCCTTTAGTCAGAAGGTCTTAGCACATCTCTCACTTTAGCATAGCAGAAAAGAACTGAGGTTGAAATCGTCAGTCAGGTGAATGATGTAAAGATGTATGAAAAAGGCAGTGTATGAGCTTGTAAGTTGTTTACAGGTGGAGCTTTGAATTAGGTACCACTGATACTGTCATCTCAGGCACATATCCAAACATTTCTGAACCTGTTTCCTCATCTATAAATGGTGATAGTTATAGTACCTACCTCATACAGTTGTTGTAAGGTTTAAGTGAGTTTATTCACATAAAATGTTTAAAATAAAGTCTTAAATATTGTGAAAATAACAAGTGGTAGCTCCTATGGTTGCTGTTCTCATTAACTATTAAAATGACGATGATATTGGACATTGAGCTAAAGAGATCAGGAAAGGAAGGCAGCAGTTCCCGGGGTACTCAGTGCATTCTCCTACTCTTACCTGTGTTTGGATCCATAAGGATGATTTTCTCGTCAACGGGATTTGGGAAATACTCACCTTCTGTTGTTTACTCTGTTCCACTCTGAAGGCCACCCAAGAAGGTTTGACTAAAAGGTAGTGAGAAATCAGTGTTTTGGTTGGTAAACATTTCCAAATTCTGGAGATTTTCATTAGAGATACAGAATCCTGAACCAGAGAGTAACAAGTACAAGGATTATCTAATGATGATTGGAAGATGGTTTCTGCAGTATCATCAAGGCCTATTCTTCTACTGGGGGCATCAAGTAATTTTCTTAAAATGTTGAAAAAATAGACAAAACCTCATCTATGCTTCATTCTATGTTTATTATGTATCTATTATATTTATTTTTAAACAACAAATTCGGCTTTATGGACAAAAAGTCCTCAACAAACTAGGAATAGAAGAAAATTGCCTGGTATAATAAAGGTCATATATGAAAAGTCCACCTCTAACATCATACTCAACAGTGAAAAACTGAAGGCTTTTCCTCTAAGACCAAGAACACAGCAAGGATGCCCACTCTCACCGCTTCTATTCAGTATAGTACTGGAAGTCCTAGCCAGAGCATTAGACAAGAAAAGGAAATGAAAAGCATCCAATTTGGAAAGAAAGAAGTAAAATTATGACTGTTCACAGGTGACATGATCTTATACGTAGAAAATTCTAAGGATTCCAGAAAAAAACTCTGTTGGAACTAATAAACAAATTCAGCAAAGTTGCAGGGTACAACATCAACAGTCAAAAATATGTTGCATTTCTATGCACTAACAAGAACAATCCAAAAAGGAAATTAAGAAAACAATCTCATTTATAATAGCATCAAAAACAATGAAATAATTAGGAGTAAAATTTATCAAGGAGGTGAAAGACTTGTACACTGAAAACTGCAAAACATTCTTGAAAGAAATTAAGGAAGACACAGTAAGTGGAAAGACATCCTGTGTTCATGGATTTGGAGATTTAGTATTCTTAAGATGTCCATACTACTCAAAGCAATCTAAATATTCAATACAATCCCTATCAAAATACCAGTGGCATTTTTTGTGAAACAGAAAAAGCCATTCAAAACTTAATATGGAATCTCACAGGACCTCAAATAGCCAAAATATTCTTTAGAAAGAACAAAGCTGGAAGCTTCACATTTGGTGATTTCAAAGCATATTACAAAACTACAGTAATCAAATAGTATGGTATTGGCATAAAGACAGATATATAAACCAATAGAACAGAATAGAGAGCCCAGAAAGGAACTTTTGGGTATATGGTCAAATGATCCTCATCAAGGGTGCCAAGACTACGCAATGGAGAAAGAATGATCTCTTCAACAAATGGTGCTGGGAAAATAGAATATCCACATGCAAAAGAATGAAGATGGACCCTATCTTACGCCATATACGAAAATCAACTCAAAATGGATTAAAGACCTAAATGTAAAACCTAAACTATAAAACTCTCAGAAGAAAACAAAGGGAACATCTTCATGACATTGGAATGGGCAATGATTTCTTGAATATGACACCAAAAGCATAAACTACAAAAGCAAAAATAGACAAATGGACTACATTAAACTTAAAAACTTCTGTGCATCAAAGGACACAATCAACAGAGGAAAAGGCAACCTACAGAATGGGAGAAAATGTTTGTAAAACATATATCTGATAAGCGGTTAATATTTAGAATATATAAAGAACTCCTACAACTCAATAATAAAAAACCAAATAACTCAATTAAAAATTCGGTGCTATGGATTGAATTATGCCCCCCCAAATTTATATGTTGAAATCCTAACCCCTGATACGATGGTATTTGGAGATGGGGCCTTTGGGAGGCAATTAGGGTTAGATGAGGTCATGAGAGTGAGGCCTTCATGGTGAGATTGGTTTTGTTAAGAAGAAGAGAGAGATCTCTCTCCTTCTCGCTCTCTAGAGCATGCACATACAAAGAAGAGGTCATGAGAGCTCACAGCAAGATGGCATCTGCCTACAAAGCCAGGAAGAGAACTTGACCACATTAGCACCCTGATCTCGGACTTCCAGCTTCCAGAACTGGGAGCAAACAAATTCTGTGGTTTAAGCCACCCAGTCTATGGGTTTTTTTGGGGTGTGGGGGGCGGCGAAGAAGATCAGCCCTGAGCTAATAGCCATGCCAAGCCTCCTCTTTTTTTGAGGAAGACCAACCCTGGGCTAACATCCGTGCCTATCTTCCTCCACTTTATATGGGACGCCGCCACAGCACAGCCTGACAAGCAGTGCATCGGTGCGTGCCTGGGATCTGAACCCAGGCCACTGCAGAGGAGCATGCACACTCAACCGCTACACCTTGGGGCCAGCCCCTATGGTATTTTTTGTAATGGCAGCCAGAGCTAACTAATACTATCGGAAAAGGACTTGAATAGATATTTCTCCAAAGAAGATACACAAATGGCCAACAAGCATATGGAAAGATGCTTAATATCACTAATCATCAGGGAAATGTAAATTAAAACCACAATGAGCTAATATCTTGTATGCCTTAGGATGGCCACTATCAAAAAACCAGACAATAACAAGTGTTAGCAAGGATGTAGAGAAATTGGAACTCTTTCATACTGTTGGTGGGAATGTAAAATGTTACAGCCACAGTGGAAAACAGTACGGAGGTTCCTCAAAAAATTCAAAATATAACTGCCATATTATCTAGCAATCCAACTTCTGGGTATGTATCCAAAAACATTGAAAACAAGATCTTGAATAAATATTTGCACACCGATGGTTATCACAGCATTATTCACAATAGCCAAGATGTGGAAGCAACCTAAATGTCCATTGACAGATAAATGGATAAAGAAAATGTAGTATATACATACAATGGAAAATTATTCAGCCTTAAAAACGAACAAAATCCTGTCATTTGCTACATCATGGATGGACATTATGCTAAGTGAAATAAACCAATCACAAAAAGATAAACACTGCATGATTCCACTTATATGTGAGGTATCTAAAGTAATCAAATTCATACAAACAGAAAATAGAATGGTTGCTGCCAGGGGCTGGGGGAGGAAGAAATGGGAGTTGTTGTTCAATGGCTATAGAATTTCAGTCTTGCAAGATGAAAAAGTCCTAGAGATCTGTTGTACAAAAATGTGCATATAGTTAACAATATTGTACTGTACACTTAAAAATTGTTAAGACTGTAAATTTATGTTATGTGTCTTTTTTTTTTTTTTTGGCTGTTGTTACGTGTGTTTTTTTAACCACAATAAAAAAAAATTGACTGGGTTGGGGGATTTAGCTGAGCCCAGATAAAGATGTGTAGATGTATGGTAAATCACGAGGTACAAGTTCCCTATGAATCCTCTTTTCATGTCAAAACCTTTGTGGACAACCTCATTTGGGTTTTCAGATCTCTTACACTACTTTTAGGAGCCTAAGGAATCAGAAATCCATAGACTGGGAATCAGAGACCTAATCCAAGTTGCTTTCTCATTTTAGTCAGATTGACTCTTCTAAACTCTCCTGTCTGAGCAGCAGAAGAGGAAGTGAGTTTCTCACTTCTGTCTTAGAATGATTGTACTTCATTTTATTCAGCTGATGCTGTCTCTGGTCAGTGACACGTGGGAAAGATCAGGGAGACTACCTAATTCTCTCAAACCCTCCCACAGAATCAACTCCAAGAATCAGGTCCATTCCGGGTAACAAGATCACGTGGTGTGATTAAATATACATAGATAAATCATGTATCTTTACATAATATGTTAATCATTTCCTCTTCTAAGACATTTAATCCAATAACTGAATTATTGTGAGATTAGTGTTAGAAAGCTCTTTGGTGGATTTACAGTTTAATTGAGGTTTCTTCAATTGCCCTTTCATTAATTAACAATGTTTAGCAAAAATAATCTTTTTAAAAAGCTGATAAATTTTAAACATATAGAAAAGTATGGAGAACTATACTGGAAAACCTGTACATCCTTGAGATGTACAGGTACATCCTTGAGATAAGTCACCTTTATCTCAACATTCTGCCACAACGGCTTCAGATATTTTTAGTTCTAAGTCAAAATTAAAAAATAAAGATAAAAACAAATAAATGAAAAACTAACGAAGACACAGCAAAGCCACCTGCCAGCCCTTCCTCCCTTTCTTGTGATAATAACTCTTCTGAATTTGCTATTTCTTATTCATATTCAGATTGTTATATATTTACTGCTTATTAATGTATCTATAAATAATATATAATTATTTTACACATTTTAAAACTTTATATGGGCGGGCCCTGTGGCTTAGCAGTTAAGTGCGCAAGCTCTGCTGCTGGCGGCCCTGGGTTTGGATCCCGGGGGCGCACTGACGCGCCAGTTCTGCGGCCATGCTGAGGCCGCATCCCACGTACAGCAACTAGAAGGATGTGCAGCTATGACATACAACTATCCACTGGGGCTTTGGGGGAAAAATAAATAAATAAAATTATTTTTAAAAAAATAAAAAATAAATAAAACTTCATATGAATAGCCTCTTACTGTACAATATGCTGTTTTTCATCTTGCATGTTTGCTGAACATTTATGTTTTTTGAGCAAACACAGTTTCCTTTGTCGACTGCTGGGATGCAGCTGAGACCTACACCCAGGTGTGCTCCAGAAGGACACCTCTGAATCCTCCTGGCCCTCACCTTGCTGCCTTGGCGTCCATTCTTCGTCAGAATCCTCAGCGTCATCCTCCCGGCGTTTGACGGCCTGCCTGCGGTGACACATGAAAGCTGGTCGAGGGGCCCTGAGACCTGGAAAGAAGCAAGTGCTGTGTCGCAGCAGGGCGGAGCTGGAAGGAGGGACACGGCCCACAAGGCCGGTGAGACTCGGCTGGACGGGCTGGGAGAGCCCGGAACGAGGCAGACGCGAGCTCCGCAGTGCTGGCGCGGCCCGCGCTGCCGCAGAAGAAACCCCCGCAGACGCGTCTCCGCGCGGAGGCGCTGCGGGCCGACGGAGCCCCGAGAGGGCCGCACGGACACAGGCTGCAGGCCCGCCCCGCGCCTCCCGTACCTATGGCGATCAGCGCCTCGTAGTTCCTCTTCACGTTCCTGTGCCGGCGTTTCTCCCAGTCTCCCATCCCCGTCCACTCGTCCTTGGAGAAATACGTGGAAATGTCTTTGAAAGCATCTTCGGCCTCGAGAGAATGACAGATCCCCTCATTGACTTGCTGACACCCGTCAGACCTCGAGCTGGGCGTCCCCTGCCCTGTGCACACGCAGCCCGGGGACCGGGGTGAAAGCTTTCTCTCCTCGAGACCGTGTCCGAGCAGCCGAGCCAGCGCTGAGCGGTCTCCGGGCTCTGCCCGACGCGCAGCAGCGGCCGCCGCTGGCGTCCTGTCCTGCCCCCGTCCGGACGGGACCGGGCCACAGGTCTGCACACTCCCGGGGGGGCCGCCCGCCGCGCAGGCCAGAGCGGGGGCCTCCGGGGGCCAGTCCAGTCACCACGCCCCTCCGCGTCCTGTCCACAGACCCCCCTCCCCCACCGGGGGCCTCCGGCTTGTCCTCCCTCCCCTCCCGTCCACACACCCTCCCCCCTCACCGGGGGCCTCCGCCCTGCTCTCCCCGCGTCCCCCTCGGGGCTCTCCTCTGGGGACCTGGCAGAGCTCATGGTGCCGGGACCGCCAGCCGGGCCTCCCTCCGACTCTGCGTCTCCCGGCGCCAAGGCCCAGGCTCCTGTGGAAGGAGAAGGTGCTGAGATGGGCGACAGCCCGGACTCCGGGGCTTCCCTCTTCCGGCAGGGTGTCCAGAGCAGGAAGATGCGGGGACCCCACGAGGATCAGAGGATGCGGGGGACTCTGCGGGTATCGAGGGGACCAGCCAGATGGAGCTGGATGTTGTTTCTTCAGTCCCCTGTGGCTCCCTCTGAGGAGAGGCGTACAAGGTGCCTGGAGGAAGCGGCGGCGGGTGTCTGAGGGGAGTCCTGAGGCCACCTGGAGGCCCGACTGCTGGGACGGGGGTCAAGCTGACCATCCGGAGAGGAATATTTCTCATAGAGGGTCTTTGGGGATGTCCACCAGGGATTCTGGAAAAACCCGGGCATAAGGCCGCCTCGATCTAAGGGGCAGAGATCTCAGGCTGAGGAGATTTGGGGTCCCTCAGGCTGAGTGAATTGGGGGTTCTCAGGTCGAGGGGATTTGGGGTCGCAGGCTGAAGAGATCTGGGGTCCCTCAAGCTGACGGTATTTATGGTCTTTCAGGACAAGATCTGGGGGTCTTTCAGGCTGAAGAGATTTAGAATGCTCAGGTTGAGAGGATTTGGGATCTTTGAGGCTGAGGAAATTTGGGGTCTTTCAGGCTAAGGAGATTGGTGTCTCTCCTTAAGGGTTCTTTAGGTTCTCTCACATTGAGGTTAGTTGGGGTCTTTGAAGCTGAAGGGATTAAGAGCTAGCTCTGAGGCTGGGGAAATTCGGTCCCTCTATGGGGCTATATTTAGGGTTTCTCTGGCTGAGGGGTTTGGGGTTACTCAGGGTATTCGGAGAGTCTAAGCATTAGGGATTTGGGGTTTCTCTGGGTGAAGGGATGTGAGGTCCCTGAAGCTGAGGTGCCTTGGGTCTCGCGCTGAGGAGATTTGTTGTCCCTCAGGCTGAGGGAATTGGGGTTTCTCAAAGTCCAGAGGATTTGAGGTCCCTCCAAGTTAGCGGATTTGGAGTCCCTCAAGGCCGAGGGGATTTGGAGCCTCTCAGAGTGAGGGGATCTGGGGTCTTCCAAGCTGAAATTGGAAGATCTCGGGCTGAGGGTTTATGAGGGTTTGCACGGCATGGTAAACGCCCCGGGGTTCCTGTCAGCCTCCCCGGCTCTCCTCCCGCGCTGCCCACCCTGGCCGGGCGCCTTCTCCGAGGCCCTGCGCGCTTCCCGCCCTCGGCTTGGCTTGTAACGCCCTGTCAAGCACAAGCCGCCAATCAGCGCCGCGACCAAAGCGGTCCAGACAATGGACAGTCGGCAGGGGTTGAAGGGCGGAGCGTAGGGAGGAAGTGTGCCTGTCGGTCACCGGTGGAGCTCAGTCGGGAGCTCGCGCGGGCCGGGCGGGGCGCGGCTTTCCCCGCCCCTGCATGAGGTCCCGCCCCACCCGGCGGGGATTGGCTGTTCTGGGTCCTGCGCACGTCTGTCAAGAAGCGTGGAGCTCGCCGCTGCAGTCCGGCGGTTTTCATTGATCGAGACCCCGGCGTTGGCGAAAGACTGGCCCGGGTGGGGAGCCAGCACGACCACCGGGCAGCCCTGGCTGAGCCCGGAGCCTCGAGCGCGCGGCAGGTCTTTAGGGTGGACGTGGCCATCCTGTGCTCTAATAAGATTCTTTGCTTGACCAGAATTTAGTCAGGCAGCCCATCTGTACCTTTCCTTGTAAAGTCCACCTCTGAGGCGGACCGCTCAGGTCCCGCAAGAACGGTGTTGGGTGGGGATCTGGGAGTCTAGAGGCAACAGGGAGGGAGGAGGGAGTTTGTAGGTGTGAGACAATCCACTTACTCGCAGATGCCCTGGGTGTTGCTCTGCCCGGCCTGGTTATGGCAGAGGTGCTGGTGGATTTTGTGCCGGAGCCTCCACGTGGCCCTGCTACGGCAGACCTGTTGGCATTGCTGCTCAAGGAAACATGAGAGTTTGAAGAGGTGAAAGCTTGCTCTTCAGGTGCTCAGGAAGGGCTGACCTGTGGTTGTTCCAGGAAGCCTGGTGTCTGGATTCTCCCAAATCTAAATATAAGATAAATAAAGGTAAGAAGCCCTACAAATTCTAAGCCAGATAAATAAAAGAAAATTCGGTCAAGGACAGAGCATAGTAAAACTGCTAACAACTAGAATCAAAGAGAAAACCTTAAGATCGATGGTGAACAAACAGATTACCTTTGAATTAGATTTACAGATGACTTTGCAACAGAAAAATTAAAAGCCAGAGACAATGAAGCTTTATCTTTTTTTGTGTGAGGAAGATCAGCCCTGAGCTAACATCTATTGCCAATCTTCCTTTTTTTCCCCTCTTTTCTCCCCAAAGCCCCAGTAGATAGTTGTACGTCATAGTTGCACGTCCCTCTAGTTGCTGTATGTGGGACACCGCCTCAGCATAGCCAGGTAAGCAGTGCCTTGGTGGGCGCCTGGGATCCGAACCCCGGGCCACCAGTAGCAGAGCATGTGCACCTAACCACTAAGCCACTGGGCAGCCCCTGAAGCTTTATCTTTAATCTGCTGCAAGAAAATAATTTCCAATCTAGGATTCTAACTCAGCAAAATATCACTCAAGAATGAAGCTGAAATAAAGACATTTTCAGAAAAACAAAAACTGAGAGAATATATCAACAGCAGACTCGCTCTAAAGGGTGATTTTTAGGCAGAAAGAAAATTATCCCAGTTGGAAGCTCTATATGCTGGAAAAATTTAGGAAAAATGAAGTATAAATCTAAATAAATATGAACTGCATAAAATAATAATTTGGTTTAAAATGTGTATGGAATTATAATAAATAAAAACAGTAGCGTGTAAATAGGGTGGAATGTAAAGAGATCTAACTCCGTTGTTCAGGAAGAGGGAAAATACCAAGTAATATTAAGCTTTGATGAATCAATGATGCATATTGTAACCACTAGATAACTACTAAAACATTAATTTAAAAAATGTATAGCTACCAAGCCTCAAGCTGAAAAAAGTGGAATAAGATACAATGGAATAAATGCCTCATTTAAAATAGCAAAACCAGGGTGCCCGCCCGGTAGCGCAAGCAGTTGAGTGCGCGTGCTCTGCTGCGGCGGCCCAGGGTTCGCCAGTCCAGATCCCGGGAGCGCACCGACGCACCG
Organism: Diceros bicornis minor; assembly: GCF_020826845.1. NCBI lineage: Eukaryota > Metazoa > Chordata > Mammalia > Perissodactyla > Rhinocerotidae > Diceros > Diceros bicornis. The sequence goes on along the minus strand of NC_080744.1, from coordinate 8,490 downwards.
CTTGGCAAGCCATGCTGTGGTGGCGTCCCATATAATAAAGTGGAGCAAGATGGGCATGGATGTTGGCCCAGGGCCAGTCTTCCTCAGCAAGAAAAGAGGAGGATTGGCAGATGTTAGCACAGGGCTGATCTTCCTCACAAAAAATAAATAAAATAAAATAGCGAAACCAAAACACGAATAAAACAACAAGAAAATCTCCCAAACCAAAATAAAAGACTTGGAAACAAATAAAAAATTTAAAAGGCTAATGATAGAAATAAAAGAAGCAAATGGAAAGGCATGCTGTGTCCTTGGGCAGAAAGACTCAATGTTGTAAATATGTCAGTTCTCCATATGCTAAGGTAATTGTAATGTCACCCCAATAAAAATAACTTACGGAATTTTTCAAGCTGGTTAAAAGATTATATGTAAAATAAACAAGCTTGAATAGCAAGGAAATTTTGAAAACAAGAGTAATAGGTGGGCTAGCCTATCAGACATTAAAATTTGCTATAAACATTAATATTAACACTGTTTAGTTTGGCAAATGAATATACTGTCAGATCAATATAATCAAACATAAAATCCAGAAGTAGGCCTTGGGAGGGTTAATTTTAGATGTCAACGTGATTGGGCTTGGGGATGGCCAGCTACATAGCTGGTAAAACAGTATTTCTGTTGTGTCTGTGAGTGTGTTTCCTGAAGAGATTATCATTTGAATCAGTAGACGCCCTCAACCACTGTGGGTGGGCGTCATTCAATCCATTGGGGCCCGAATAGAGCAAAAAGGTGAAGGAAGGTTGAATTCTCTCTTGAGCTGGAACGACCTCCTTTTCTTGCCCTTGGGCATTGGAGCTCCTGGTTCTCAGGCCTTCAGACTTGGACTGAATTATATCACCAGCTTCCTGGTTCTCCAGCCTGCAGACAGCAGATTGTGGGTCTTCTCAGCTTCCATGACCATGTAAGTCAATTCCCATAATAAAAATCTTGTTATACAGATCTCTGTATATCCTATTTGTTCTGTTTCTCTGGAGAGCCTCTGACTAATACAGGTCCACATGTATACAGTGACATGCTCATCAAGGAAAGTCAATTTCAATTTGGGGGGGGAAAGATACACTGTTGGAAGAGTGTGGAGAAATGGGCTCTGTCCTGAAAGCCTGGGAAAAGGGGTATATTGGTGCACCTTCTACAGAGATCCTTTTGACAGTAGCTATCAAGACATAACATTCTCATACCCTCTGACCCAGAAATTTCACTTTTCAAAATTTAACGCATAGTTATACTTCCCCTGTATGAAATTAAGTATGTTTAATATTTTTACCGATGTCAATGCAAATAGTAACTAATCTATAGATAAGAAGGATATTTAATGAGCTAATGCTGAGGACTAGCCCGGAAGTGTTATCTTCCCCAGGGAAGAAAGCACTCTGGGGAAGCGTAGTTTATGGCCCGGTCATGGACTGTTTCAGAACAAAGAACGTACATCAAGCATGACAGGAATACGATTCTTTTCCCCAAAGTGACAAGGAGGTGTTTTGTTTAACACATACACAGCAGGTCAACTTGACCTTGGCTCTCTGTGAAGAAAAGCTTATCTTCAGAGAAGTACTGGTATTGGTGTCAGAGAAAGGAAGACATTCACCCCTACCTTTAGAGTACACTCTTGGCTTTGAGAAAATGTTTGCAGCAGATGTACTGCGCGTGTTCCAAGGGCCGTAAGGCTGCTCTGGGAAAAACAAGTCTTAGGCAGAATCAGATTTAAACCAGAATGGCTTCCCATATACCTCAATATGTGAAAACTTCTTCTTCTTCTCCTCCCCCTCCTCCTCCTCCACCTCCCCTCCCCCCCCTCCTCCTCCCCCTCCACCTCATCCTCCTCCTCCTCCACTCCTCTCCCTCCTCCCACCTCTACCCCTCCTCCCCCCTCCCCCCTTCATTTTCATCACAAACATTTTTACAATAGCAAGAGATTTAATTTTTAAAAAAGTGTTCAGTAGAAGATAATTTATTAAATTATGGTTTGCCCATAGTGTGGAATGTTATATAAGTTTAAAAATGAAAGAGGGTATAGTATATTTCAATAAAGAAATTAAAACCTATTGAGGTGGTTCTAACGGATTTTAACAAGAATAATTTCTAACTAGTACTGTCATGTGAGAAAAGTAAATTTCAGAACAACGTGTGTTACTAAAAAACCCAGCCCGAAGACATATATGGCTGGTTATGCATACTGAAAGGAGGCACAGGGATGGGCCGGTGCCAGGAATACCCTTTTCCTTTGTGTCGTGTGGAATGTTGTGTCTGTTCTTTTTTTCCTTAAAAAAAAAAGTTACAGGTATTTGCAGTAAATGATTTAAATACGTCTTAAAAGAAGAAAAGAAAAGTATTAGGTTATATAAATATTTAAAACTGCAACAACAAAAATAAGGTGCAACCTCTTGAAAACCAGTGGCACATGCTGCCTTACATACCTGAATAACAAAACCTTGACTACCCAGAGTTCCCGTGAGGGTTTGGATTCGGGTTAGGGTGCAGGTTCGGATTCAGATTAGGGTTTGAGTTCAGGTTAGGGTTAGGAATAGGGTTCGGGTTGGGGTTCCGGTTCAGGTTAGAGTTAGGGTTAGGGGTTCGGGCGAGCGTTAGGGTTCGGTGTGAGGGTTAGGGGTGAGCTTAAGTGTCAGGATGAGGGTGAGGGATTAGGGTTAGGGTTAGAGTTCGGGTTTTGGTTCTAGTTCGCGTTAGGGTTAGGGTTAGAATTCGAGTTCGGGGTTGGGTTAGGGTTGGGGCTCGGGTCAGGGTCAGGGTGAGGGTCAGGGTTCGGGTTGGGGGTCGGGGTTCGGGTTGGGGTTAGGGTTCCGGTTCTGGTTCTGGTTGGGGTTCGGGTTGGGGCTGGGGTTGGGGTTCGGGTTGGGGTTGAGGTTGGGTTGGGGTTAGGGTTGGGGCTGGGGCTGGGGTTAGGGTAGGGTTGGGGTTGGGGTTAGGGTTGGGGTTAGGGTTAGGGTTAGGGTTAGGGTTGGGGGTTGGGGTTAGGGTTGGGGTTAGGGTTGGGGTTGGGGTTAGGGTTGGGGTTAGGGTTGGGGTTAGGGTTAGGGGTAGGGTTAGGGTTAGGGGTAGGGTTAGGGGTAGGGGTAGGGGTAGGGTTAGGGTTAGGGGTAGGGTTAGGGGTAGGGGTAGGGTCAGGGTTAGGGTTAGGGTTAGGGTTAGGGTCAGGGTCAGGGTCAGGGTCAGGGTCAGGGTCAGGGTTTAGGGGTTAGGGTTAGGGTTAGGGTTAGGGTTAGGGGTTAGGGTTAGGGGTTAGGGTTAGGGTTAGGGTCAGGGTCAGGGTCAGGGTCAGGGTTAGGGGTTAGGGTTAGGGTTAGGGTTAGGGTTAGGGTTAGGGTCAGGGTCAGGGGTTAGGGTCAGGGTCAGGGTTAGGGTTAGGGTCAGGGTCAGGGTCAGGGTTAGGGTTAGGGTTAGGGTTGGGGTTAGGGTTGGGGTTAGGGTTGGGGTTAGGGGTTAGGGTTAGGGG